>NC_081294.1:73195681-73522045 GCF_030435805.1 Mustela lutreola
TTAAGTTTTGTTAATTGGTTAGACATACTAGTATTGTTGTGGCTTTAATCTGTATTTGTCATGACCAGTGAGGTTGAACTTCATATGTTCTTTGGTCATTTGGATTTCTTCTTTTCTGAAATATGTTAAAATCTTTTGCTTATTTTTCTGTTGAGTTGTTTTTTTAAAAATTGACTTGTAGGAGGTTTTGTTGTTTTTTTTAAATACGCTTGCTGGTTGTTGATTGTCGTTTATATGAATGGCACATATATTCTTTTACTCTGTGGCTTGTCTTTTTACTCTGTTATGATACTTTTGATGACTAGAGATTTAATGAAAAAACATTTCTTTTTTTTTTTTTTTTTTAAGATTTTTATTTATTTATTTGACGGAGATCACAAGCAGGCAGAGAGGCAGGCAGAGAGAGAGAGAGGAGGGAGCAGGCTCCCTGCTTGAGCAGAGAGCCCCATGCAGGGCTCCAACCCAGGACCCTGAGATCATGACCTGAGCTGAAGGCAGAGGCTTTAACACACTGAGCCACTCAGGCGCCCTGAAAAAACATTTCTTAATTCATGTTATGTATTGAGAAGAACATAGATATTAAAACCTGAAAAAGACAGTATGAGAAAAGATAACTATAGGCTTTATTTAATCTAAACATAAAGACTATTATACTGAATCAAAAAACATGTAAAGAAAAAATTATGAACTATGTGGATTTATTCCAGGAATGGAAGGTTGGTTTAACATAAGAAAATCAGTCTGTGTAGGGGCACCTGGGTGGCTCAGTCAATTGAGTGTCTACCGTTAGCCCAAGTCATGATCCTAAGGTCCTGGGATTTGAGCCCTGTGGCAGGCTCCCTGCTTAGCAAGGGGATTTGCTTCTTTCCCCCTCTGCTCCTCCCCCTGCTTGTGCTGTCTCTCAAATGAATAAATAAAATCTTCTAAAAAAAAAAAAAAAGGAGAGAGGGTGCTTGGGTGTCTCAGTTGGTTAAGTGACTGCCTTCAGCTCAGGTCGTGATCCTGGAGTCCCAGGATTGAGTTCTGCATGGGGTTCCCTGTTCAGCGGGGAGTCTTCTTCTCTCTCTGACTCTCCCCTCTTTCATGCTCTATCTCTTGCAAATAAATAAACAAAATCTTTAAAAAAAAAATAAAGAAGAGAGTAAAATCAGTCAGTTTAATTCTTTATATTAATAAGATTCAAGGAGAAAAGTCATGGTTATCTAAGTAGATTTAGAGTAAAGCATTTTATTAGCTTCAAAACATATTCATATTAAAAATGCCTAGCATTTAGAAAAGTATTTCACAAACTGATTGTAAAATTAGAAATGCAAGGGCATAAACTGTCTTAAAGAACAAGATAGGAGGGCTTGCTTTACCAGATATTGAAACTTGTCATAAAGTTGTCCAAATTAAGTGTGGTTTTGGTGTAGAGACAAATAGATCAGTGGAACCACGTAAAGAGCCCAGAAGAAGATCCCATGTATATGGTCACTTAACAAATGACAGTGGTAACAGTGTAATTAGTGGGAAAAAGTTCTTTTAGTAAGTAGTACTTGGGTTGGTGTGAATGCCTGGGTGGCTGTCGGTTAGATGTCAGACACTTTTTTTTTTTTTTTTTAAGATTTTATTTATTTGACAGAGAGAGAGTACAAGTAGGCAGAAAGGCAGGCAGAGGGAAAAGGGGAAGCAGGCTATCTGCTGAGCAGAGAGCCTGATGCAGGGCTTGACCAGAACCCCGAGACCATGACCTGAGCCAAAGGCAGAGGCTTAAGGTTCTGAGCCACCCAGGCACCCCAAACATCAGACTCTTGATCAGCTCAGGTCTTGATCTCAGGATTGTGAGTTCAAGCTTAGTGTGGAGCCTGCATCAAAAAAATAAAAAATAAAAATAAGTGCTACTAGGGTCATTTGCTACCATATAATGAAATAGGACGACCTCTATCATTCTGTACATAAAAGCAGATAAAAGACCAAATCGATGGCATAATAGTAAACTTTTTAGAAGTTTATACTAGAGAAAATATTTTTTTAATAATTTTTTTTTGAAGATTTTATTTATTTGACAGATAGAGATCACAAGTAGGCAGAGAGACAGACAGAGAGAGAGGAGGAAGCAGGCTCCCTGCTGAGAAGAGAGCCTGATGTGGGGCTCGATCCCAGGACCCTGGGATCATGACCTGAGCTGAAGGCAGAGGCTTTAACCCACTGAGCCACCCAGGTACCCCTAGAGAAAATATTCTTTACCTTTGGATATCTTCATCAAATCTGGAAGGTTTAAAAAGCACCAGTTTCTTTAAAAGGAGAAAAAGAAGACTGAATTGATTCCATTCAAATTAAGTATTTTTTTTTTTTTTAAAGATTTTTTATTTATTATTTATTTGACAGAGAGAGAAATCACAAGTAGGCAGAGAGTCAGGCAGAGAGAGAGAGAAGCAGGCTTCCGCTGAGCAAAGAGCCCGATGCGGGGCTCGATCCCAGGAAACTGAGATCATGACCTGAGCCGAAGGCAGTGGCCTAATCCACTGAGCCACCCAGGCGCCCCCAAATTAAGTATTTTTTTTTAAGGCTTTTATTTACTCAGTTTGAGAGAGAGAGCAAACGATCATGACCAAGGGGAGGGGTACAGGGGAGAGGTAGATGCAGACTCCCCACTGAGCAGGGACCCCTCGATCCCAGGATGCTGAGATCATGACCTGATCCGAAGGGAGATGCTTAACCAACTGAGCCAGCGAGGCGGCCCAAGAAATTTTTTTTACTTACAAGATACCAAACATAGGGGTGAAATGCAAGGCCTGTTGGGGTTTTAAATGTTTTTTTTTGTTTTTTTTTTTAAAGATTTTATTTATTTATTTGTCAGAGATAGAGGGAGAGAGAGAGAGAGAGCACAGGCAGACAGAGAGGCAGGCAGAGGCAGAGGGAGAAGCAGGCTCCCTGCCGAGCAAGGAGCCCGATGTGGGACTCGATCCCAGGACGCTGGGATCATGACCTGAGCCGAAGGCAGCTGCTTAACCCACTGAGCCACCCAGGCGTCCCTAAATGTTATTTTTTACTTTTTAATTTTTTTAAAAATTTTTTTACGATTTTACTTATTTGAGAGAGAGAGGGAGAGTGTATAGGGAGAGCGAGAGGGAGAAGCAGACTTTGTGCTGATCAGAGAGTCAGATGTAGGACTTAATCCCTGGCGGCTGTGATCATAACCTGAGCCAAAGGCAGATGCTTAACCGACTAAGCAACCGAAGCCCCTTAAACATTATTAATTTTTATTTATTTTTTTTTTAAAGATTTTATTTATTTGACAGAGAGAGAGAAATCACAAGTAGGCAGAGAGGCAGGCAGAGAGAGAGGGATGCAAGCCCCCTGCTGAGCAGAGAGCCGGATACAGGACTCGATCCCAGGACTCTGGGATCTTGACCTGAGCTGAAGGCAGGGGCTTAACCCACTGAGCAACCCAGGCGCCCCGAGAGAAAGAATCTTAAGCAGCCTCCAGCCTCAGCACAGAGCCTGAGGTGGGGCTCGATCCCATGACTCTGAGATCACAACCTGAGCCAAAGTCAGAGTTAGACACTTAGCTGACTGAGCCATCCAGGCGCCCCCTTTAAATGTATTTTAGATGTGAATGTTTCCAAGCACAAATAAATGATGTTTCTTCTTCTCTTTTTTCATAGGTCTAGGTCCAAAGAGAAAACAGATAGTGGGGAAAGTTCTAAAGAGAAGAAAAAAGACAAAGATGACAAGGAAGATGAAAAAGAAAAAGATGCTGGCGTATGTTTACTAACTAAATAATTGTATTATATTATCATATTTGTTTCTGTGATCACAAACTGTTGGGGATTTTTATTGCTATATCTTTAATTATATTTGTTTCTTTTTAAGTAGGCTCCATATCCAACATGGGGCTTGAGCTCACAACCCTGAGATCAAGGGCCCCATGCTGTACTGACTGAGCCAGCTAGGTCCTCTATATATTTTATTTTTATTTTATTAATTTATTTTTAAGGACTTCATTTTTTTTTTTTTGAGAAAGAGTAAAGAGAGCACAAGCAGGGGGAACAGCAGAGGGAGAGGGAGAAGCAGACTCTGTTGAGCAGGGAGGTTGATCGGGCTTGATCCCATGACATTGGGATTATGACCTGAGCTAATGGCAGATGCTTAACCAGCTGAGCCACCCAGGCATCCCTATTTTCATTTTTAAATGATAGTATGTAAAAAACAAAAACCAAAAAAGAGATAAAGTAAAAACTGTCCCTATTAGAGGAGTCATTTCTCAAAAATACTGCATTATCTATATACATGATCTGTTTTTACTTAACAAAAGGTGATTATGCTATGTGTGCTATTCGGTACCTTGCTTTTGTTCCTTATTTTATTTATTTTTATTTTTATTTTTTTTAAATTTTTATTTATTTATTTTTTTTTATTTACTTGACAGAGATCACAAGTAGGCAGAGAGGCAGGCAGAGAGAGAGGAAGGAAAGCAGGCTCCTGCTGAACAAAGAGCCCGATGCGGGGCTCGATCCCAGAACCCTGGGATCATAACCCGAGCCGAAAGCAGAGGCTTAACCCACTGAGCCACCCAGGCACCCCTCCTTATTTTATTTATTTATTTATTTTTAATTACGTAATCTCTACTCCTGATGTGGGTTTCAAACTCAGCCCCCAGATCACGAGTTGCAGGTTCCACTGACTGAGCCAGCCAGGTGCCCTGCTTTTGTTCATTTTTAAATTGTTCAATTTTAAATTTTAAATTTTTAAATCTATTTTTTCAGTATATAATGTCTGAAGAAGAATACACAGCAGTATATCCAACGTTCAACTTAAATAGTGTGCCTTGTTGTTTTCTTTTGTTATATATTGGAGATCTTCTGTAACTGCATATATAGATATAGCTCATTGTTTTCAATGCCTGCATGGGGTTCTGTTGAAACAAAGTAAGGAAATCACCTTTGATGGATATTTAGGTTATTTTCAGTCTTCATTATGAACAGTGGTATGTGAATGTAGGGTAAATTGGTATCAATGAAATGGCTTTGTCAGTGGGTATATGTATTTAACATTTTTTTTTTTTTAATTTTTTTTTTTTTTAAGATTTTATTTATTTATTTGACAGAGAGAAATCACAAGTAGATGGAGAGGGAGGCAGAGAGAGAGAGAGGGAAGTAGGCTCTCCGCTGAGCAGAGAGCCCGATGCGGGACTCGATCCCAGGACTCTGAGATCATGACCCGAGCCGAAGGCAGCGGCTTAACCCACTGAGCCACCCAGGCGCCCCTGTATTTAACATTTTGACAGATAGGATCAAAATGCCCTCTAAAAGAGTGGTATACTTTTTTTTTTCCTTAAAGTTTATATATTTAAGTAATCTCTTCACCCAGGGTGGATCTATACTCCTCTCATGACCCTAATATTAAAAGTCGCATGTTCTTATGAGTGAGCCAGCCAGGTGCCCTAAGTTTTGTTTTTGTTTTAATTATTATTATTATTTTTTAAGATTTTATTTATTTGACAGATATTTGTCAGATTATTTGACAGATATTTATTTATTTGACAGATATTTTATTTATTTGACAGAGAGAGAGACATACACAGTAAGAGAAGGAACAGAAGCAGGGAGAATGGGAGAGGGAGAAGCAGGCTTCCTGCTGAGGAGGGAGCCCGATGGGCTCAATTCCAGGACCCTGGGATCATGACCGGAGCCAAAGGCAGATGCTTAATGACTGAGCCACCCACGTGCCCCTTTAATTAAGTTTTTAACTTTAATTCCAGGGTATTTAACATCCAGTGTTATATTAGTTTCAGGTCACCATTAAAATTTTGTAGTATTTTCTTTGACTGTTTTTTGATGTAGTATTTCCATATCTATAATGATAACATATGTAGATTTTTTTTTAAGATTTTATTTATTCGTGAGAAAAAAAGAGCACAAGCTGAGGGAGGGGCAGATGGAGAGGGGCAAGCAGACTCCCCACTGATCAGAAAGCCCACAGCAGAGCTCAATCCCACTATCCTAAGATCATGACCTGAGCCAAAGTCAGACCCACCCAGACACCCCAGCATATGTCAGTTTTTTATTTTTACGATGTTTAATCACTGAGTTCCTGCTTAGGGCTATGAAAATGGTTTGCTTTCTCCTTTTCAGAGTATTATTTATTTATTTAATTATTTAAAGATTTTATTTATTTATCTGATGGACAGAGATCACAAGTAGGCAGAGGCAGGCGGGGGTGGGGGAAGCAGGCTCCCAGCGAAGCAGAGAGCCCGATGTGGGGCTCAATCCCAGGACCCTGGGATCACGACCTGAGCTGAAGGCAGAAGCTTTAACCCACTGAGCCAACCACGCGCCTCTCTTTTTCAGAGTATTATTAATCATCTTGATAAAGTCTTTGGAATGGCTGTTTTTAGGAAACTTAGACCTAAAGACCAAAAGACCAAAACTTTTTAATCATGTTGATAAATAGCTTTCACTTACTCACTAGTTTTTTTTTTTTAAGATTTTATTTATTTATTTGAGAGACAGAGATCACAAGTAGGCAGAGAGGCAGGCAGAGAGAGAGGAAGGGAAGTAGGCTCCCCACTGAGCAGAGAGCCTGATTTGGGGCTTGATCCCAGGACCCTGGGATCACGACCTGAGCGGGAGGCAGAGGCTTTAACATACTGAGCCACCCAGGTGCCCCGCTTACTCACTGATTTGTAATAGAAAATTTCTTTTTCATGGAGGCAGTCTTTGAGGTGTGTAGAGGATTTAAACTTGAGAATAACTAGTAAGTGGGGAATTATGCTTATTAATTCATCTAGTTTCTCATTTTAGGAAAAAAGTGGATTCATGTTTACATCTTGCCTGAAATTAAAATGAGATTAATCATGTTTGAAGTCTGCTTTCTTAGTTGAAGATGATTTTTTTGTTTGCTGGTATATTCGTAGATATATTTAAAAGATGTGTCCCTGCAATTGTATCGCTTTGGGAGCTATTATAAATAAAGCTGCTATAAACACTCAAAAACAAACAAACAAAAAGATGACTGATCTCAATCTGGTGTAAATTGAGTTTGTATATACAGCTGTTTTTCATTTTCCTCTTTATATAATTTGAGAGTTTATATGGAATATTACTGGAATAAAGTTGTTAATCTTTCTTTCCTTCTGTATCTCTCATTCCCCCCCAAGAACTTTGATCAGAATAAGCTGGAAGAAGAAATGAGAAAGCGAAAAGAAAGAGTAGAAAAATGGCGAGAAGAGCAACGTAAAAAGGCCATGGAAAACATAGGAGAACTGAAAAAAGAAATTGAAGAGATGAAACAAGGGAAAAAATGGAGCTTAGAAGATGATGATGGTATATTCATTTGTTAGATAGTCTATGTAATAATTCACGTGACATATTCTAGAAATACGAGTAATATTTCATGCTGGGAATTTTTAGGCCATTTTTTACTGTGGAAAATACAGCATTTTAACTTTTTTTTTTTTTTTTATAAGATTTTATTAAAGCATGATCAGGGGTGAGTTGCGGAGGGAGAGGGAGAAGCAGAGTCCCCACTGAGCAGGGAGCCCCATGTGGGGCTCAGTCCTGACCTGAGCCAAAGGTCGATGCTTAACTGACTGAGCCACCCAGGTGCCCCAACCATTTTTTTAATATTTCCTTTTTTTTTTTTTTGTTTAAAGATTTTATCTATTTATTTGCCACAGAGAGAAAGAGATCACAAGTAGGCAGAGAGGCAGGCAGAGAGAGAGGGGGGGAAGCAGGCTCCGTGCCGAGCAGAGAGCCTGATGTGGGACTCGGATCCCAGGATCCTGAGATCATGACCCAAGCCAAAGGCAGAGGCTTAACCCAGTGAGCCACCCATATATCTTATATATGAGATACAATCTCATATATTAAAGGCACCCCTTTAATATATTTTTTAAAGATTTATTTATTTGAGAGAGCTAGAGCACGAGTGCACATGAATTGGGGGAGAAGCCAAGAGAGGGAGAGCAAATCTGAAGCAGATTCAGCATGAGGCTGGACTCAGGGCTTGATCCCACAACCACGAAAGCATGATCTGAACTGAAATCCAGAGTTAGTTGCTTAACCAACAGAGCCACCCAGGCACCCTGATAATATTTTTTAAAGATCTATCCATTTGAGAGAGAGAATGATCAGGGGGAGTGGCAGAGGGATAGAGAATCCTCAAGCAGGCTCTCTGCTGAGTGTGGAGCCTGATGCAGGCTTGATCCCAGGACCCTGAGATCATGACCTGACCTGTAACCAAGTGTCAGATGCTTAACCCACTTACCTATCCAGAGCCCTCATTTTAACCATTATTAAGTGTATAGGTCTGTGGCATTAAATAAATTCATGGTATTCATCACCCATCACTACTATCCATTTCTAGAACTTTTTCATCATTCCAAACAAAGTCTACCCAATATGGATTTCTTTTTCTTTCTTTTTTTTAATATTTTATTTATTTACTTGTCAGAGAGCATGTGTGCACAAGGAGGGGAAGCTGCAGGCAGAAGGTTAAGCAGGCTCCCCACCCGGCAAGGAGCCCAGAGTGGGACTCGAACCCAGAACCCTGGGATCATGACCTGAGCCAAAGGCAGCCACTTAACTGACTCAGCCACCCAGGCATCCCCAGATTTCTTTTTCTTTTATTCTATTCTATTCTTTTTTCTTTCTTCCTTCCTTCTTTATTTCTTCCTTTCTTTTTTTTATTTTTAAAAACTTTTAAGTAGCTGTGACACCCAGTGTAAGACTTGAAGCCACAACTCTGAGATCAAGAGTCTCATGTTTCACTGACTGAACTAGCCAGGTGTCCCCTGTACCCAGTAAAAATTACCTATCTTTCCCTCAATTCTTTTTTTTTTTTTTTTTTTTAAGGTATGTATTTATTTATTTATTTATTTATTTATTTATTTGACAGAGAGAGAGAGATCACAAGTAGGCAGAGAGAGAGAGAGGAAGGGAAGCAGGCTTCCTGCTGAGCAGAGAGCCCGATGTGGGACTCGATCCCAAGACCCTGAGATCATGACCTGAGCCAAAGGCAGCGGCTTAACCCACTGAGCCACCCAGGCGCCCCTTTCCCTCAATTCTACTATCAATTTGCCTATTCTGGGTACCTTATATAATTTTAGTCAGAGAATCTTTTTGTCCTTTTGCATCTGGGCTTATTTCACTCAGCATAATGTCGTCAAGGTTCTTCCATGTTGTAGCTTGTATCAGAAGTTCATTCCTTTTTTATGGCTGAATAGGAGTCCATTTTGTTTATAATACTACATTGTATTTATCTATTTGTCTGTTGGATATGTGGGTTTTTTCACCTTTTGACTGTTGTGAATAATACTGCTATGAATAATGTGGGAAATATCTCTTTCTTCTTCTGGTTCTTTTGGATATATACCTAGAAGTAGAATTGCTGAATTCGTATTGAGATACTAAATCTCTCTTATAATATTTATGTTAATATGTGAATTGTAGTATAGTCTTCAATAAGGATTACTGATTTTACTTTAGACTGGAAAGTTGGGTTCTTATGGGCATAGTCAGTAAATAGCTCTTTCATTATTATATGTTAGTAATGAAGATAAATTAAGAGGATGTTTTCAGGTCACTCCTGATTTTTCATAATTTAGGAGGGAAATATTTTCCTTCCATATCTGTTTTTGACCTTGATGTTTTAGTGAAGTAGATGAGTATGAAATTTTATAGAAAAGTGGACTTTTGCTCCGTTTTTTTTGTGTGTGTGTGAAAATTCAGTGATTTTTGTGTGTGTAAGTTTCATAAAATGCTTTACTTTAAAAAAATTTTTTTAAATATTTTATTTATTTATTTGACAGATCACAAGCAGGCAGAAGAGAGGCAGGCAGAGAGAGAGGAGGAAGTAGGCTCCCTGCTGAGCAGAGATCCCAATGTGGGGCTTCATCCCAGGACACTGGGATCATGACCTGAGCCAAAGGCAGAGAGGCTTTAACCCACTGAGCCACCCAAGTGCCCCTCACAGAATGCTTTAAATAGATGAAAGAATTATATCTTTACGGGGAAATGATGTCTTAGTTATATGAAAAAAAAAGTTAGGTTGTCTTGATTTTAAAATGCTTGTTTTTCCTCTGAAAATAATTTTTCCGGTACACCTGGGTGGCTCAGTTGGTTAAGCATCTGCCTTTGGCTTAGGTCATGATCCCAAGGTCCTGGAATGGAGCCCTGCATTGGGTTCTCTGCTCAAATCCTGTTTCTCCTTCTGCCTGCTGCTCCCCCTGCTTGTGCTCTTTTCTGTCAAAGAAATAAGAGCTTTTAAAAAATAAAATATAAAAAGTAATTGAAAGAAAAGAAACCATCTATCATTAGGAATTTTTAGCCCTACTTCTTTTCAGTTTACCTTATATATTAATATTACTACTTAAAACTAATACATGCTTGATCTGGAAACATAAGTGTGCATAGTTGCACTGCAATGTACCTGGGTTGATTGGAAGGAAGGGCATTTAGGCAGGGAGGGAATGGGTAATGGTGTGTTGTGATATGATTATTAAGTACTTCCCTTTGGAAACCTGTGTACAGAAAAGTGATTCTTCTATTTTAGATGATGAAGATGATCCTGCAGAGGCTGAAAAGGAAGGAAATGAAATGGAGGGTGAGGAGTTAGATCCATTAGATGCTTACATGGAAGAAGTAAAAGAGGAAGTAAAGAAGTTTAATATGAGAAGTGTGAAAGGTGGTGGGGGAAATGAAAAGGTAAGCCATTTTCTCTTATTTTTGAAGATTTATCCAGTATTCTTAATTGGGTAATTTGAATTGTTATGATGGTGACCTACTGCTGACTTGCCTGACTTTAGAAAGTTGTTTCCCCCGCCATCTCAGAAATGCTGGTACTTTTTCTTGGTACCACAGATGCTCGGGAATTTTAGCTATAAACATTCTTTGAAAAGTCACTTTTATGCCACCATCTTTGATACCTTTGCTTACTATTGACTTCTCAGTAGGTCTTCTCCAGACCTTTGCACTTTCATCTTTTGTGCTCGAGGACATGTTTTTTTGTTTTTTTTAATTTTTAAATTAACATATAGTGTATTATTAGCCCCAAGGATACAGGTCCGAGAATTGCCAGGTTTTCAGACTTCACAGCACTCACCATAGTGTTTCTTTTTTTTTTTTTTAATGGTGTTTGTTACCTTTTCACAGAATATATAGTTTAGTTTTTTTATTATCTTTATTGTTTTTCCCGTCTTGTAAAATAAAAGCTCCCTAAGAGATGTGACGTTTATCTGCTTTGTTTATTAATTTATTGTAAGTTCCCTGAACGTGTCTGTCTTGTCCAGTGAGTAAAAAGTACCATTTAGTAGTATTTTTAAAATGAACTATATTATAATATTAGATGTTATATAACTTTATATACTATATAAAAGTCACAATATTATATAAAATATACAGTAAAATATAATGCAGTTATGCTGCATTTTAAAATTTAAACAAATTCATCAAGAGAAAGCAGACTTGTCTTTTTTATCAATTAACTTTTCAGTGATAAGTGTTAATTTGGATTATAAATTGTGACAGTTATTATTATGTTTCTTTTGCATGCAATTTGATTTTCACTTTTGCAAATACTTTATATATCTGCCTTTAATTTTAGAAGTCTGGGCCAACAGTCACAAAAGTTGTCACTGTCGTGACAACCAAAAAAGCGGTGGTAGATTCTGATAAGAAGAAAGGTGAGCTGATGGAGAATGACCAGGATGCCATGGAGGTAATATTTCCTTAATTTTGACTTTGTTCATGATACTATTCTAGAAGGATTTATTAGAAAGCATTGGTGGAGTTGTGTTTTTCAGTTATAGAAACTAATGTTAGGAGGTTTTCTTGTTATTCTCAACAGTACTGTTGCTGCATATCCAGTGGCTAGAACATTCTGCTATCTTTGACCTTTTTCTGTATGCCCATGTTTTGCTTCCCTTCTGCCCCTCATGAACTTACCTCAGACATACAGGGTGGGAGAAGACATAAAGTGACAGAATTAATTGAATTTCTTTCTACTAACGTGCCTTGTAAAGATTTGTGTGGAGGGAATTATATCAGAACTTCCTTAAAGCTATATTAGAATTGGGCGCCTGGATGGCTCAGTGGGTTTAGCCTCTGCCTTCAGCTCAGTCATGATCCCAGGGTCCTGGGATCGAGCCCCACATTGGGCTGTCTGCTCAGCGGGGAGCCTCCTTCCTCTTCTCTCTGTCTCTGCCTGCCTCTCTGCCTACTCGTGATCTCTGTCTGTCAAATAAATAAATAAAATCTTTAAAAAAAAAAAGCTATTACTAGAATTATTTTTGTTATTTTAGCTTTATGTTGTTGCTATGATGTTCTGTGAGGGCCCAGAATAAAGAATGTAAGAAAGTAAAAGCCAAGGAATATTTGGAAGAATTTATTTATCTATTTACATATATATATATATATATATATAAAGATTTTATTTATTTATTTATTTGAGAGAGAGAGAGAGCATGAGAGGGGGGAGGATCAGAGGGAGAAGCAGACTCCCTGCCTAGCAGGGAGCCCGATGTGGGACTGGATCCCGGGACTTCAGGATCATGACCTGAGTTGAAGGCAGTCGCTTAACCAACTGAGCCACCCAGGTGCCCTCTATTTACCTATATTTTTAAGAGAGAAGGACTTTATCTTACTTTAACTAGTTAATTAATTTTAAAGATTTTATATTCATTTGAAAGAGAGCACAAGTGGTAGGGAGGGACAGAGGGAGAAGGAGAAACAGACTTCTTGCTGTGCGGGAAGCTGGACGTAGGGCTAGATCCTGCAACCCTGGGATCATGACCTGAGCTGAAGGCAGACAGCTTAGCCAACTAAGCCACCCAGGTACCTCAAGAGAGGTGGATTTTTTTATTTTTTATTTTTTTTTAGGATTTTATTTATTTACTTGTCAGAGAGAGAGAGCACGCGCGAGTGAGCACAGGCAGACAGAGCGGCAGGCAGAGGCAGAGGGAGAAGCAGGCTTCCTGCCAAGCTAGGAGCCCGATGTGGGACTCGATCCCAGGACACTGGGATCATGACCTGAGCGGAAGGCAGCTGGTTAACCAACTGAGCCACCCAGGCGTCCCAAGAGGAGGATTTTATTTTATTTTTATTTATTTATTTATTTTTAAAGATTTTATTTATTTATTTGACAGAGAGAGAGATCACAAATAGGCAGAGAGACAGACAGAGAGAGAGATGAGGAGAAGCAGGCTCCCTGCTGAGCAGAGAGCCCAATGCGGGACTCGATCCCAGGCCCCTGGGATCATGACCTGAGCCAAAGGCAGAGGCTTAACCCACTGAGCCACCCAGGCGTCCCAAGAGGAGGATTTTAAAAGCTAGGAATATTGCCTCGCATAAGGAGGAAGTAGTAATGGTTGTAGCTTTTTAATTTTTTTTTTAATAGTATTCTTCAGAAGAGGAAGAAGTTGATCTTCAGACAGCTCTTACAGGATATCAGACAAAACAGAGAAAGCTTCTAGAACCAGTGGACCATGGAAAAATTGAATATGAACCATTCAGAAAGAACTTTTATGTTGAAGTTCCAGAATTAGCAAAAATGTCTCAAGAGGGTAAAATTCTTTCTTTGATTTATTGGTTATTTTGGAATGCGGGATGTGCATTGCTTTGCTCAGGAGAGGAAATACTGGATAGGTGTGTGAGTTGATGCATAAGGAGGAGGAATTTGCACGGCTTACTTGAAGAAATGGGAAAGGAAGCTAGACTGCCAGAAGTCATTCTAGAGAGTATGAACATTTGCAAAGATTCAGACCAGTGATGAGTCAATGTAGTTTTGGAAGTATTTTTAAAAATGAGCAAAAATTAGTTTGGCTCTTGTAGTTGAAAATTTTAGGGTTAAGATTACTCTTCATGTGAAGTTACCACTTTAAGTATTGTTAGCCTTTTTCCTTCTGGGGTTTGAGGGATAGGAACCAGCATGAAACTATAATTATGATTGAATAAGGATAATCTGGACAGTTCTTGGCTTGGAGAAAAACTGTATTACCTGTCAATCATTGTTTTTTATTGATGTTCTGATATGAGACATGATAAAAGCCAAGTTATAGAAATGGGAGTATTCCTTTTTGTCCCCAGTTGTAGCACTAATTGTATTAACTGTCTCCATGAGCAGTTCAGTAGTTTGTCCTGTAGCTTTTCTGTTGAATTACCTTTAGTAGCACTAAAATAAACATTTAAAGATTTTTAAACTTAACTGTGGCTGATTAAAAAGTAGAAGGCATTAATGGAACAATATTTAACAGTTTTTAATCTGGATTGTTTCATAGAGGTCAATGTATTTCGGTTGGAGATGGAGGGCATTACTGTCAAGGGAAAAGGTTGCCCCAAACCAATTAAATCTTGGGTCCAGTGTGGAATTTCCATGAAGATCTTAAATTCTCTCAAAAAGTAAGTGGTTAGCAATTATCTACATTTTTCAGTGTCTTACTATTTAGAATGGCTCTTTTATACAATTAACTGTTATATTTTTATTCTAATAGGAAAACTTACTATTTTTTTCTTGAACAGCTTTATTGAGGTAGCATTTACATGTTGTAAAGTTTGTTCTTTGAGTTTACAGTTCAGTGATTTTTTAGTATACTTAATGGAGTTAACACAGTCATCACCATAATCTAATTTTAGAACATTTCATTATCCCAAAAAGAGGCCTTGTATCCATTCGTAGTCACACTTCTTATCCTCTCCTAAGCAGCCACTAATCTACTCTCTCTAGATTTGTCTGTTGTAGACATTTCCTGTAAACGGGATTGTACTAATGTAGTCTTCTGTGACCAGCTTTTTGACTTAGCATGACATTTTCAGAGTTCATCCACGATATAGAATGCCTCGGTACTTCATTTCTTTTTGGCAAATAATATTTCATTGTACAGACATATCACGTTTTGGAGAACCTTATTATGGAACTTTGAGAGACCCAGAGATCTCACTTCTTACCTTGTCTTACTTTGGTTTCCTTTTTAAGGCATGGCTATGAAAAGCCCACGCCAATCCAAACCCAGGCGATTCCTGCTATAATGTCTGGACGAGATTTGATTGGTATTGCCAAGACAGGAAGTGGAAAGACCATTGCTTTTCTCTTACCCATGTTTAGACACATCATGGATCAAAGGTCATTAGAAGAAGGAGAGGGGCCAATAGGTACAATTTCTTTCATTAAACTGTTTTTTCAGGTAACAACTTTGTTGTCAGTTAATCAGAAAGACCTGATACTTTATAATGTTATATGTAACAATAAAGATGTCTTTATGTACATTTCCTTTATAAATTTGGCACTTTGGGGCTGATTTCCCCTTACCAGCAGGTGGAGTGAGAATCTTCAGAGCTCTGGAGTGACATCTCAGAAGTACAAAAACAGCCTCTCCTGGCACAGCTCAATTTTTAAACTCAGACTCGGCAGGTAGACTCCTCGTGCATCTATCTGTTTATTTATATTGAGGTTTGTGCTTAGGGAGTATCATGGATCACATGGATCAGTGAACTCAACATGGAAAATTGTAGGGAAATATATTTCCTTTTTTTATTTTTGGCCTTAAAAGGCTGTATAGTGCCAGAATTTCATTCAGGATTAGGTCTACAGATTCATTTCTTGATTCATTTGGCAGAGATCTGTTTTGCAAATTTGAGTAGGGTTTTGGAAATTTGTTCAGCTCCTTTCTTGGAAAAAGAGGGCACAATATATTCCTACTCTGCCCCTTCCGTATACCATGGTGGTTTCCGGAAACCGAGGTATGGCTCTGCTGCACAGTGAGTCACTTGATTATCTTTGCTCTGTGATTTGCAGTTCAGAAGGATTTGCGTTCTTTTCAACCAGGTATTTTCCTGATGGTTGAGTGAGGCATTTAACTCTCATTTATCTTTCTATAGCATGTTCTTAAAATTTACATAAAATTCTCATACACTACAATGTCTGCTGTTTTAAAGCTTTTGAAATAGGATTTTCCAAGGTCCGTAAAACAAATAAAAACAAAAACAAAAATTAGACTGAGAAATTTGAATGTTATTGCAGAGGTTAAATTTAACACTTTAAAGCATAGTCTCCAGAATTTTGGTGGATAGTCTTTTGACATATTTATCTTTTCAGCTGTCATCATGACTCCAACTCGAGAACTGGCTTTACAAATTACTAAAGAATGTAAGAAGTTTTCGAAGACCCTGGGACTTAGAGTGGTGTGTGTTTATGGAGGAACAGGAATCAGTGAGCAGGTAGTTACAAAAGGAACATTCACTTTTTCCAGTCTTTTCTTAAATTAAATCATTTAATAATGTGAAAATGATTTGTTTTAGTCTTTTGTATAGCCGTTGCTTTTATACATTTATTTTTTTAGTATTTTCTTGTCAGGGAGTTAGGGAAGGGCAGAGGAAAAGGGGAGAGAGAATGTTCAGCAGGTTCCACGCCCAGCATGCAGCCCAGTGCGGTGCTTGATGTCACAACCCTGAGATCATGACCTGAGCTGAAATCAAGAGTCAGGTGCTTGTCCAACTAACCCACCCAAGCATCCCTCTGTGTACAGTGATTGCTTTCAAAATCTTAAAAAAATATGAGGTGTGACAATAAAGTGAGGATGAATTATGCTAATATTTTATTTTAGGATCTTGAGTCTTTGTAAAAATATTTATTTATTTTAGAGCATGGGTAGAGAGGGACAGAAGGAGAGAGGAAGAGTCTTAAGTAAATTCTCTGCTTAGCATGGAGCCCACCATGGGGCTCCATCTCATCACCCTGAGATCATAACCTGAGCTGAAACCAAGTGTTGGACACTTAACTGACTGTGCCACCCAGGTGCCCAGGATTTTGAGTCATTTTTGTATGTTTGCTTTCCTGTTCCTCTTCGTCTTCCTCTGCTCAAGGAAGGCAGATATTTTTTCCATTCTACTGATAAAGAAATGGCAAGAAAGGTTAGGTATGTTGATTAAAGTATTTAGGTTAATAAGACTTGGTTTGTTCTAGACTTCTGATTCCAGACCAGCATTTATTTTCTCTAATTCATATGACATCTTTACAAGGTGGTGATGAGTGTTTTTTGCTGTATCAGTTTTATTTGTATCCTTAAATAATTTCAGCAAAAATTATTTAATTATACCTTTATTTTGTTTTGTTTTATATTTTATTTATTTATTCGACAGACAGAGATCACAAGCAGGCAGAGAGGCAAGCAGAGACAGAGGGAAAAGCAGGCTCCCTGCTGAGCAGAGAGCCCGGTGCGGGGGGGGGGGGGGGGGTCTATCCCAGGACCCTGGGATCATGACCTGAGTGGAAGGCAGAGGCTTTAACGCACTGAGCCACTCAGGTGCCCCTAATCATACCTTTGTTCACTCTCTTTACTTTGGCATTTCTCCAAGTGTCTTTTTCTTTTTTTATTTTATTTTTTATTTATTCATTTCCAAGAGAATATGAGCAGGGGGAGGTGGGTGGAGAGGGCTATAGAGAGAGGGAAAAGCAGACTCCCCACTCAGTAGAGATCCAGATGCAAGACTTGATCCCAGGACCCTGAGGTCTTGACCCTAGTTAAAGGCAGATGCTTAACCAACTGAGCCACCCAGGTTCCCCTCTCCAAGTGTCTTCGGAAGAATGACAGTCATTAGATATTTTGCTTTAACTAGAAGGAGGGAAAAAAATGGGTTCTGTGATCAAATAAATTTTGGAAATGTCACATTTTATAGGGTTAACGTAGGGTATTTTTCATTAGGACTTCTTAGTCTTTAATAAGAAATATGTCTTGTGATATTAGAAAAATGGGATAAATTAAGTGACATTTTCTGAACTTATGTCACCACAAAACCTTTTCTGAGAAATAGTTGCTATTGTTAAATAGTTTATGTTTTCTGAATTTATCTTCCTCAGTTGTTTTGATGACAGTTTATTGTAAGAAATGGTATTTAAAAACTTAACTTGATACATGTATAAATATTATATAGAAGTCAAACAAAAGTTTTATGATATCTAACACATTCTGGTTTTTCCATTCTATTTCAATTTTAAAACACCGGTTGTGACTTTTATAATGGTTCACAAATGGAAACAATTCTTAACTTGAAATAATTGGTCTATATACTTGCTTTAATTACTGCTCTCTCACGTTCCTTTCTTAGTTTTGAGGGATTGGGTCAAATTAAAATTGGTAAATGCTCTGATTCTCATTGAGTTCAAAGTTATAGTACCATGTAGTCATGTTGCTGTTTCCTCTTCCTTTAGGAGTGCTCCATCATTCCAAAGAATTAAGCAGGAATCTTTGGAGGCTTCTTTTTTTTTTTTTTTTTTTTTTAAGATTTTATTTATTTATTTGATAGAGAGAGATCACAAGTAGGCAGAGAGGCAGGCAGAGAGAGAGAGGGAAACAGGCTCCCTGCTGAGCAGAGAGCCCGATGCGGGACTCGATCCCAGGACCCTGCGATCATGACCTGAGCCGAAGGCAATGGCTTAACCCACTGAGCCATCCAGGCGCCCTCTTTGGAGGCTTCTAATCAGACCTTATTGGCTTTACTTTATGGAGCTGTGCAAAGACCCTGGGCAGTATTTTCAGATATGTTCAAATAAATAATAGTGATAAATAGATAGTAAAATTTCATCTTTTTCATTAGATTGCTGAGCTGAAAAGAGGTGCTGAAATTATTGTTTGCACACCTGGTCGAATGATTGACATGTTAGCAGCTAACAGTGGTAAGTCAGGGGTATTTTTTTTTGTTCTCATTTCTCTTTTTTGAATTCTGTACATTTTTGTTAAAGCAGATACAAGAAATCACCAAAGTGTTTTTATATTTCTTCTTAAAGCTGTAATATCTTAAAATTTGTATTGCAGCAAGCTTATTGTTGCAAGTGTTCATAAGATTATTGCAGTTTAATTTACAACTTCTTTTCAGAACTAACTCCATTTCATCTTTTTAGCCTTTAACATGGATTCTTAATCAAATTTTGGCCTAGCCTTGCTTTTAGCAGCAGTGCGGGGGTGAACTATCTTTTTTTTATTATTATTCTAAACTTTAGACTTTTTTCTCTACAGGAGCTAGTATTTTCTTACAATACTGGATAAATTAAGGTATTGCAGCTTCAAGAAATGTTATCTTTTATAAATATTGCATGTTTTTTAGCTTATATGTTGTGCTTTGTTAAATTATTCCCTATCAAAACTGTTACTAAACTGTTGACATTATTTAACTTCTGTGGAGAAAGGCCCTTCAAGATTTATAGAACTGGGCTTCCGAGACGTAAGCCATCCAAGGTAGGTCATTTAATGCTGTTCCCAACTTTGCAGAACTAATGGGGGCTGCAGATGGTGGTATGGAATACTTAATATTAGAAAGCATTTATTTTGGCTTCATTTCTTATTTTTTTGAAGAAAATGCTTTCAAAGGTTTCCATTGCAGTATTCAGTATATACATAGTAGAGTATTAAAAACTGTAAGTAATGCATGTTTTTCATAGCATTCTGCTTGAATTTCTGTATACATTTACTTCTAATTCTCCATGATGTTGGTGAAGTGACATTGAAGTTGTTCGATAAATCTCTGTGCCTGTACAGCATACAAAAAGTTTTGGGTTGAATACTGATAAAATAATCCCTTGTTTTTTCTCAATGCTGCATTGATTAAGTCTCCTGACATTCATCTTGATTAATTTTACCTTTTTCCTTTATCTGTCCTTTTGATTTATATTGAATAACTATTTTATACATGTTTTTGCCAGGTGATTGATTCTTCAGTTGATAGAAATGCTTGTGTTAATCCTTTAGAAAGGCTTTCCTCTGTATGTATTTAGTTTTCTCTGGCTAAGAAGTGCTTTGCAACTATTTAAACCAGTGGGAGTGTTTAATAAAATTGAACTTATATCTTTGTATAGGAAAAAGTATATATGCAATACATTTGGTATTAATAGTTTTTATGTAGTACTGTAGTTATCTGAGGATGTTGAATAGCTTCTCATTAATATCTTGACATGCCCATTAGAAGCATCTAACTATATGGAAGTAGTTAATGAATTAATATAAAAAGGAAGTTTTCTGCATCTAAAATAGTTAGCACTGGAACTTGCTTTCCACACATACGCTGTAATCTCTAATATGTTTTTTCCTAGGTGATGCTGTCAGATAATGGCTGATGTGGCTCGATGCTTCATCTCAGTCTTAGTTTTATGATGTGTTTTGGAGAGGGCTGTTTTCTGAATTTTACAGGTCCTTCAGGCCCTATGATGGTATGCAAGAGACGAGTTTGACAAAATAAAGGGCCTCATATACCCATTGTCAGAAAGTACTTGCCATTAGATTAAGATCTTGTAGACCAAAATTTTGTTTCACTGTTTAAACATACCTAACTTACCCCTCTGGTTAAGTCAGGCATTTTAGTTCCCTTTACAGTTTTTTAAGTTCTTGGTAGTCATAAAATGAATTATGACTGATTTTTTAGTTTTTGTTTTGTTTTTATTTTTTTTTTCCTCATCTTAGGTCGGGTCACAAATCTTCGAAGAGTGACATACGTTGTTTTAGATGAAGCAGACAGAATGTTTGACATGGGTTTTGAACCACAGGTAATCACTAAATGTCTTAGTGTTTTGAACTGTAAAATAAACCTTGTTAACTACCATGAAAATGAATTGTTTGTATGGTGTCTGAAATTTTCACACACATTTTGTTGTGCTGTTACATAGTAAATTGAGCACATATGGAATTGAAATAGGTATTTATGTTTTGAATTCCTCATAATAGGTTCAGAAGGTATTTATGCAGGCTTTCTGTGTAGGTCTTTTAAAAAAATCATTGGTAAAATTAGAATTGAAGAGCTGGTAATAGAAACTTAAGCTTTCATATTTTATAGTTTTCATTGTCCCTTTTCTTACATGTTTTTAAATATGTATTTATTTTTAAGCTTTTATTTATTTGAGAGAGAGAGAGAGCACAAGTTGGGGGAGGGATACAGGGAGAGGGAGAAGTAGGCTCCCCACTGAGCAAGGCACCAAATGTGGGACTTAATCCCAGGACTCTGGGATCATGACTTGAGCTAAAGGCAGAAGCTTAATCGACTGAGCCACTCAGGCACCCTCGTTGTCCTTTCAAATAAATTCCTTTACTTCATGCTTTTAATTACCTCATGATCAATATAGCACATGCTGTTTACATTTTCCAAATGTAAAAATGAAGGCCCAGAGCATTTATTTACTTTAGATTTTCTTATTCCTCATACACACTCTTTGTCAGATACAAAATTTCAGTGATAAAAACTTAGAGGGAAACATGTTAAGAGGTAGTATTTTTAATTTTTAATTAAATTTTTTTTTTTTTTTAAAGATTTTACTTATTTATTTGACAGAGATCACAAGTAGGCAGAGAGGCCAGCGGGGGGGTGGGGCAGAAGCAGGCTCCCTGCTGAGCAGAGAGCCCCATGTGGGGCTTGATCCCAGGACCCTGAGGTCATGACCTTAGCTGAAGGCAGAGGCTTTAACCCACTGAGCCACCCAGGCACCCCAATAGTATTTTTATTAATGAGATAAGGAATGTAAGTTATCAGTGTGCTATGATGCAAAAGAAAAAAAAAAAAACTGCGTTAATTGAAGTGGAGTATGAGAAAGGGACACCGGGCGCCAGGGTGGCTCAGTTGGTTAAGCGACTGCCTTCGGCTTAGGTCATGATCCCGGACTCCCTGGATCGAGTCCCACATTGGGCTTCCAGCTCCGCCAGGAGTTTACTTCTCCCTCTGACCTTTTCCCCTCTGTGCTCTCTCTCATTCTCTCTCTCTCTCAAATAAATAAATAAAGGAAAAAGGGGGGGGCACAGTTAAAGTGGTCTTTAGTCTTTTCAGTTTATTCATGTAAGTCTCCAGAAATGTATTGCCTGTCATAGTGTGTGTGTTTAGATTTAGGGAACACAATCTAAATGAGGTACAGAAGAGTGCATAAGAGTAAACAGGACCATGTGAGAAATAGTTTAAGAAAAGAGGAATATTTAGGTTGGACTAGAGGACTTGATAGCATCCTTTAACCCTTTGAAAAATGTCTGTCACTTGAAAGAATCATTGAGGAGTAGACCTGGGACCCACTTGGGAAGTTAAATGAAGCGGTATCTGAGCATAATGTGAGAAAAGGTCTGGATAAACATTACTTGGAGATGAAACAGGTGATGTTGGGAAGAGGGCAGATACTGAATATGCTTTTCATCCACGTCTTTTGGTAGAGGCACGGTGGTCCATGTGTGGAAAGAGAGTAGGGAAATTGATGAATCAGTTGGAGAATGGAATTAGATCCATTTAATGTTTGTCCAACTGCCAGGGAATCTTAGACTTTATGGTAGTGTTTAAGGTAGGTGTGGTGATGGGGCCTTTCTGGTCTATCAATTACGCTTTGCCAGAAAGAGGTCAAACATTTTCCATTGGTACGCAGAGTGTGAATCATCTCTTGCCCTTAGTGCTTACATCTCCCTAAGTACCTGAGAGAGAAATGCTGAGTGATAGTTTCTTGCTCACTAAAACCTGTTGAAGAGAAGAAATTTTAAGAGTAAGTTAATGATTATTTTGTGAGCTGTAGTGTAGATTAAAAAGTGTTGGGTTGAAGTCAGTGCCACAGACCACTGTTGGGGTGTAAAGCAAATAAAGACACTCACTTGTGAATCAAAGCTGGTGCTGGTGAATGCACATCTGCAGACTGTCTTCTGTCTAGAGAGGAGTGGGCAGGCGGTATACCTCCAGACACGATTCAGTACTGAAGAAAATAATGAACATGGGGAAATAAATCATGGCTGCTGAATATATATATCTTTCTGAGTATAAATGTGCAGTAGATGTACACTTTGTGCAATGACATGGGCGAAAGTTACAGGACTCTACTTTTCCTCATTGACGTGTGAACAGGCTGGCAGGCAGAAAGGTGTTCGGCCAAATCTTTGTGTGTTGTTTTAAATTTAACTCTTTTAGTGCCAAAAGAAGAGTTTTTAGTATGACGGATAATAGGATTTCTTTTCTTTCCTTTTTTTTTTTTTTTTAAGATTTTATTCACTGGGGCACCTGGGTGACTCAGTTGTTAAGTATCTGCCTTTGGCTCAGGTCATGATCCCAGGGTCCTGGGATCGAGCCTTGCATTGGGCTCCCAGCTCAGCAGGAAGCTCTTTCCCACTCCCCCTCCTTGTGTGCTCTCTCTCGCTGTCTTTATCTTTCTGTAAGATAAATACGTAAAATATTTATAAAAGGAAGAAAAAGATTTTATTTATCTGAGAGAGAGCTGAAGGCAGATGCTTAGCCAACTGAGCCACTCAGGGACCCTGGATAATTGGATTTTTTTTTTTTTTTTTTTTAAATAATAGGATTTCTTAAGAAGACCACAAGTAGTAGAAGAGTTTCCCTGTTTTTTAAACCTTACTGTTTCTTTTTAAACTTACTGAAGAAAAACTTGTACTTATTAGTGGACATCTTCCTAAGGGCTACAACACAATGTGAAGAACTCCTTTTGGAACCAAAGGCAGTGGAAAAGTAGATTAGGAATCCATTTGTTCCTGATCTGAAATTAGAGTCTATTAAAAGTAACATTTGACAAGATATTAAAAAGCAATTCTCCATGAGAAATTGCTCCATAGTTTCTGGGGTATGTTCTTTTTTAATTTAGTAAAAATAAGGAGTAAGAGAAGAAATTGATTATATAAGGAAATTAATCTTTAGCTTAAGTTAGCCACTGTGGAGGATATATACTTTGGTGAAAGTATGTAAAAAATAATACTCGTCCTGTAAAAAAAATCATTACTTACGTGTTCTGTTTTTATTAACAAAGATAAGAATGTTTTAATTGGCCTAAACTTATTCATGCCTTTGTCTAATACAAAATGAAGGTCCTCAGGATTCTGAAGAGGTGTACTCCAGGTTTTCACTTTCTTTCTTTCTTTTTTCCTTTTTTCTCTCTCTCTTTTTTAGGATTTATTTATTTGAGAGAGCAGGGGGAAGGGCAGAGGGAAACAAATCCCAAGCAGACACCCCGCTGAGCAGAGCCCAACTCAGGTCTTTATCCCACGACCCTAAGATCATGACCTGAGCTGAAGCCAAGAGTTAGACGCCCAACCAACCAAGCCACCAAGGCGTCCCACCGAGCTTTCCACTTTCTTAAAAATACCAGTCACATAGTAAAATGAGAGAGTAAATGTGCTTGTCAGTTGCACACTATAAAGCACCGTGCTTGCATCAGTCATCTTAAGGAGCTCACTATCTCATAGGAGATTACTTTAACTTTGAAGGCTGTCTTCAAATTGGTATCAAAATTAGATAGATGTTTAGATACCTTAGCATCTCTGAGCCTCTCTTTTGAGGGCACCTATGAAAATATTGGTGGATAAGCAGTTACTGAAGAATAACATGGCTACTACATAAGGAAATTGAGGTACTGATAAAAGACAGATTTTTGAAAACTTATTTTTAAGTCTAATGTAATACTTTAGATTAGAGGAAGCAGATTAAGGGATGTAGTTACATTTGACTGGCCCTCCCGTGCCCCTCTCCATGCCCCAAGTTTTTATGATCTAGTCCAAAAAAAAATTTTTTTTAAAAAGATTTTCTTTATTTATTTGACAGACAGAGATCACAAGTAGGCAGAGAGGCAGGCAGAGAGTTAGTGAGGGGGAAGCAGCTCCTTGCTGAGCAGAGAGACTGATGCGGGGCTCCTGGGATCATAACCTGAGCTGAAGGTAGAGGCTTTAACCCACTGAGCCACTCAGGTGCCCCTAGTCCAGGGTAATTTTTACCAACATAGATACCAACATCTCAAGAACCCTGTTTGTGATTTAAAAATTGGGTTTAGGTTGTTTACATTGGTGAGTAAATAAATTACTTTCTTGAGGATAAAGAGAAGCATTGCATATCATCAAGAGAAGTATAAGACAGAATGTGTAAGTCTTTTAGAATGTCTCTAAAAAGAGCATATGCCAATGATCAGGAGTTGAATCAACAAAAAGTGGAAAAACTGCCAACTTTTATAAACGTTAGTGACTGAACTGATGACCTTAGTTTTAGCGTATGAGTGTGAAAGGAGATGTTTATAGATTTACTTGGCAGACCACAGCTGACTTGGAAGTATCTGTGTAGTGTGAGAGAGGAAACATTGAAACTTTCAGGAACAGCTATTATAACAGCTTTTAATCAGTAGCTCCCAGTATGATAGCTCCCAATCTTATAGTCAAGCCAGTGGAAACACAGACCAGTCATCATTGAAAAGGTGTGTGAAGGGACGCCTGGGTGGCTCAGTTGGTTAAGCAGCTGCCTTCGGCTCAGGTCATGATCCCAGCGTCCTGGGATCGAGTCCCACATCGGGCTCCTTGCTCCACAGGGAGCCTGCTTCTCCCTCTGACTCTTCCTTCCACTCTGTCTACCTGTGCTCGCTCTCACTCACTCTCTCTCTGACAAATAAATAAATAAAATCTTTAAAAAAAAAAAAAAAAAAAAGGTGTGTGAACATTAGGATCATTCTGTAGCCATCTTCATGACTCTTAAGCAGTAATAGTCATAAGGCAAATCTAAGCTCCCATGTGTAGTGCACTGTTCTAGGAAGCACAGGGTTTGTAGCTTATTCAGGAAGCTTTCTCTGTACTATGACGAGAAAAGGAGTTAGGTTTGATTCTCCAGAAAACCTTTACCCTTTGATACTGGCTTTTCTGAAAATGCTGAGGATGAATGGTTACTTGTGAATAGTCTAGGAAGGCAGGATGTGTATTATTCTTTGAAGAGATTTTCAAGGCCTCAGTGGGGCTTTAATGTGAATTTTTTTTTTTTAAGATTTTTTTATTTATTTGACAGAGAGATCACAAGTAGGCAGAGCAGCAGATGGGGGTGGGGGAGCAGGCTTCTCGATGAGCAGAGAAGCCCCACCTCCCCCATGCAGGGCTAGATCCCAGGACCCCGAGATCATGACCGGAGCCGAAGGTAGAGGCTTAACCCAGTGAGCCACCCAGGAGCCCCTAATGTGAATTTTCTGATCCTTGTTCTCACGTGAGAAGTTGAGACTAAATGAGCAGTTCTTTGACTTAAGATGATCAGATATCTGGGAGTCACAATGCTTTGTATGTAATGTCCTAAAATTTGCAAACATTGAGGACCATTGTATGAGTTTGCAATGATATTACTACCAAATTCATGTTATCACACTTAGCATGGTTAATGATTGCTAATTTTCATTAATATACTTCAGTCATTCTGAAAATGTTGTCATTTTATGTAGGAAATTCAAGAGAAGCGTTGCAGGTAACATGACACAGGAACTGGGACCTGAGTAAAGTGAGAAATTGAGCCGTGGGGATATTTGTTAGAAAAGTGTTACAGGCAAAGCACCAGTACAAATGCCGTGATGTGGGAGCTTGCTTGGCCAGTGTCCCCAGCGCAGAATAAAGAACGGGGAATGTGGTATGAGAGAGGAGGGGATGAGGACAGAAAGCCGTACTGATGGTGTGAGCATGGTGAACATATAAGACCCTGTACAGCTGGGGTAGGAATTTGGGTTTTGATTTATTTATTTATTTAAAGATTTTGTTTATTTATTTGACAGAGACCACAAGCAGGCAGGGAGGCAGGCAGAGAGAGAGGAGGAAGAAGGGTCCCTGCTTGAGCAGAGAGCCCGAAGTGGGTCTTAATCCCAGGACACTGAGATCATGTCCTGAGCCGAAGGCAGAGGCTTTAACCCACTGAGCCACCCAGGTGCCCTACATTTTTAGTCTTAATGGTTACACGTGCACAGAGGTTTAATGGTACCCCTTCTATACTTCTCTTCAATCTCTTAGCTGATTATTGTGGTATTCTACTTCTCTAAATAGTGTGCTTTTATTTCTCCTTTTCATTTTTCTGTTTTTTATATTACTTAATGACTTCCCATGGGGGAATGTAATTTCTTGTTTCCCTTCCTCCTGTCACATTCTTGCATCATTTTCATCCTTTATTTTTTCAGTAGATTTATGTTGTTACTTTAATTGAATCCGTATATAACATTATGGCAATCTAAATGTTATTCAGAGCTGGGCAGTGTATTAAACTGATTATTTTAAATTTCTTCTATACCTTTTTGTTTTCTCCAGAGATAATTGTCTTTTTATGTTTGTTGACTGGATTTCTATGTATTTAAAACTAATTAAATGCCAAACTCTATTAGTTACATAAATCTATCAAGTAGTTGAAACACGTCAAGTTTTCTGTTTGTTTCATCTTCCTTAAGGAGTTTTTTCAGAGCCTGTTGACCTGTTTTAGTCATGGTTTGTTGTTTTCCCTGCTTGAAATACAGCTGCTGTCCTGGGATCCATCATTCTGGGACCAACAAAGAGTTCCCCTTTGCTTCTCACCTTGTTAGGTCTCCAGAGATCTATAACCCAAGAATAGATCTTTTCTTAAATTTTTTTTTTTTTTAAACAGAAGGCTTCATGAATTTCTGTGTCATTCTTGCATTAAAGGGCCATACCAATCTCTGTATCTTTCCAATTTTTTTTAGTAAAGTTGTTGCTAAAGCGAGCACTTAAGTGATTAATTTTAAAAAATTGTTTTTATTCAAGAATAATTAGTATATGGTATTATATTAGTTTCAGGTGTACGATATCCAGGTGTACAATATTCAGTACAATATTACTCAGTACTCATCCTGATAAGTGTACTCTTAATCCTCTTCACCTATTTCATCCATCCCTACATCTGCCTCCCCTCTGTTGACCACCAGTTTATTCTGTTTTTAAGTCTGCTTTTTTTTTTGTCTTTTTTATTCTTTTTTTGTTTGTTTGGTTTCTTAAATTTTACATATAAGGAAATCATATGGTATTTGTTTTTGTCTGACTAGCTTATTTTGCTTAGCATTATACCCTGTAGGTTCATCCATGTCATTGCAAATGGAAAGATTTCATTTAAATGACTTTTTTTTTTTTTAAGATTTTTATTTATTTATTTGACAGAGAGAGATACACTGAGAGGGAACATAAGCAGAGAGAGTGGGAGAGGGAGAAGCCGGCTTCACGCCAAGCAGGGAGCCCAATGTGGGGTTCAGTCCCAGGACCCCAGGATCATGACCGGAGCTGAAGGCAGATGTTTAACGACTGAGCCACCCAGGCACCCCTAAATGATGCATTTAAGAAAAAAATATTTTTTTAAGATTTATTTGACAGATTGAGAGAGACAGTGAGAGAGGGATCACAAGCAGGGGGAGTAGGAGAGGGAGAAGCAGGCTTCCTGCTGAGCAGGGAGCCCCATGCAGGGCTCTATCCCAGAATCCTGGATTATGGCCTGAGCTGAAGGCAGATGCTTAATGACTGAGCCATCCAAGTGCCCCTGAATGACACATGTTTAAAGATTGCCTATATAGGATTTGTGTCCTCTGAGTTGCTTTTCTCTTTGCTTTGGTTTCTAAATTCTGTAGATGTCTGGGAATCTGTAATTTTCTACTTATGTTAAAATTCAAAGCTCTCTGTGCCAGAGCAGGACTTACTCTTGAGTTTCAGTGTTGTGATCTGGTTGGGTCTTTCTTTTGGAAGGGGAGTATCTTCTGCTTGTCTGTCCCTGGAGAAAAAATGGGCAGTCTTCTGCCTGGAATAGGAAGGTCTGTCTCCCGTTTTGGGTTGGGAAGGAGGCCCTGAGGGAGAGGTGGGAGTCTCAGCATCAAGCATTATGTGTTTACTTAATGCTTTTCCTCTTAGGATGTTATCCTTGGTTCATCCAGTCATGCTCTTGTTTTAGTCTCTCCAGAAGCTAAACCTTTAGTGTTGGCTAGGATGAGAGAAAGGTCCATTGCCTGGCTAAGTAGCAGTTGGGTGGAGGTCCGGTGATTTGATTCCTTTTTTATTTTTTTTTTAATGCTTCTTAAGCAGACCTTGTATCAATTCACCTTCTTATTTTGGCGCCCCACCTTTCACCTCCATGTGGGAAGAAAAGCTTTGTTCTCAATTTTTCCTCACTGCTAGCATGGGATTCTGCTTTCTTGAGGTTGATTAATCTAATACCATCTTAAAACATTTTTATTGCTTTTTGTTTTGTTTTACTGGCAAATAAAGGGGTATTTACATACCATAAAACTCATGCTTTTATTTTTTTAAAGATTTTATTGATTAGAGAGAGTGTGCATATGATTAGAGAGAGAGAGTGTGCCTGTGAGTAAGGAGAGGGAAAGAGAATCCTTTTTTTTTTTTTTTTTTTTTTTTAAAGATTTATTTATTTATTTATTTGACAGAGGGAGATCACAAGTAGGCAGAGAGGCAGGCAGAGAGAGAGAGGAGGAAGCAGGCTCCCCGCTGAGCAGAGAGCCCGATGTGGGACTCTATCCCAGGACCCTGAGATCATGACCTGAGCCGAAGGCAGTGGCTTAACCCACTGAGCCACCCAGGCGCCCGGGAAAGAGAATCCTAAGCAGATTCCCAGCTGAGCACAGAGCCTGGTTCAGGGCTTAATCTCATGATCTTACAACCCTGAGATCATGACCTGAGCCAAAATCAAGAGCTGGAGTCTTAACTGAGTCACCCAGACACCTCTCCCTTCTTGCTTTTTTAATCTTTTTCTGTATGACAGTACATTTGAAAGCTTTAAATTAAACAGACTAAAAAATAAGAACAGTGCAATAGTCTTACATTAATTAAAGAAATCAGCTTTTAATTTTCCCATAAGGAAGCCACCAGTTCCTATGTTATTAGCAAGTTCTACCAAATATTCAAGGAATAACTATATTCCTAATCATTTCAAAGTATGAAAAAGGATGAATACGCAACAGTTTATAAGATCATTGTAATCTTTTTTTTTTTTTAAGATTTTATTTATTTATTTGACAGACAAGAGTCACAAGCAGGCAGAGAGAGAGGAAGGGAAGCAGGCTCACTACTGAGCAGAGAGGCCAACTCAGGGCTCGATCCCAGAAGCCTGGGATCATGACCCGAGCCGAAGGCAGAGGCTTTAACCCACTGAGCCACCCAGTAATCTTTTATTTTTAAAAGGGCTCTCAGTCCTCATTATATACCATAAAAATTCACCTGTTTTAAATGTATAATACAATGGTTTTTAGTGTAATACTCATTTGTGCAGCTATTACCACAATCCAGTTTTATTTCTTTTAAATCCAGTTTTAGAACATTTCCGTCACCAGAAGGATGCCTCATGCCTACTTTTACTCATTTCCGGTATTCACCCCAGTCTGAGGCAGTTGCTGATCTACGTTCTATCTTTATAGATTTGTCTTTTCTGGACATTTCATATAAAATTCATGTATTACATATCTAACTTATTTTATTCAGCATAATGTACTTGAGGTTTGTCCATCTTATAGCATATCTTTCATTGCTGAGTGGTTAGTATTCTGTCATAATGATGTATATCATATTTTGTTTATCCATGAACTGTTTGATCAGTATTTTGGATTATTTCCACTTTTGGGCTGTTACGAATGATGCTGCTGTGAATATTTGCTTACAAGTGAACATATGTCTTCATTTCTACCAAGAGGTAGGATTTCTGAATTGTGTGGTAACTTAATGTTTAATTTTTTAAGAAACTGTCAGACTTTTCCGTGGTGGCAGTTTCATTTTATAGACCAATATAATATTGGTATCGCAATCAAACAAGGTATATTTTAATGTACAATGATGCAGAACCCCTAAAAATTATATTAGGGAGCCAAATATAGTAATGCTTATAATAATAAATCACATTGACATTAGTATTGTTTAGATGCAAAGGCTAGTTTAATATTAGAAAAATCAACTAAGAGTCACCAGGGTGGCTCTGTTGGTTAATGACTGACTCTTGGTTTTGGCTCAGGTCCTGATCTCACAGGTCCTGAGATCAAGCCCTGCAGTGGGCTCTGTACTCAGTGGGTAGTCTTGAAAATTTTCTACTTCTGTCCCTTATTTGCACACACTCTCTATCTCTAAAATAAAATTGGGTCACCTGGGTGGCTCAGTTGGCTAAGTGTCTGCCTTCTGCTCAGGTCGTGGTCCAAGGGCCCTGGAAATCAAGCCCCATGTCCGACCAGCTTCCTGCATAGCAGGGAGTCTCCTTTTCTCTCCCCTGCCCCCTTCTGGTGCTTATGCTTTTTCTCTCTCATAAATAAATAAAATCTTTAAAATAAAATAAATCTTGTCTTAAAAAAAGAAACAAAATAAAAAAGTATAATCCACCCTATTATTAGAATAGAGGAAAAAACCATACTGTTATCTAAAATGTGGAAAAGGCATTTGATAAAATTTCATTTATTTTTATTTTTTAAAAGATTTTATTTATTTATTTGACAGAGGGAGAGACAGCAAGAGAGGGAACACAAGCTGGGGGAGAGGTAGAGGGAGAAGCAGGCTCCCAGCTGAGCAGGGAGCCTGATGTGGGGCTCGATCCCAGGACTCCAGGATCATGACCTAAGTCAAAGGCAGATGCTTAACGACTGAGCTACCCAGGTGCCCCTAAAATTTCATTTATGATTTAAAAATTCAGTAGAGGTGGGTAGGAGTTGGAAGAGAGATAGTTGGAATAATCCAGATAAGAGATGTTTAGGTTTAGGGAAGGAACCCAGGATTTCCAAGTGCCTTGGGTAGGACTGCTCCTTTCACAGATTTCACATCATTGATTGGAGGGAAAATGTCCTAGAATTCTGTGTATTCCTGGCAAGACCTTTATCCATTCCAATTTCCAGTTTCTTACCACTCTCTCCCTGATCATTACTTCTATTTTTCTATTTTTCTGGTTTATACCAGGCATCTCAAGAGTCCTAGAGGTACCTATATCCTACCCCTCAACAGTATGTCAGCCTTCGTTGTTCTCTGTGTTCCTGTTGCTTATATCAGTCTTTGACACATAATGTATTTATCTGTCCACCTTCCTTCGAATACAAACTCCATGAAGACAAGGTTTTGTCTGTTTTTACTGCATATTGTAAGTACCTAGAGCAAATGCTTTATGATACAGTAGCTCAACAAAAATGTTTTGAATAACTGACAGAAAACAGTGATACCAAGGGAGAATAGTTGTATCCCAGATAAAGTTTTTTTTTTTTAAGATTTTTTATTTTTTTATATTTTTTATTTGACAGACTGATCACAAGTAGGCAGAGAGGCAGGCAGAGAGAGAGAAAGGAGTAGGAGGCAATCTCACCTGCTGAGCAGAGAGCCCGACGTGGGACTTGATCCCAGGACTCTGAGATCATGACCTGAGCCGAAGGCAGAGGCTTTAACCACTGAGCCACCCAGGCACCCCCAGATAAAGTTTTCAGATTGAGAATACTGAATTTGTTGGTGGATTGGGTGTTAGATAGTTGAGAGAGAGAGGTAACAGATGGCTCTTAAATATGTGAATAACTGTAGTTCCCGTTCTTAGGAGGGGGTAAACGGAACAAAGAAAATTATGGGTTAAAATCAGTTATTTGAAGGTAATAATTTTAAAAATCACTAAATGTTCTCAAAATTTCCTTTTTATGTGTGTGTCGGGGGTTATTTTTATTTATTTATTTATTTGTTTGTTTTTTTTTTTTTAAGATTTTATTTATTTGACAGAGAGAGATCACAAGTAGGCAGAGAGGCAGGCAGAGAGAGAGAGGAGGAAGCAGGCAGAGAGAGAGAGGAGGAAGCAGAGAGCCCGATGCGGGACTCCCATCTGGGGAACTTGAGATCATGACCTGAGCCGAAGGCAGGGGCTTAACCCACTGAGCCACCCAGGTGCCCCTGTTATTTATTTTTAAAAAGTTTTTATTTGTTTGAGATAGAGAGCACCAGTGGGGGAGCAGAGGGAAAAGCAGGCTCCCTGCTAAGCAGTCTTGATCCCAGGACCCCAGGATCATGACATGAGCCCAAGGCAGACACTTAACTGAGCTACCTAGGTGCCGCTTTTTTTTGTTTGTTTGTTTTTAAAGATTTTATTTATTTGAGAGAGAGAGGCAGACTCCCCACCGAACAGGGATTCTGTTGCAGGGCTTGATCCTAGGACCCCAAGATCATGACCTGAGCTGAAGGCAGATGCTTAACTGACTGAGCAACCTAGGTGCCCCTTTTCTTTTCTTTTGTGTTCTCTTTTCTAAGGTTTTATTTATTTATTTGACAGAGAGAGAAACAGCAAGAGGGGAAACACAAGTAGACTGAGTGGGAGAGGGAGAAGTAGGCTTCCTGCTGAGCAGGGAGCTGGATGTGGGGCTCGATCCCAGTACCCTGGAATTATGACCTGAGCCAAAGGCAGATGCTTATCGACTGAGCCACCCAGGCACCCCCAGGTGCCTGTTCTATTTGGTTTTAACATCATACGATTTTTGGAGACTATACTCACCATATTTATTTGCAATGTGTTTTTAGGTCATGCGCATTGTGGATAATGTCCGTCCCGATCGACAGACAGTTATGTTTTCAGCTACTTTTCCCAGAGCTATGGAGGCTTTGGCTCGCCGAATCTTGAGTAAACCCATTGAAGTGCAAGTTGGAGGCAGGAGTGTGGTTTGCTCAGATGTGGAACAACAAGTGGTGAGTACAATCTTTAGGAAATCCTCAGTTTCCTGAATGTTTAGGCAGTATGTGATCCTTTGGGGATCACTGTGATGAAGGCAGGTAATTACCTAATCTTAAAGAGGATACAGCTCAGCCATTAATATTTTATCTGATAAACTTGAATAAGCAGTTCCTTGGAATAGCATGTTTAAAGATTTTATTTTTTATTTATTTATTTGACAGACAGAGACCACAAGTAGGCAGAGAGGCAGGTAGAGAGAGAGGGAGGGAGGAAGCAGGCTCCACACCAAGCAGAGAGCCCGACATGGTGCCTGATCCCAGAATCCTGACACCATGACCCGAGCCGAAGGCAGAGGCCCAACCCACCAAGCCACCCAGGAACCCCGCAACAACATGTTTAAAATGCTCTTTTTAGTTCCTCCCTTTAGAAGAGATGGGACTGGTGGATGGAAATATCATATACCTATTTTATTCTTTAGTTAATAGGATGTGAAGTCAAGAGGCAGAGGGAACTAGATGATGGTTTACTCACATTGGCAAGTCCCTTCTCTCAAAGTTAGACTTTTTTTTTGTGTTCTGTTTTACTGGTTAATTGGTTAAAATCAACATTTTACTTCCCATTCCTAAAGATATAGCAAGATGTTGTCATTTAGCCATTTGTCACAAATAAAATAAATATTTTTGCTTAAGAGATATATCTGCATTTTTACTCCCATTAACTTGGTACAACTTGATATTTTCAGATTGTGATTGAAGAAGAAAAGAAATTCTTGAAGTTACTTGAGCTTCTTGGCCATTATCAAGAATCAGGATCTGTCATTATATTTGTGGATAAGCAGGAACATGCTGATGGTCTTCTGAAAGATTTAATGAGAGCATCTTATCCTTGCATGTCTCTTCATGGAGGTAATGTTTAGTGAAGTATCTGTTGAGTAGTTAATTTGGCCAAGCACTGCTGTGTTCTGAATGATAATATTTACCATGTACTGTAATTTAGAGCCAGATTTCATACCATCTATCTCAGTTTTATTCACAACTCTATGGGGAAGTTCAGTATTATTGTTGTTCCATCTTAGAGATATAAAGGAAAGAAGACATTGGTTTGACCAAACCATGTAGCCATTAATCAGATAAAGAGAAATTGAACTTAACATTTCTGTTTCATATTAAATCCTTTCCATTGTGCCATGCTACATAGAATTTTCATGATTTCCATTAGACCTTTAATTGAAAAAACATTTCTGTTTTTTGTTTTTTTAAAGATTTTATTCATTTATTTGACAGACAGAGATCACAAGGAGGCAGAGAAGCAGACAGAGAGAGGGGGGAAGCAGTTTCCCTGCCGAGCAGAGAGCCTGATGCGGGGCTCGATCCCAGGAGCCTGGGGTCATGACCTGAGCCGAAGGCAGAGGCTTAACCCACTGAGACACCCAGGCGCCCCAGCATTTTGGTTTTGATGTAACATTTCCATTGTTAAATGTATGTGGGACTTATCTGGTGGTCAGTGGCTTTGTAATCAACCAGCCCAAAATTTAGTGGCAAATGTCATTTATTTATAAATCTGCACTGCGGGTGTAGCTCAGCACATATTATCTAGTTTCTGTTTCATGTTGTATCTACTGGGGTGGCTTAATTGGGACTGGGGGTCCATTTCCAAATTGCCTTAACTTAGGTGGCTGGCGTGTTGGCCCTGGCTCTTGACTGAGCTCCGTAAGGTAATTGGCCAGGGGTGCTGGTCAGTTGTCTGCAAAGGGTGCTTCCCTTTGCAGACCTCTCCGTGGGACTACCTGGCTGGAAGGCAAGGACCAAAAGCTGATTAGGCCAGTTAAGGATGGTACTGGGAATTGGCAGAACTTTCATTTTCACAATATTCTGTAGGTCAGAATAGTCCCAGGACTAGCTGAGATTCAAGGGGATAGAGGCATAGACTCCCAGTTCTTGATACGAGGGTCATTCCCTATGCAGAATAGTATATACAATAGGCCATACTTCTGCTATCATCTTTGAAAAATACAGTCTACTATACCATATGTCATTGTGGATGTAATTAAAGGAGCTTTGAGTTACTTTGACGGTATATATTTGGTTAACTTTTAATGTTTGAAAATACCTCATATTTTCCCCTTTTTTGGTTACTGGGACAAAATATACATTATGTAAAATTTACTGTTTTAACTATTTTTAAGTACATAAATCAGTGGCATAATTTTCTGTGAGGCTTATTGATGTTTTATCATGTATCAGAATTTCTTTTTTCTTTCTTTTTTTTTTTTTTTAAGATTTTATTCATTTATTTGACAGAGAGAGAGAGAGCACAAGTAGGCAGAGAGGCAGGCAGAAGGAGAGGGAGAAGCAGACTCTCCGCTGAGCAGGGAGCCCAGTGTGAGGCTTGATCCCAAGGCCCTGGGATCATGATCTGAGCCAAAGGCAGATGCTTAACTGACTAAGGCACCCAGGTACCCCCAGAATTTCTTATTTTTTTAGTAAGTATTTTAATTCTAGTATAGTTAACACAGTCTGTACTACATTCAGTTGTATACTATAGTGATTTAGTAATTCTACACATCACTTAGTGCTTGTCATAAATGTACTCTTAATTCCCATCACCTATTTCACCCTCCCCCCCTTTCCACATCTCTAGGGGTAACTCTCAGTCAGTCTGTGCTCTAGTTAAGAGTCTGTTTCTTGGAGCGCCTGGGTGGCTCAGCGGGTTAAAGCCTCTGCCTTTGGCTCAGGTCATGATCCCAGGGTCCCGGGATCGAGTCCCGCATCGGGCTCTCTGCTTCGCAGGGAGCCTGCTTCCTCCCCTCTCTCTGCCTGCCTCTCTGCCTACTTGTGATCTCTGTCTATCAAATAAATAAATAAAATCTTTAAAAAAAAAAAAAAAGAATCTGTTTCTTGTATATATGCATACATATACCCTACATCTTTTTTTTTTTTTTTTTAAGATTTTATTTATTTGACAGAGATCACAAGTTGGCAGAGAGAGGAAGGGAAGCAGGCTCCCTGCTGAGCAGAGAGCCCGATGCGTGGCTCGATCCCAGGACCTTGGGACCATGACCTGGGCCAAAGGCAGAGGCCTAACTACTGAGCCACCCAGGCACCTCACACCCTACATCTTTATCCATTCATCTATTGATGGATACTTGGGCTGCTTCCATATTTTTCTTTGATTATTTATTTATTTCTGAAATTATTTATTTATTTACTTGCATATTTGTTTGTTTGTTTGTTTGTTTTGACAGAGGGAGACACAGTGCAAGAGGGAACACAAGCAGGGGGAGTGGGAGAAAGGGAACAGGCTTCCCACAGAGCAGGGAGCCCATCACAGGGCTCAATCCCAGGACCTGGGATCATGATCTGAGCCGAAGGCAGATGCTCGCTCAGTGACTGAATCACCCAGGTTCCCTTGCTTCTGTATTTTAAATAATAGTGCTATAAACCTAGGCATGCATATGTCCTTTTGAATGAGTGTTTTTGTATTCCTTGGGTAAATACCCAGTTGTGCTATTACTGGATTGTAGTGTAGTTCTATTTATAAGTTTTTGGGTAACCTCTATACAGTCTTCCCACAGTGGCTACACCAATTTGCATTCCCCCCAAGAGTGCTTGAGGATTCTTTTTTCTCCACATCCTTACCAGCACTTGTTGTTTCTTGTGTTGTTGATTTTAGCCCTTCTAACACGTGTGGAATGATAGCTCATTGTAGTTTTTATTTGCATTTCCCTGATGAGCAGTGTTGAGCATCTTTCCATTTGTCTCTTGACCATCTAGATGTCTTCTTTGAACAAATGTCTGTTCATGTCTTCTGCCGATTTTTTTAAAATTTCAATTCAATTAACATATAATATATTAGTTTCAGGGGAAGAGGTCAGTGATTCATCAGTCTTATATAATACCCAGTGCTCTTTACATCACATGCCCTTCTTAAGGTCTGTCACCCAGTTACCCCATTTCCTCTCTCCCCTCCCCTCCAGTAATCCTCAGTTTGTTTCCTATGATTAAAAGTCTCTTATGGTTTGTCTCCCTCTCTGACTCAATCTTGTCTCCTTCTCTGACTTCATCTCCCCTCCCTCTCTGATTTCCCTTCTCCTATGCTTATCTGTTTTGTTTCTTAAATTCCACATATGAGTAAGAGCATATGGTATTTGTCTTTCTCTGACTTTATTTTGCTTAGCGTAATACCCTCTAGTTCCGTCCACATGGTTGCAAATATGTTTCATTCTTTTTGATGATGCTTAACCGACTGAGTCACCCAGGTGCCCTTCTTTGTTTTATTATTATTTTTTTAAAGATTTTATTTTTAAGTAATCTCTTTGCCAGTGCGGGGCTTACATTTACAATCCCAAGATCAAGAGTTGCACACTCCATTGACTGAGCTAGCCAGGCTCAGTTGTGTTTTTATTTCACTTGCCTCAGGAGATATATCTATGAGAATGTTGGTTTGGCTGGTGTCAGAGAGCCTGTGCTCTCTTCTAGGATTTTTATGGTTTCAGTTCTCACATTTAATTCTTTAACCCATTTTGAGTTTATTTTTAAGTATGGTGTTAGAAGAATTTCCTTTTTGTTAATGCTAAGTAATAGTCCATTGCATGCATATACCACATTTCCTTTTTTCATTCATCTATGGATGGACACTTGGGTTGTTCTGCCTTTTGGCTTCTGTGAATAATGCTACTTTGAACACTGGTGTACAAGTATCTGTTGGAGTTCCTGTTTTCATTTCTTTTGGGTGTATAGCTGCAAGTGGAATTGCTGGGTCATATGGTAAGTCTATTTTTAACTTTTTGAGAAACCACCATGCTATTTTTTTTTTTTTTTTTTTAATTTTATTTGACAGAGAGAGAGATCACAAGTAGGCAGAGAGGCAGGCAGAGACAGAGTTCGGGGAAGCAGGCTCCCTGCTGAGCAGAGAGCCCGATGCGGGGCTCGATCCCAGACCCTGAGATCATGACCTGAGCTGAAGGCAGCGGCTTAACCCACTGAGCCACCCAGGCGCCCCCCACCATGCTATTTTTTATAGCCGTTGCTCCATTTTGTATTCTCACCAGCAGTGCTGTAGGGTTCCAGTTTATCCATAGCCTGTCCAGCACTCGTTGTTTTTCCTTTGTTTCTTTTAAAGATTTTATTTGGGGTGCCTGGTGGCTCAGTGGGTTAAGCGTCTGCCTTCGGCTCAGGTCATGATCTCAGGGTCCTGGGATCGAGCCCTATATCAGGCTCTCTGCTTGGCAGGGACCCTGCTTCCCCCTCTCTCTCTGCCTGCCTCTGCCTACTTATGATCTGTCTGTCAAATGAATAAATAAAATCTTTAAAAAAAAATTTTTTTTTTTCAAGATTTTATTTATTCATTTGACAGAGAGAGCTAGAGGGCACAAGAAGGGGGAGCAACAGAAGGAGAGGGAAGCAGGCTTCCCACCAAGTAGGGAGCCCAACGTGGGGCTCAGTCCCAGGACCAACATGGGGCTCAATCCCAGGATCATGACCTGGCAGATCAAAAGCAGATGCCCATCCATCTGAGCCACCCAAGTGTAGCTTGTTATTTTCTCTTGTTTTAGTAATAGCTCTGCTTGTGAATGTGAAGTAGTATGTCATTTTGGTTTTGATCTCCATTTTTCTAATGACTGAGATTGAGCATCTTTATAGGTGCTTATTTGGCATTTGTACATCCTCTTTGGAGAAATATTCTAGGCTTTTGCCCATTTTTTAAAGATAACTTGTTTATTTGTTTATTATTACTATTTTTAAAAGATTTTATTTGTTTATTTGACAGAGTTCACAAGTAGGCAGAGAAGCAGGCAGAGAGAAAGGAGGAAGCAGGCTCCCTGCTGAGCAGAGAGCCCAATGTGGGGCTTGATCCCAGGACCCTGGGATCATGACCTGAGCCGAAGGCAGAGGCTTTAACCCACTCAGCCACCCAGTTGCCCCGCTTTTGCCCATTTTTAATGAGTTTTTTTTTCTTCCCCAATTGCCGAGTTGTAGGATTTCTTTATATATTCTAGATAGCAGTCCCTTATCAGATGTACAATTTACATATGTTTTCTCACATTCTGTGGATGTCTTTTCACCCTCTGGGTAGTCCTTTGATGCACAAAAGTCTAAATTTTGAAGTCCTGTTTATATATATTTTTATTTCCTTTTTTTTTTTAAAGATTTTATTTAGAATTCATAGTTGTTCTCTGCAGGAGGGTTGGCCCAATAAATAGTTTCTCCTACATTGAGGGAAATGTATGTTTTTTCTTTTTCTTTTTTTGTAAGATTTTATTTATTGATTTGAGAGAGAAGGAGAGTAATCATGAATGGGGGGAGGGGCAGAGGAATAAGCAGACTCACAGCCTCAATGCTGGACTTGATCTCAGAACACTGAGATCATGATTTGAGCCAAAGGAGATACTTAACCCACTGAGCCACCCAAGAACCCCAGAAATGTGTTTTTTCTGTAAGTAAGGACATTTTCCTCCATAATCCCTTGTCTGTACTTCTCTTGTCTCTTTTTGTCAGAATTGCATCACATGGTTATGCCTAAATCATTCATAAGCAAACAGAATGATTAATGGTTCTTAAGGTATTGTACTCCTGCGGGTCTCTCAGAATTTCAGAGGTTCATGAGACCACAAGTATTTGTGTAATAATCTCATTATGTGCTTTGCCTTTTCCACTTTCATTCCATTAGGAGTGAATAGAGTAGTCTTCTAAAGGCTTCATGGCATGTTATATTGCACCAGATCGGATGCAAAAGATACAACATGCAACTGTCCTCTACTAAGCCAGACATTAAAGAGATTTGCAAAGTTGTGAAGCATCTTAATAAATTACTCTACTATATCAGAACGGTTATTTTCACAAAAATATTATCAATTGTAATACATAATTGCTTTTTAAAATTTTTTAAATAAGGTAATAACTACTTAAAAATTTTTCTCCATTCTGGTTTCTTTCTTTCTTTTTTTTTTTTTAAGATTTTACTGATTTACTTAAGAGAGACAAAGAGTATGAGTGATTGAGGGGGTAAGAGGGAGAGGGATAAGCAAATTCAGCCCCCTGAGAGTGGAGTGTGACACGGGGCTTGATCCTAGGACTCAGATTTTGAACTGAGCTGAAGCCAGATACTTAACTGACTGAACCACCCAGGTGCCCCAGTTAGAGTTTCTAACACATTAAATATAGATAGAGATGACTTATGTAAAGTAAAACTCTCTGAGTTTGATCTTTATTAATTTTAAGACTATAAAGGCAGCCTTAGCGCAGAAAGTCTGAGGGGGATTCATTCACATCCTACTACTGAGAATTAGGCTCAAGTCTGGTTTGATATACATGACCGTGTGTTGGGTGGATATTTGAATGAAATTGAGGTTATGTTTAAAAGGAAGAGGGTTGGGGCACCTGGGTGGCTCAGTGGGTTAAGCCTCTACCTTCGGCTCGGGTCATGATTTCAGGGTACTGGGATTGAGTCCCGCATTAGGCTCTCTGCTTAGCACGGTGCCTGCTTCCCCCTCTTCTCTGCTTTCCTCTCTGTCTACTTGTGATCTCTCTCTCTCTGTCAAATAAATAAAATCTTTAGGGAAAAAAAAAAACAAAAACGAAATAGAAGGAAGAGGGTTAATTGTTGGACAGGTATCCCATATACTTCACTTAATATATTATATTCACTTCATGGAATAAGGTACATGCAGTTGAGTTAAGTAGTCGGGATATGTCAGTCTAAAAAGCTTTCGCACCTTTTAAATTTAATTTATATCGATATTGATTCCATTACTTTTTCTTGTAAGACTTTTGGGGTCAGTGTTAGATTCCACTTGCTTTGACATTAGCTCCAAATACTTTCTTTAATTCAGTCTTTGAAGAATACATTTAAATTTTAGGTAACATTAATTAACGTTGATATATACATAGATGTTAAGTATTCTCTTTTTTTTTAAAGATTTTTTATTTATTCATTTGACAGAGATCACAAGTAGGCAGAGAGGCAGGCAAAGAGAGGGGGAAAGCAGGCTTCCCGTTGAGCAGAGAGCCCAATGCGGGGCTCGATCTCAGGACCCTGAGATCATGACCTGAGCCGAAGGCAGAGGCTTTAACCCACTGAGCCACCCAGGCGCCCCTATTTTTTTTTTTTAATTTATTGGGGCGCCTGGGTGGTCAGTGGGTTAAAGCCTCTACCTTCGGCTCAGGTCATGCTCCTAGGGTCCTGGGATCGAGTCCCGCATCGGGCTCTCTGCTCAGCGGGGAGCCTGCTTTCTCCTCTCTCTCTGCCTGCCTCTCTGCCTGTCAAATAAATAAGTAAAATCTTAAAAAAAAAAAAAAAAAAGATATTTATTTATTTATTGACAGACAGAGATCACAAGCTGTCAGAGAGCCAAGCAGAGAGAGAGAGAGGGAAGCAGGCTCCCCGCTGAGCAGAGTGCTCCATACGAGTCTCGATCCCAGGACCCTGAGATCATGACCTGAGCCGAAGGCAGAGGCTTAACCCACTGAGCACCCAGGTGCCCCCGTATTCTCTGTATTTTTAAACTAAAATCTTATGTGAAGTCTTAGGATATTTCCTACTGCAGAAATCAATATCAGGGTTTGAGAATTTACCCCATTCCATTTTATAATTACTAGAAATTCTCCATCATAAAATCAGTTTGTAGTCTGAGTATCTTACAGTAGAACATTTTGGCATTTTACATTCTCCTTTATCAGTTCCCTCGAGGCTCTTTGGGTAACATATTTAACCAATTGGGTATATACTTTTTAACCAATGTATTTCAAACTTTAATAGGAAAGTGTAATCTCCTAAGGATCTTGTTAAAAATGTAGTATCTGATTCATTAGTTTGGAGAAGGAGTTGAGATTTTGCATTTCTTTTTTTTTTTTTTTTTTTTTTTTTTAAAGATTTTATTTATTTATTTGAAAGAGAGACAGTGAGAGAGAACATGAGTGAGGAGAAGGTCAGAGGGAGAAGCAGACTTCCCATGGAGCTGGGAGCCCGATGTGGGACTCGATCCCGGGACTCCAGGATCATGACCTGAGCCGAAGGCAGTCGTCCAACCAACTGAGCCACCCAGGCGCCCCAGATTTTGCATTTCTAATAGTGTCCCATGTGATGCTGTTTCTGGTGCTCGGAAAAACAATGGTTGGCAAGGCTCTAATTGACCCATAAGAGAAAGAGAATGATATGAATCCTGTTAACGTAGGCTGAATGTACCTGCCTTTTATCTGCTGAACAGGTATAGGTAAATGAATCTGAGATGGGACTTCTGCATTTATAACCCTTATACATAAGAAGGGGAACCATACAAGGGCAGATTTGGAAGATTAATAAATGAATTAATAGCAGTAGCCTTTGATCTTGCCTTTAGTGTTTTATTTTTTATACTGTTGTTGGTGGATATGTGGTCAGTGTATGTTGGATTTATTCTTTACTCTGTGTTTAACTTATTTCTGTTTCTGAGGAAATGAAAAATTTAATTGCAGTGTGTGGTTTTATAACTTTTTTTTAAATTTACTTGCAGGCATTGATCAATATGACAGAGATAGCATCATAAATGACTTTAAGAATGGGACCTGCAAACTTCTCGTAGCTACTTCTGTTGCTGCTCGGGGTCTAGACGTGAAACATCTGATTCTTGTAGTAAATTACAGCTGCCCCAACCATTATGAGGATTATGTGCACAGAGCAGGACGGACTGGAAGAGCAGGCAATAAAGTAAAAAGAATTTTTCAAAGTTGATTTCCATTATAATAAAATATAGAGGTTTTTTTGGGGTAGGATTTTAAGCAGTAAATAATAAGAGTTATGAAGACATTTTGAAAATGATCAATTATCGGAGTATGGGGACTAGTTGATATTTATCATTTCTGTATATAGTATTACTAAAATTGTCAGATAACCAACCAGCTGTTCTATTTAGGCAGATAGTATTAATTGTTTATGTCCTCTTTCAGGGTTTTTTTTTATTTTTTTATTTTACCCTACCTAAAACTTTCTGTGTCGGCTGTGTAGGTATATACGTACATGTATATAATTTGGGATCTTTCATTAATTTTTTAAAAATTTTTTACAATATTTCTTCATTTGAGAGAGAAAGAATGAGTGAGCGGGGGAGGGAAGGGAGAGGGAGAGGGAGAAGCAGACTCCCTGCTGAGCCTGGAGTCCAATTCAGGACTAGATCCCAGGACCCTGGCATCATGACCTGAGCTGAAGGCAGATGCTTAACCTGCTAAGCCACCTAGGCACCCCTTTCATTAATATTTTTACCATGTAGGACCATAAAGTATACTTTTCTCCAAAACTGTCACCCTTTTTTCTCATTACTCCCCTGTCCCACTCCATTTGCTATGTATATTACTTGCTTTTTAAACTTGTCTGTAGTCTGGTTAAGTATATAGTCTAAGTCATTCTTTTTCTTTTTCTTTTCTTTTTTTTTTTTTTAAAGTCTAAGTCATTCTTCTTGAAGGCAGCAAAATATTTTGTTGTTGGAAGCATTGATGATGATACAATCCTGGTCATTTCTACATAGTGAAACAATAATGTTAATAACAATAGGCTATATTTATGTAGTTCTTATGGAGTTCGAAGTGTTGTTTTCAGTGCTTTTCATACATACTGTCTCACTTTATCCTCACAATTTCCCTTTGAGGTAAATAATATTACCCCAGTTAATAGATGAGAAAAGCTAAGGCACATGAAAGTTAAGTTACTTGCCCAAGCTTGCACAGCTAATAAGTAGTGATGGCTCTTATTCTTTTAACCTGAGTTATTCTATATATTTGGGAAAGTGTGTACAGGGGCACATAGTAAAAATTGTAGCCTTTTTGGTCCACATCCAATCTCTGTCATATGGGGTGTGTCGTGTGTGTGTGTGTGTGTGTGTGTGTGTGTACATACAGACCTTAAAAAAGAATTGATATAACTAACTTCATTTTTGTATATGTGTGTGTATATATATATTTTGTACACATGTATATATATACACATGTATGTATACATGTGTGTCTGTATACTTGTATACACACATGTGTATATTATAAAAAGATGAAGTCAGCTACATCATCTCCCTGGGGATTCTCTAAAGCCTTAGGTTTCACATGTCTCCAAGAACTTTTTTTTTTTTAAGATTTTATTTATTTGTCAGAGAGAGTACGAGCTGGGGGGAGTGGCAGTAGAGGGAAAAGCAGGCTCTTCGCTGAGCAAGGAGCCTACCGCAGAACTCAGTCTTAGGACCTTGGGATCATGACCTGAAATAAAGACAGACACTTAATGGACTGAGCCTCCCAGGTGTCCCTCCAGGAGCTTTGTGGTTCAGGCAAGAAAAAGGCTAGAGTTGTGCATGTTTATGTATGTACGTACATACATACATACAAATACATATATGCACACATAAATTTTTAAAATCTTTTATTGGTCTTAAAAACTGTGTAGGGGAGGGGTGCCTGGGTGGCTTAGTGGGTTAAAGCCTCTGTCTTCGGCTCAGGTCAGGATCCCAGGGTGCTGGGATCGAGCCCTGCATTGGGCTCTCTGCTCAGCAGGGAGCCTGCTTCCCTTCTTCTCTCTCTGCCTGCCTCTCTGCCTAATTGTGATCTCTGTCTGTCATATAAATAAAATCTTAAAAAAAAAAAGAAAAGAAAATCTATGTAGGGGAAAAAATATGTGGAAAGCTACATCCTAGAAAGTTGATACAAGTTAGTTGGAATAGAGTGGTAGAGTAGGTCGTGTAGGAAAGGAATGCAAATAGAAAGGGTAAAAATAATGTACTATATTAAAATTCCTATGCATGACCGTGCATTTGTGCATTTATCTAAAATCATAATTCTATATACATGAAGAAATCACATTTTCTGGTTATGCTTATTTTTTTTTTTTTTTTAAAGAAAGCACCTTCCTACAGAATTTCTTTTTAAGATTTTATTTATTTATTTGACAGAGAGAGAGAGAGATCACAAACAGGCAGAGAGAGAAGGGGAAGCAGGCTCCCTGCTGAGCAGAGAGCCCGATTCGGGGCTCAATCCCAGGACCCTGAGATCATGACCCAAGCTGAAGGCAGAAGCCAAACCCACTGAGCCACCCAGGCGCCCTTGGTTTTGCTTATTCTTAAATATTAAACTTAGATATTTCACTTGTAGCATTAAAGAATTTAGTAGGACTCTCCTTTTTTAAAAATTCTTTAGTAATGAAGTTAGTCTTAAGAGGATATATTAGGTTCAGATTTTATCTTGTGATCTGAGTAAGAGTCATGTTGTTAGTGCCTAATAGTTCCACTTTTTTATCATTCATTAGGGTTATGCATATACTTTTATCACAGAAGATCAAGCTCGCTATGCCGGTGACATAATTAAAGCTCTTGAATTGTCGGGAACTGCAGTACCTCCTGATCTGGAGAAACTTTGGAGTGATTTCAAAGATCAGCAGAAAGCTGTGAGTTTTTTTTAACTCCCATTGTTTTTATGCAGCTCATTATTGTGTTGAATATTTAATATTTGTAAACCTTGATGGGATTATTTTATCTTTTTAGGAGGGGAAAAGGAGTGAAAACAAAATCCTCTCTTGCTTCAGCTCAGTATTACGCAGAGTTCTTTTTTTGTTGTTCTTGTACTAGATGAACTTTTTGTTACATTGACCTGTATGACCTTGAAAAATAATTACTCCTAAGTTCTTGAACACTAAAGCTTTTTAGTATGAAACTAACCTTTTTTATTTTTCCTTGAAAGGAAGGAAAAATAATTAAAAAGAGTAGTGGGTTCTCTGGTAAGGGATTCAAGTTTGATGAAACAGAACAAGCTTTGGCTAATGAGAGGAAAAAGTTGCAAAAAGCGGCTCTCGGTCTGCAAGATTCAGATGATGAGGATGCTGCAGTTGACGTAAGTGTCCGTTTTCTAAGCCTCATTCTTGCCAGTTGAAGCATTGTTGCTTTCATCCTGGAGGTCTTAACCATTCTTATCTCTTGTTGAGATAGCCAGTTCTTGCAAACCTTTTTGGTATGTGACCTTCCTTACCCTTTCTCTGTCTCTGTGTATATTCTCCTATGCCCTATCCATATTTATGTATTTTCATAAAAATGAGGCCATGCTGCTTTATAAACCTTCTTTACAACAATAGTCTTAGGTTAAAATATTCTCGTTTTAATAAATTCATTATTGCATTTTTTTAAAGTGAATTTTTAAAGATTTATTTCTATTTATTTGAGAGAGCGTGCTCGCATGCCCAAGTGGAGGAAGGGGTAGGAGAGAATCTTGTGCACGCTCCCTGCTGAGCACAGACCCTACCAGCGCTTACTCCCACAACCTTGAGATCATGACCTGAGCCAAAATCAAGAGTTAGATGCTGAACTGACTGAGCCACCCAGGCATCCCTCATTTTTACATTATTATTATTTTATTTAGATTTTTATTTGTTATTCATTTGATAGACAGAGATCACAAATAGGCAGAGAGGCAAGCAGAGAGAGAGGAAGGGGTACAGGCTCCCTGCTGAGCAGAGAGCCTGATGCAGGGCTCGATCCCAGAATCCTGGGATCATGGCCTGAGCCGAAGGCAGAGGCTTTAACCCACTGTGCCACCCAGGCGCCCTCTTACATTATTCTTAATGGCTACATAAAATGGATGTTCCACATCAGACCCCTAATTTCGAATATGTGGGTTTCTATATATTCATATTTGGAATATATTTAATCATAAATTGTTCTTTACTGCTTATCCTTGCACATTTAATTTTGCACATTCATCAGATTAAGTTGAAGTTGAATGTGTAAATGGAATTACTAGGCTAAAAGGTGTATCAAATTTGGTTCTGAAACATTGTTAGATTGTCCTCCTGCAAAGTGAATACTAGTCTGCATCCCCCCCGCAGTGGTGTGAAGAGTCCCTGGCTCCCCATGTCTTTTATAATATCAGTACTAATATTTTTATTTTGTTAAACTTAATTGTTATATTGTCATTAATGGTAGTTAGGATACCTGGGGGGGGCTCAGTTGGTTGAACATGTGCGTTTTCATCTTTGGGTCCTGAATATAAGCCCCACCCATGTTGAGTATAGTAGAACTTACTTAAAAAACTAAAAGCAGTAATAGTTAGCATTTTTGAGTGTTACTAAGTGCCATGCATTGTGTCAGATGCTTTACAGGGAATACTTCATTTAGTTCTGCACATTATCCAGACAAGGTGGATACTCAAAAGAGTATTCCCATTTTATAATTGAGGAGACTGAGACTTAGAAATAATCTTTTCAGATTTACATAGCAGTTAATGGAATGAGCTGGGCCCTGTACCCATTCCAGTCTTACTTCAGATGCCATGGTCTTAGCTAATGGCATTATTTGTGACCCAGTGAAGAGGGACCCTGAGAACTCAGCATATTCGTGGTTTTACAGAGTGTCCTTTGGACCCAAAGAAGCTATAGCTTTATTTTATTTTTATTTTTTTATTTTTATTTTTTTTTTAAAGATTTTATTTATTTATTTGACAGAGAGAAATCACAAGTAGATGGAGAGGCAGGCAGAGAGAGAGAGAGGGAAGCAGGCTCCCCGCCAAGCAGAGAGCCCGATGTGGGACTCGATCCCAGGACCCTGAGATCATGACCTGAGCCGAAGGCAGCGGCTTAACCCACTGAGCCACCCAGGCGCCCCTGAAAGAAGCTATAGCTTTAGAAGAGCATGTTTTCATTACAAAATAATTTTTGGAAACTCTTCCTAGTGTATACCACTGGTAATGGTATTAGCATATCAAAGTATGTATAAAATCCTCAATTCAAGAAGCTTGTTTAACTCAGAAATTCTCTAACACATTTGATCATTGAACATAGAAGTTGGGTTTTTTTGTTTTTTCGATTAAACCTAAGCTCAGGACATAATTTTAGAATCAGGAATTCATTCTGATCTTGTTGTTTGAGAAATTTGATTCCCAGAAAAAGTATTTGGCCCACAGCCACATTGCCTCTTAAGCTCAGACAGCACCAGACCCCACATCTCTCATTAACCATTTCATTCTAATATACCATACCGACTTAAAATTTAATTAAGTCAGTGTTACAGTTTTTGCTTATGGTGTAACAAATCAATCCAAAACCTTGTAGATAAGACAACAAACACTTATTATCTCACATTTTTGGGGGGGTAGGAGATCAGGAGCAGTTTAGCCTGGTAGTTCTGGCTTAGGTTCTCACTGAGGTTGCAGTAAAGCTGGTGTCCCCGGGCATGGCAATCTGAAGGCTTGACTGATACAGGATCATGTTCTTTTAAGATGGCTCACTCACTGTGTTGTTGGCAGGATACCTCTTTTCTTTCCTCTGCCTGTGTCCTCACAACATGGCAGTTTGCTTTTCCCAAAGTGATTGAGCTGAAGGAGTGAGCAGAGAGGAAGCCTTAAGGCCTTTTATGACTAATGTCTAAAGTTACACACTAGCACTACTACTTTATTCTGGCTCTTAGAAATATGTCACTAAGTCCAGCCCACCCTCAAGGAGAAGCTCCACTGAAGAAGAAGAATATTAAAGAATTGATGGCCCTGCTTTGAAATCACCTCCCAGTTTTATTTTCTTTTTAGGGTGGGTAGGGGCAGAGGGAGAGAGAGAATCTTAAGCAGGATGCACACCTGCATGGAGATTGACTCAGGGCTCAGTCTCACAACCCTGAAATCATGACCTGAGCAGAAATCAGAAGTCGTATGCTTTAACCTACTGAGCCATGCAGGCTCAGCTTTTTTTTGTTACCTTGAAAATTATTTTGAATCTCATTGAATCTCTCTGGTTAGTTTTTTTTTTCTTATTTATTAATTTGTGAGAGAGACAGAGTAAGCATGAGTAGGGAGAAGGGCAGAAGGAGGGAGGGAGAGAATCTCAAACAGAATCAGCACTGAGCATGGAGCCCTATGCAGGGCTCAGTCTCACAACCTTGAAATCATGACCTGAGCTGAAATCACAAGTCAGATGCTTCAACTGACTGAGCCACCCAGATTCCCCACTTAATTAATTTTTGAAACCTTATCCATGCTCTTCCCTGGGTTTGAGCTTTAGCACATGAGGCCTTATTAGCTTAATTTAAGTATAAAAAGGGGTTTGTGTCTTCTTTAGTGGGTATTATCAATAGTCATTGCTGGACAGAAGGCATCTTTAAAAGGAAATGCAAATAGTTTATGAGGTAGATGTGTCCAGTCAGGATGACACAGTTACAGTTGGACTTACATGGCTCCTGGAAGAGCTGAAGCAGTCATCCTTTTTTCTTGCTTCGGTGAGGAAACCAACCTTAACTTTTTTTCCTTTTTTGGTTTCAAAGGAATTAAATAGTAAAGCCTTATTTTCTGATTTTGTTATCCAATATATTTTTTTAAGTTTTTATTTATTTGGGGGAGAGAGCGAGAGACCATGAGTGAGGAGGGGGCAAAGGGAGAAGCCAACTCCCCATTGGGCAGGGAGCCTGTCGTGTAGCTCCACCCCAGGACCCTAGGATCATGACCTGAGCTGAAGGCAGACACTTAACTGACTAAGCCCCCCAGGTGCCTTTCTGTTACCCAGTTTTTAAGGCAAATCCATTTACGTTTAGAAGTTGAGAAGGATTTGGGGACCCCTGCCTTAGGAACATGAACCATTCTCCCTGAGAACTGTTGACTGTATTTTTAGTGGCCTGCTGGCCTTGAGTTACACTGCCCTTTTTCCAGCCTCTTTCATTGCAGTTTAATTTAGCCTCAAGTCATAGTGACTTCTCAGCTGCAACATGTTGGGTGCTCTGTCTTGACAGCACATGTTCCTCAGTTGCTAAACTGGGATGTATTTCCTGGACCACTTAGGAGTGTGCTCACTTGGTTCATGTGGCATTGTATTCTCTGTTTTCTTTCTCTTACTCTTTTTTGTTTCTCTTGCCATAAGTAACTTATTTTTTAAAATGTGCTACCCTCAGCAAATAGCTGTTAGTCTGTGTGGTTGAATTAACATAAATACAAGTGTCTAATTCTAGTCCTTTGATAGAAATATTCTTTATTAGTTTCTGTGGATATATCTAAATTGGTATTTTTAATCCAATTTTTATTAATCTTTTTTTTTTTCTTATTTAGATTGATGAACAAATTGAAAGTATGTTTAATTCAAAGAAGAGAGTTAAAGATATGGCTGCTCCTGGAACATCCAGTGTTCCTGCTCCAACTGCAGGAAATGCTGAGAAATTAGAAATTGCTAAGAGGTTGGCTCTTAGAATCAATGCTCAGAAGAATTTGGGCATTGAGTCTCAGGTATTAAGTAATTTGTTCCAAGTTTTAGTCATTACTTTTTATGTCAGCGCAAGTGAACCAGTTGTTCTAGACATTGAGTTATTGGGAATTTAACTTAATCTGAATACAGAATTCTTTAATTACTGCATTTGGATGATGCCTCTTATATGGTTAACAGAAGTCCTAATGCCTATTTTGGAACTCCTAACTGAAGGAAGTTAGCTGCTGATTTTTAAAGTAATATTCTGATTGAGCTTACCAAAATCTTAAGGAAATAACTCCCTTTCTTTTTCCTTTTTTTTTTTTTTTTTTTTAAATATTATTTATTTATTTGAGAGAGAAAGAGAGAGTACAAGCTGGGGGAGGGACACAGGGGAAGCAGACTCCCCATTCAGTAGGGAGCCCTATGTGGGGCTCAATTCCAGGACCCTGGGATCACAACCTGAGCTGAAGGCAGTTGCTTAACTGACTGAGCCACCCAGCCACTCTGCTTTTTATTTTTTGATCTGCTTTTATGGGATGATTTATTGGGCACACAAACAATTCCTCAGAAGCATAATACCTAGTTACATAATTCAAACTAACATGGGCTTAACCAGTGGAAAATGTGTTAAATATTTGACATGCCATCTTTCTCTTGAGAGCTTTTTTTTATTAATAAATTTTTTTTTTAGATTTTTATTTATTTATTTGACAGAGATCACAAGTAGGCAGAGAGGCAGGCAGGGGAGGAGGGGAAGCAGGCTCCCCGCTGAGCAGAGAGCCCAACATGGGGCTCAATCTCAGGACACTGGGATCATGACCTGAGCTGAAGGCAGAGGCTTAACCCACTGAGCCACCCAGGCACCCCTAATTTTTAAAAAATTACCAGCTTAATTTTTAACTAAGGGTAAACTTTCATAGCATTCCCAAAGAATAGTTTGTGTATTTTAACAGTGTTTTGGAGTTTCTGAGAGTTTGTGGAGCTATAGAACCCTCTGTCCAGTAGGTTGGATAGTTTCAGGACTGTAACACCCAAGCTGGAATGACCAAGCCAGATGCTAGTGCACTGACTTAATGAGGCAGTTGCAGTCGAGGTTTAGAGTCTCAGGTTTCTGTTTGTTTTGTTGAGCCAGCAAGAATCTCTTCTCTGCTGCTTGGCTAAGATCAAGTATTTAGCCAGTGAGTTACCATGAAATGTCTGCTATACTCACGCCTTAATTCCTCTGAAAACGGGGATTATAGTGCCCAATCTAATGTTCTCTGGGTTTATTATTGCTAGTAACTCTTTACTGGTGAAAGCAAATAGCCACGCCTTCTCATTGTTAGAAAAGCTTGAGGTTTGAGTCATGTACTACCTACAGAGTTCTGCTCACATTAGGCATATAGTAAAATTAAGTTCAAGTTAAAAGGTTTAAGTACAAAATGAAGTAAAAAGGTAAGTCAGTCATTTACTGTCATTTATTGGACATGAGCTTTGGTTGTGGGAGGAGGAAAGTTCAGTGGTAGTGGACAAAGTTGCTAATTTAGAGGAAACTCTAAGGAGCCACAAAGTTATATAAATGATTTTAGAAATATTTTACTATATTTGATACCAAGAGTTACCTAATTTTGATCCAGTAGAGTTTTTTTTTTTAAGATTTTTATTTATTTATTTGAGAGAATGACAGTGAGAGAGAGCATGAAAGGCGAGAAGGTCAGAGGGAGAAGCAGACTCCCCATGGAGCTGGGACCCTGATGCGGGACTCGATCCCGGGACTCCGGGACCGTGACCTGAGCTGAAGGCGGTTGCTTAACCAACTGAGCCACCCAGGCGCCCATCCAGTAGAGTTTTTAATAATAGAGTTGAATATTCTTTATTTTTCTCATCAGTGTAAGGGAGATAGATATATTAAACTATTAATATGTACTGCTAAATTACACTTGAGTAGGACTCTGCAATAGAAAGATGCTTCTAGTTAGTGGCTTTCCAGAGAATAATTTGTGGTAGGATCCTGATCTTATCTCTGCCCTCAGTTGAGATTTGACTGTAGGTCTTCTTTAACTGCAGGATGTGATGCAACAGGCCACCAATGCAATTCTCAGAGGTGGCACCATCCTGGCTCCCACTGTGTCTGCCAAAACCATTGCGGAGCAACTTGCTGAAAAGATTAATGCCAAGCTCAATTATGTGCCTTTGGAGAAACAAGAAGAGGAGAGACAGGATGGTGGACAGAATGAATCTTTTAAGAGATACGAGGAAGAATTAGAGATCAATGACTTCCCACAGGCAAGTAATAGTTTTCAACCTTTTTTAAATCATGGAGTAAAAACTCTTCTTGAGGAGCAAAAATACCTTCTTTAAAACCTGTGAACATTTTAATAGCTACTTCACTTTTTATTTAGATGAGGGAGACAACAATAGAAATTTTATTTATATAAGTATATTCTAGTTACATTAGGATCTAATGATTTTATGTGAAGGTGTTAATTGTATTCTTTTTTTTTAATTATATTCTAGATATTGATCATAATATTATTTAACTAGCCTATTCTTTGTCAATACACCAGGTTTTTGTCCTGTTGTGAAGTGATATCTTTCCCCCACTCTGTTTCATAGACTGCTAGGTGGAAAGTTACCTCTAAGGAAGCTCTGCAGAGAATCAGTGAATATTCTGAAGCTGCAATTACAATCAGAGGAACATATTTCCCACCTGGAAAAGAACCTAAGGAAGGAGAGCGGAAAATTTACTTGGCAATTGAAAGTATGTATTGCTGTTCTATCGTAGTCTTGAGTTAGGTTAGAGTTGATATAGATGTAACAGGCATGGAGAGACTATAAGGTCAGTTCTTGATAGAATAAAAATAAGGAACACTTCCAAGAAAAAAATAATTTTATATATCATTTAAGGTCTTCATTTAGAAATTGAGTATATATAGAGAGGTTAGTGATCTGTATATGGAACTCTTTTAGTCTTGAAGATTCAGTCAAATTAGAGAATCACTCTAAAGGAAAACATGCATTTTAAGGACTTATGTGTTTATGCTTCTAATAAGTAGAATATTCTGGCCAAAGTTTATGTTAGAAAATAAATCAGTATATTAGCTCACGTAATGAATGTTTATCCAAGCAAGTGGTCCCTGTGAAATTGTGCCCATAAAAGCTCTTGCATATCTTAAAAAAAAAAAAAATGAGGATATCTAACACAAAGTATACAAGTATCATATAGAGTGATCAGATTTGTTTTTTTGTGTGTGTTTTGTTTTGTTTGTTTTTAGATTTTATTTGTTTGAGAGATTGTGTGGCATGGGGGTGCACACGAGCAAGGAGAGTAGCAAAGGGAGAGGGAAGGGGAGAGAGTCTCAAGCACACTCCTTTCTGAGCATGGAGCCATACCTAGGATTAGATCTCATAACCTGAACCAAAACTAAGAGTTGGATGCTTAACTTAGTGAGCCACCCATGCACCCCAATCAGATTTGGTTTTTAACTTTCTTTCACACATTCACGAATGAGTTTGAAAGAGTTTCCATTTGTATTTTTCCCCTAATGTATTCTCCCACTGCATAGTAGGACCACTTGCGTCCCTTCATTTATATTTAATCTGAGTATCTTTGTAGTAGACTTACAGGTGTAGACCAGTCAGATCCACTTCATCTATTTAATGAACTAAATATTTGTTGCATCCTGGTTTTGGAGCTGTGGAGAGGTTCATTCTGTGTGTTCTGTAAGCTCAAAGTCTGCATACTTAGTGCTTTAAAGGGCTTTGATGGCTCCAGAGGACCCTTTCTCACACTGTGTATTATCTCAGGCACTAGCCTAGTTACTTTGAGGTGCACACATCACTTCTGAGAAAAGAAGCCTTACCTCATCCTAGCTCTTTACCGGTTTATTTTTCTTCACAGTACTCATCACAGAAATTGTAGTATATTTTTACTTGTATGTGTTTCCCCCTCCCCCAGCAATATGAGTTCCGTGGATGTAGTGACTTTATTATCTGCTCTGTTCTTAGAGCAGATGGTAAACACTTAATAAATTTTTTGAGTAATGCATCTGATTAGGCCCCATAGTCGTTTGTCTTCAGGATACAAAGTATTACTTGACAGACCTATCCTCTTTTTGATCTCTTAAAAGCTTCACTGTCCAAGGGAAGACTCTGTAATGGCTGTGGAGCACTCAGAATGTGGCCAGTGTGACTGAAATTTGTAAATCTTATTTAATTTTGTAAAGGAATTAATTTTTGATTTTTTTTAAGACTTTTTATTTATTTATTTGACAGACATAGATCACAAACAGGCAGAGAGGCAGAGAGAGAGAGAGGAGGAAGCAGGCTTCCTGCTGAGCAGAGAGCCTGATGCGGGGCTCGATCCCAGGACCCTGGGATCATGATCTGAGCCGAAGGCAGAGGCTTTAATCCACTGAGCCACCCAGGCACCCTTCACATTTGATTTTTTAAAATATTTTATTTGTTTATTTGACACACAGAGACATCACAAGTAGGCAAAGAGGCAGAGATAGAGGGGGAAGCAGGCTCCCTGCCGAGCAGAAAGCCCAATGTGGGGCTCGATCCCAGGACCCTGAGGTCACAACTGGAGCCGAAAGCAGAGGATTAACCCTCTCAGCCATCCAGGGGCCCCTGATTTTTTATTTTTTTAAGTAATCTCTACACCCACTCTGGGGTTCAAACTCATAACTGTGAGATCAAGAGTTGCATGCTCTACTGACTGAGGCAGCCAGGTGCCCCAATTTTTATTAAGTTAAATTTAAATAGCCACATACATGGCTACTAGCTACTGTAATGGTTAGCTTTTCTCTAAAGTTTGTTGTTGGTAATGGTTAGCTTTTCTCTAAAGTTTATTGTTGGGAAGATCATTAGAAGGTATCCATTGTAAGTATATTGTAAATAAATTTTGTCATTGTTAGTGACAGTGTTAGTTTGTTCTTTGTTACATTTTGGCATTTGATTTTGTGAAGACTTTTAATTTTAGGTAAATTCTATACTGAGTATAATCTACAGATGATTTGCTTACCTATTAGGATTTGATTCTTTCCATCCCACAAACATGACTCAAAGTAAATTAGTTCTGTGCTTGTTCAGCCACTTTCCTATGAATTGGTCACCTCAGTTGTTTTTGTGTGGCATCTTAGCATAAAGACACAAGAAGAGAAATAGTATCCTGTCTACCCCTAAGTAGAAATCATTTCCTGGCCAAAAGTGCAAGATAGGGTCAGAGTAAGTTAAAGTACTAAAAAGTCCTGTTGCCTAGATTATGCTGGGTTTTTTTTCTTTCTTTAATAAGTATTTTCCTTGTTACTATAAACTTTTGATTAGTTTCCAGAATTCTGATACAGGTGATTTCAGGTTTTTGTAAATTTATTCACTTTTTGTCAAAGGACAGGCTTTTGGAGTTTGAGGATCTGCCATTTTCACTGATGCACTCTCACTATAGGACCTTTTATTTATTTATTTATTTGAAAGATTTTATTTATTTGACAGACTGAGATCACCAGTAGGCGGAGAGGCAGGCAGAGAGAGAGGAGGAAACAGGCTCCCCGCTGAGCAGAGAGCCTGATGTGGGGCTCGATCCCAGAACCCTGGGATCATGACCTGAGCAGGCGCCCCCACTATAGGACCTTTTAAAGTTAATGATGAGGGGCGCCTGGGTGGCTGAGTGGGTTAAAGCCTCTGCCTTCAGCTCAGGTCATGATCCCAGAGTTCTGGGATCGAGCCCCACATCAGGCTCTCTGCTCAGCGGGGAGCCTGTTTCCTCCTCTCTCTCTACCTGCCTCTCCGCCTACTGGTGATCTCAGTCTGTCAAATAAATAAATAAAATCTTTTTAAAAAAAAGTTAATGATGGGGCGCCTGGGTGGCTCAGTGGGTTAAGCCTCTGCCTTTGGCTCAGGTCATGATCTCAGGGTCCTGGGATCGAGCCCCACATCAGGCTCTCTGCTCAGCGGGGAGCCTGCTTCCTCCTCTCTCTCTCTCTGCCTCTCTGCCTGTTTGTGATCTATGTCTGTCAAATAAATAAATAAAATCTTTTAAAAAAAAAGTTAATGATGAATTGTGGCAGTAGGGAAACTTGAATGCAGCCTTTATATGTTCCCTCTTATTTCCATTCTGCTGTTATTTCATGCATATTTTAAAATGCACGCATATTTAAGATTCATGCATATTTTAAAATGGTATACAAAGGATGTAGAGCTAGAGCTAAGCAAATTCCATAGGTTATGGGGAGGTTTTTTTTTTGCGTGTGATTGTGACTTTTACTAAGTCAGGTTTTTAAATGCATCCTTTTATGTGTCCCGAAAGACCTTTTTGTTCTACCAGTGGCTGTGTGTTTTTAAATCATGTGATACTTTTCCTTATTGTGTAGTAAAATGAAGATAGCTGGCACCTAGCGCTTTAAGGAGAGAAAGTTACACTGACATCTTTCTGCACCTGGAACTGGACAGGTCTCCCCTACTCTGTTGTTCTTTAGACCATACAGGTTGTAGACACAGTGTCTTCCAGTGGAATCTGATGATAAAACCCTTGATATTTATGCAGTGATCCTTTTATTTTCAGCTTGAATATCATGGGTGTCATTTAAGCAAAACTAATACTTTTAAATGCCTGCCTTATAAAGACGTAAATCAGAGACGTAAATCAGGGGCATTTGCTTTGAAAAAGGATCCTCTGTGTAATTCTTGAATTTAAAGGTAATTATGTTTAGTATAGTATAAGTAATATATCAAGGTTCATCTTACATAGAACTTTATCAGAACATATCTCCTCTATTGCTAAGTGAAGTGAGAAGCCCACAGCTTCTGCTTTACTTTTCCATCCATGTAGAATGCTTCTGGTCATTTCTCTCCACTGTCCACTTGTACTTGGGAAATAACATCGAATTTTTATAACCTAAACCAGCCTTTTCCAAACCCTATGCAATAAGGTAATCTTGTCAAAAATAAATCTTTAGAATTCTAGAGCTATAGTGATGGTTAAGGACTGAACATTAGTAATTAAAATGATCCAAAGCTTTGAGATTTTCATAGATGATTAGTTTTTTTAATGATTTTTTAGTTTTTGAAACTCCAGCCAAATCAACTGAACTCTAATAGGATGAAAACAGGTGTTGGAAGGAGCCTTGTGTCATCTGTTTCTAGTTCTGTAATTGGAGGGACACTAATGCCTGGCTCCTTGGAGGCTCTGTGTGGGTCAACAGTTTCAGGCCTCCCACCAGGCAGCGGGAAGGAGAACAGGAAGGACTTAGGTGCCTAGCCATCCTGTATAATTTATAGCCTGTTTTGTGACCCTCTCTTTTTATTAGTGGAGAATCCCTTAAAAGCAGCCAGAGTTGTTTTAGGACCAATGAAAGGAAATGCCTCTTTTCCATGGCAGCTTATAAACATATGTAACCTATTACCCAAAGAGGCTTTATAAGTCAAAACTTTAAACTGGTCCAAATGGTCAGGCTCTAACTAAAATAGGAAAATTATTCTCTTACTTGGATTTAGGTGAGAGTGTCATTTTCTTTCTTTTTAAAACAGCACAGAATATCAACAAGCTTCACACCAACTCATGCCGAGTAGCATATTTTCCTCCTGAATTTTATTTTGGTTGTAATTTTTAGTCTGGCTTTGCTCTTGATTCTACCCTTTTGTTTTCTTTCATCCATCTCTCTTCTCTTCCAGCACCCACCGCTTTAAAATACGCGGTTGCTGGCTGGTGGAGGTAGGATTTAGATTAGATATGTTGCTGTAACTTCACAGCCATACTCCTGGCTCTTTCCTTCCTATTGTTAAACTGTTTCTTCTTCTTCCTCCCCTTGCTATTTCTCCTCTCCTCTTCCTTTTCCTTCTTCATCTCTTTCCTTTCTTTCTCTCCTCCCTTCCTTTGCTCTCTTTAGAATCAGAAAAGGTCATTTTTGTCTAGTAAGGGAAATTCTATGGCTTGTTTTCCTGATTACTTTTTCTTACATAAAATGATAAATACAGGGGCGCCTGGGTGGCTCAGTCAGTTAAGTGTCTGCCTTCGGCTCTGTTCATGATCCCAGGCCCCTGGGATTGAGCCCCACATCGGGCTCTCTGCTCAGCAGGGAGCCTGCTTCCCCCTTCCTCTCTGCCTGCCTCTCTGCTTGTATTCTTTCTCTCTGTCAAATAAATAAATAAAATCTTAAAAAAAAAAAAGATAAATACACAGTTTTCTACATTGCATCTCTAGTTTTCATGTTGTTTAACATTTCACTCCTAGTTCTTAATTTCTATTCTGTTGGTACAGGTCTTTCATTTTTATCAGTGTACACTGAGCTACCTATCTACTTTTATTTTTTTAATTATTATTTTATTTTCTTTGTTTATTTGGGGTTTTTGGCCGGGGAGGGGAGTTGTGGGGCAGAGGGAGAGAAAGAATCTTAAGGAGGCTGCACACTCAGCGCAGAACCCGACGTGGAGCTTGATCTCATGACCCTCAGATCATGACCTGAGCTGAAATCAAGAGGTAGATCCTTAATCGACTGAGCCACCCAGCTGGCCCCCTTTTTTAGCTTTTGTTTATTTATTATTATTTTATGCATTTATTTATTTTTGATGTGTGCTACCTATGTAGATTTACCTGTTCCCTGGCACTGTCCCTTGGCTTTAGATCCCTCCACGCTACTCTTCATGGCTCTCTCATCTCCACATCTCCTTTACCTCTGGTCCATATTTCCATTGGCTTTAACTGACATTTCCAGCTGGATGTCACATGAGCACTTGAAGTACAGCAGTCTCGGAATTGAGTTTCATCTACCATCAGTGCTGATAATACCTGTTTTTCCTCTTGGGTTTAGTATCTGCTTTATTCTTACCTTATTTGCTTCTCAACACTTTGCCATTTAACTCTGCCTGGAGAACTGAGAGAGAGGTTTTTGTAAGGAATGATATTTGGAAGTCATTCTGATAGACTGCTTCCTACCTTCTCATTCTGTTTTAATATCTTTACAAGTTTATTTTTCTAACAGTCTGCAAGATCATAAAGAGCATGCATGAGTTCTTTGTATAATGAATCTCTCAGTCTATTTCATACATGGTGAGAACTTCGTATTTCTTGAATTAAAATAACTGAATGAATGAATGTCTCCAGGCTCCCTTATCCTCTGGGCTATCTTGCTGTGTTCTTTCCCAACCACAGTATACCTCTCAGTAATTAAGCATGCCTTTTTTTTTTTTTTTCCTAGCTTATTTATTTAGGAGAGAGAGAGAGAGAGCACCAGCAGGGAGGGAGAAAGAGAGAGAGAAGCAGGCTCCCTGCTAAGGAGGGAGCCTAATGAGGAGCCTGATCCTAGGACCCTGGGATCATGACCTGAGCTGAAGCAGACACTTAACCAACTGAGCCACCCACCCCTAAGCATGCCTTTCCTCATTTGTGCCATTGCACATGGGATTCCCTTCATAAAATATTCCATGGCACCACTTCTCTTTTAATTTGGATAGTCCTCCACCTTAGGGAATATAATAAATGTCCAATAAGTATTTATTAAATAAATGAACCAAGAAGTTTATATTTCTCTTCAACTTTATTTCTTAGTCTCTTTTGGACAAAGTATTAATCATATTTTATTTGCTCTTTTTTTTTTTTTTTAAGATTTATTTATTTATTTATTTATTTGACAGGGAGAAATCACAAGTAGACAGAGAGGCAGCCAGAGAGAGAGAGAGAGAGGGAAGCAGGCTCCCTGCCGAGCAGAGAGCCCGATGCGGGACTCGATCCCAGGACCCTGAGATCATGACCTGAGCCGAAGGCAGCGGCTTAATCCACTGAGCCACCCAGGCGCCCCTATTTGCTCTTTTTAATCATACCAAGAACTCTTTACTTTTTCTTTTAAAATTTATTTATTAATTTGGGGGAGAGAGCACGAGCAGGAGGGGCAGAGGGAGAACAAGAGAGAATCTCAGACAGACTCCCTGCTGAGTGTGGAGTAGGATGAGGAGCTTGAGATCATGACCCTGAGATCATGACCTGAACCGAAACAAGAGTTGGACACTTAACTCCAGGCGCCCCACTCCCCTCCCCCCAACCAGGAACTCTTAACACCACATGTAATGTGATCTCATTGGTTATATTTGAAACTCTAAAAGGAATCTGAATAATAAGCAGCCATTATATAATGTGGATGATGTTCCACCAGGTTCTGAAAGGCTATATTGGAAGGCAGTACAGTGTTTTTAAAAGTCATCTATAGGGGCACCTGGGTGGCTCAGTTGTTAAGCGTCTGCCTGCCTTCAGCTCAGGTCATGATCCCAGGGTCCTGGGATCAAACCCTGCATCAGGCTTCCTGCTTGGTGGGAAGGCTGCTTCTCCCTCTCCCACTCTGCCTGCTTGTGTGCCCTCTCTTGCTGTGTCTCTCTATGTCAAATAAATAAATAAAATCTTTTTTAAAAAAAGTCATCTACAGTATTTCCTTTTGGATCTCCATGACATGGATAAACATCCAGTGTAATTCTAGTAATACAAATAACGCTTTCCTCTCATTACCAGGTGCCAATGAACTGGCTGTGCAGAAAGCAAAGGCAGAAATCACCAGGCTTATAAAAGAAGAACTGATTCGGCTGGTGAGTGAAAACCTCAAAGACTTTTCTACTTGTTTTAGTAAATATTTTATTGAACTATAATATAAATTCAGAAAATTACACAAGTCATAAACATATAGCTTGGTGAATTCTCACAAAGGAAGCACACTGATGTCATCTCTGTCCAGATCAAGTAACATAGTATAATACCAGCATTTGAGAAGTCACCCACATACCCCTCCCCCAAATGTAACAGTATTCTGACTTTTAACATGATAGATTAGTTGCACCTATTTTTTAACTCCATTTAAGTGGATTGATTGCTGTGTATTCTTTTATATCTAATTTCTTTGACTCAACATTACTTGGAGGAAATCCATGTTGTTGCATGTAGCAGTAATTAATTATCTTTCATGTCTCTTTTGTATACATCAGTATGCTTTTCTCTTGGGTATATACCTTGGAGTTGAATTGCTAGTTGTAGTGTAGATGTAGTTAGGTTTATGTAAGTTTTTTTAAATAATTTTCCAAAGGGGTTATGCCATGGAAAAGGCATCCTCTTACAGATCAAATTCCCAAAGAAGGTTAACGTATCCCTGTGTCTTTTTTTTTTTTTTTAAGATTTATTTATTTGCTTTGGAGAGCATGCATATGAGGCAGAGGAGGAGCAACTGTCTTTAGTGCCAGTTGAAGTTTGTAAGCTCCCTATAATATATACATTAGGTGAAGGCCCTTTGAAAGGACACTTTGTCCTTTCTCCACAAATGTGTTTTGGAGGCCTTTTCTACAATTCCCCTTATAGAACTTTCTTTGGGGTGGTAAAAGGTTTAAAGAATAGAAGCTATACAAAACAGGAAGGAAGAAGAAAATTTTTTCTTTTTCTTTTTTTTTTTTTCGGAAAACAACCTTTGATTCAAGGGCTTTTTTTTTTTTTTTTTTTTTTTTTTTTAAGATTTTATTTATCAGAGAGAGAGAGAGCAAGCACAGGCAGACAGAATGGCAGACAGAGGCAGAGGGAGAAGCAGGCTCCCTGCGGAGCAAGGAGCCCGATGTGGGACTCGATCCCAAGACGCTGGGATCATGACCTGAGCCGAAGGCAGCTGCTTAACCAACTGAGCCACCCAGGCGTCCCAGATTCAAGGGCTTTTAAGACTGTTTCACCAAGAAGTGATAAAGAACCTTGATGCCACCACCATTAGTTTGTTCAAAACTGCTAAGAGTAGTCACATGAACACAGATGATTGGTTATTGAGGAGTTTTTCCTTCCTCAGTATAATACTAACATTTTCTGTTCAAAATATCAGGTAATGCTGTAAGTTTGGAAAGGAAATGCCTTTGACATGTATTTTTTTCTTCCTTTGCTTTTTCTGAGTATGCATCTTTTTTCTCTTTTAGCAAAATTCATACCAACCAACAAATAAAGGAAGATACAAAGTCTTATAAAACATCCGGAAAAAACTTTTTACTTGTGTTGGTCTGTGTCACATGTGGCAGTTGTCTCCAGTTTACAATGTATTGTAAATTAAGATTTTTAAAATTCTGTCTTGCTGATTTTTTTTAAATATATGAAACCAGTATTTGCTAAAGAAATCTTCTTTCAGTAAGTACCACCGGAATTATCAAACTGTATTTAAAGCAGGCCTGTTTTCAGTGTATTATGTCCTTTAATGTAAACTTTAAATATCACTATTTTAAGTATCTGGATAATATTTCAGAAGTTTAAAAAAATGGAAATATTTGGACTTTATATTGACAGTAATAAAGTATACAAGTCACTAAGGGGCTCTTCACCTTATCCTCTTGAAATGAAATTGTGATCATCTTCTCAAAAAAAGGTAAAATTTTCTAATTTTATGTCTGTGCCCCCCCCCACCCCCCACCCTCAGCTTAAATCTTACTTGACTCCATGGGACAATATGAACTGGGCTTAAGAATGTTATAATAGAATTTTTACAAAATGTTCCAGTTTTTGTTTCAATTTTATCATCATAAATGGACAATAGTTGGACTGCTTTTTGGTTTTATAAAATTAAATATTTGTAGTATAAGAGGTTTTTGCATTTCTTTACACTGCAAAGAGTTTTAGTATTCACTCCTCTTAGGTTCCCCCTCACAACCTCTGTCTCTGTGTCTAGCTACTAAATCTTTTTTAATCTTCCTTAAAAGAAAATGATTTGTAGCCTAGAAATATTGTTTCCTCCTCCACCCCCTCCAGAAATTGTTTTTTATACATCTGTACATAAAAACACAATAATTTTAATCCACATTTTCTCCAGGATTATTGAGTAGGTTATGAATTTTCTTTCTTAAAAAATTTCCAGCATAATGGTATCTGTGTTGTAGACTTAGATTTAAGCATCTCTCAGTGAAATTTAACTCATGGGAGTCATAAATTATATTTTTGACCCCTCAGATATATTTCCTGAATATTCTAATTTAAAATATTGTAATTGGATCACCCAATATTCTTTTCAAGATTCCTGGTATATTAGAACTTTGTATTATTGTCACTTCTTGAAAAAAAGAAAATAGCCAGGAATTAAATAGATATATGTCTTAAATTAAGAGGGACAAGTTTCTGAATATTCTTGACTTAAGAGTTTTTTAAAAAGAAGAAAATAAAGCATACTAAAGTCATACTTAGTACATTAAGTGGTTAAAATGACAAGGACTGTCAATCATTTCTTCAGTATATATTGTTATGCTTACTGAAAAACTAAGGTGGATATTCTTAGATTCCTTTCATGTCTACTTTCTTTCTTAGAAGAAGAAAACAAACAAGACATGTAACAGGAGAACCAAATAAATCATTTACTCTGAAATGCAGGCATCTTGGGTTACTTTTCCTTTCCTTTTATTTATTTGCTTATTTTTATTACCTAGTGATTTTTTTTTTCTTTTTTGATAGAATAATGTGGCAGTCTCACTTTGGTGACAATTGGTGCTCCCTTCAGCCTCCTGGATCACCTTGAGATTCAGAGTTTTATATCATTTTAGCATTACTACCTTTATGTTTGTATATCTAGTTGTAATAAAACACTGATAGTATTTTGTCCTAAAGTGAAACACATTTCTCTGTTAAAACAATTTTTAGTGTCACACTGACTCTTTGATTTTTAAAATCAGAATGATGTACAAGACTAAATGATTTTTTTAATGCAGTATCAATATCTGCTCATGTTTTCTAAGTTCCTTATAAAATAAAGTTAATTCAACCTACAGTTTCCAAAAACTATCTCTGTTGAAATGTTTTATGCTGTTGCTCTAATTTTGTTTACAGGTATGTGAAAGGAGTATTGTACTCTGTATCTTTATTAAAAATTCTGGCAGTCCTACGGCTCAGAATATACAGTCTTATCCAAAAATATCTTCCTGAAGAAGCCTCTTAGTCTTAGATTTTGTTTGCATTTGGTATAATACAGGCGATAGGTGAAATAATAGTTTGTGTGCCAGTTGGCATTGTGTTACAGTGCACTCGTTTTACAAAATGGAAGTATAAAATTTAACAATGATGGCTAAGTTCTTTCCAAGTCATTGTAGACACTTTATTATTTGATATGTTTCATGTCTTACCAGCCTCGTTGGTGTACAGATGGTGGTCAGCTGGGAGTCACAGTGCACCTGAGACCGCAGTCCTTCCTCTGAGGCAGGCAGACTGGACATGTGAAGTTGTTTGAGCAGAACCAGCCCTTAAGTACCTGGGATTTATAAATCCTATAAAGCCAACTGTGGGATCTGTTCCTAAATAGCATATTAGCACTGTAGGGATCACAGACTAGAAAGCAAAACCTCCAGAGTTGTAACTTAAGCTATGCGTGAGCTCTTTTCCCTGTGGTGCCTTCCTTTCCTTTATAAAACCATCCGCTGAGGTCATTTACTAACAGATAACATAGTGCTTAAGATGGGAACTGGGGGGGAAATGGTAGTTGAATTCTAGGATAGAAAGCTACACTTTGTTTAGTAAAATGTTATATTTTTGTTACTTTATTGATGATGGATGCAAAGCTTTTACAGCAGGCGAGACTAGCTAGCCCAGGGTGATCCTTGAGGTCAGATGCTTCCTCTTGGATTGAGATCTGGAGCTACTAGTTCTTCAGTTTGGTACATAGTTTTAACAATTGGAATATGCTTGTATTTTTTTGTGCCTTCTGCTTCTGGCACAAAAAGCTGAAGTTAAGATGGGTATGTAAATATAAAGACAAAGAGTAAATGAATGTGTGTGGAGGAGTGGAGGGGATGTCTTATCTTTTTATTCATTTTAGGTAATATAATCATCAAAAAGCCTTAATAAGATCTCTCTTGAGTGGGCTCTTTTGCTTGGGAATATGATCAGCATTTTACTGCTTAACGTTAGGCAAGTTCTCCAGAGCTAAAGATGGCTACATTTCCCTCCCTAGTTAAAGATCCCCTGGTGTTTTCAATTACAGCTATTTGAAGGTCATTTTTTCCCCCCTCCTGTATCAACTTAAAATTTTCCTCAGGCAGGAATCCAAGTAGAAATATGGAGGAAAATTGTAAACAAACATTTTCTTTGCAAAATCCCTGCAATATTCGTGATCTCACCTTTATAGTGTCTTCTGGCTAAGCTGGTATTTGTGTACTTGTAAGTGCATACTGTCAAATCACATGACTGGAGAGGAATTAACTTTTTTTTTTTTTTTAAGATTTTATTTTAAAATAATCTCTTCACCCAGAATTCACAACCCTGAGATCAAGAGTTGTGTGCTCCACGGACTAAGCCAGTTAGGTACCCTGAGGAATTTACTTTTGATTATTTTTCTTGACCTTACTTTTCTTCAGATATGGCTTCAGCTTATTCATGATTCTGAAGGTCTAGGCTTTCAAAATAAATTCTAACTTTGCATTAACCTTGGGGAGGAGAAAAAAGTATGAAATAAAAAAATAAAGTTTTAACAATACTTTGGAAATCTAGAGCTCAGAGTTACCATTCAGATATTATTAGGATTACTATAAAAGCTAGAGTTTCAGAATGAAAAAATTCCTAACCATTTTGTTTTTAAAGATTTATTTATTTATTTGATAGATAGAGATCACAAGTAGGCAGAGAGGCAGGCAGAGAGAGAGGAGGAAGCAGGCTCCCTGCTGAGCAGAGAGCCCGATGTGGAAATCCATCCCATGACCCTGAGATCATGACCGGAGCTGAAGGCAAAGGCTTTAACCAACTGAGCCACCCAGGCGCCCCCAGTTCAAGTATTCTTGAAGGCATTATTTACTCTCTGCTTTTGCCTATAGAAGTCTTCTGAAAGCTGAGACCCCTAGAACTGTATTTTGACTTTGCAAAAAAGAGTTTTTTTATCTCCCACGCCAGCCCAGGGCCTACATCACCGATTTGGAAAGCTTAATGGAAAGAGCAGAGGAATGAACACCTGGGAGTTTCGAGGAGAACACAAGTTCCTCTAAAATTTTAGGGGTCTAATGGTGCTATTTAAGTGTGTCTGGGGTCATAATGATTCTGTGATACATGTCCAAATTTGAAAACTACTGATAATGTTCACTTTTGTTCTTGGATTTTGACTGCCTGTGATCTAACGTGGTGGTCTCCAAAGTGGGGCACATGTATAGTAAGTCATTTGGAAAGCAAGTAGAAAATACTGGAGCTATTTGTGTTACTTTTAAAATCTAATCCTTGGGGCGCCTGGGTGGCTCAGTGGGTTAAGCCTCTGCCTTCGGCTCAGGTCATGATCCCAGCATCCTTCGATCGAGCCCCGCATAGGGCTCTCTGCTCAGCGGGGAGCCTGCTTCCTCCTTCTCTCTCTGCCTGCCTCTCTGCCTACTTGTGATCTCTGTCAGATAAATAAATAAAATCTTTTTTAAAAAAATAAATAAAATCTCATCCTTTAAGTTGTTTTTTCAAATATATTTATTTCACAGAGAGTGCTTGTGAGCTGGGGGGGGAGGGACAAAGAGAGAGGGGGAAAATCCTCAAGCTGACTCCCCACTGAGCACAGAGCCAATCCCAGGATCCTGAGATCAAGAGCCAGACACCCATCTGACTGAGCCACCCAGGTGCCCCATCCTTTAAAAAAATTTTTAGTAGCTTTTATAATATGTTGTTTAACATGATGTGTTTAAATATATTGGTTACAACATTGGTAAAACAGCTCACACACATAATTATAAATACATTTACTATATTGGGGTACCTGAGCAACTTGAGGCAGGTTCCTTAAATGCTTTAAAATGTTTGCTTTTGGGGCGCCTGGGTGGCTCAGTGGGTTAAGCCGCTGCCTTCGGCTCGGGTCATGATCCCAGGGTCCTGGGATCGAGCCCCACATCGGGCTCTCTGCTCAGCAGGGAGCCTGCTTCCCTCTCTCTCTCTGCCTGCCTCTCCATCTACTTGTGATTTCTCTCTGTCAAATAAATAAATAAAATCTTAAAAAAAAAAATAAAATAAAATAAAATGTTTGCTTTTTTATATGTAAATAGGTGTGATAATATCTTTCTTCGGATTGTTGTGAGGATGAGGTGAAATAGAACATTTAAAACACAAAGATAGTGCCTGGCTTATGGTAAGCATCCAGTAAGTATCAGTACTATTACCATTACAGTGGTATGGGTTTTTTCCATGCTCTCTCCATATTGCTCTTATTTTCAATATTGCTATAAGCTGTATACCTACTGAGGACAGTCGATGGCTACTGATAAACTAACGTCTAGAAAGTAAGATTCATTTTTTTCTTCGTGTATCTTTCAGTTCAAGTGAAAGTATTTAGGAACATTTATTGCCACAGTTCAAAGGTCTCTGGAGACAGCCAGCTCCTGGCTCTAGACAAATATTCCTGTTATGGCCTTCCTTTTGCATGTGTACAACCACCATTTATCATTCAAAAATCTTATAAGCTAGTCATCTGTCTATCTGATCTGGCCTGTCAGAGTCAGGCTCAGTGAAGCTGTTGGAAGAGGAATGAGGAATGTTGGATCGAGTTCATATTGTATTTCAAGGATATATACTTTTGAAGAGGAAACGTTGGTTGATAAGTCAGAGTATGACATTTAAAAGTGTTGCTCCTTAAGTGATGATAAATGGCTTTGCTCTTGAAAAAGCCTCTACATTCAGGACTAATTGTTATATTTTATCTGTGTGTACTGTAGCACCTCATTAAGGCCAACCTGAGATGATTATGAGAAAACAACAAATTACTGCATTTAACATTATATTCTGACTGTCAGCTTGCATTTTTGTCTACCTCACCAGAATCTAAACTCCCAGAGGTCAAGGGCCCTGTTAGTCCTGTATCCCCAGGACTTTGCATTCAGTAAATATATGTTGAATTGAGTAGTTGCTTGTCCAAAATCATATAGCTAATAAGTAGTAGACCTAGATTTAAATCTATCTCTATTTCTATCTTTACCCATTAGCTCATTTAATTTCTTATCCCTGCAAGGAGGACATTGTCTTCATTTCACACAAGGAACTTCTGGAAAGAACTGTGACTTGCCCAAGGTACCATAGGAGACAAATGGCAGAGAGGCATTCAAACCCAGCAGTGTCTGACTTCATCTGTTATTCTGGCTACCTCTCCATTGGGCCTGCAAATCATCAGACCTCATTAGGACAAAAGTTTCTGTTTCTTAAGTGGTTTTATGTACAAATGCCATTTCAGACCAAAATACAGAATTACAGATCAGGAATAGTCATGGTATGGGAGTGCTAGAGTGCATTTTCAAATTCCAGTTCAAGAATAAAAAAGAGGGGGGCACCTGGGTGGCTCAGAGGGTTATGCCTCTGCCTTCGGCTCAGGTCATGATCTCAGGGTCCTGGGATCGAGTCCCACATCGGGCTCTCTGCTCAGCAGGGAGCCTGCTTCCTCCTCTCTCTCTCTCTGCCTGCCTCTATGCCTACTTGTGATCTCTCTCTTTCAAATAAATAAAATCTTAAAAAGAATAAAAAAGAGGACTTGAGAAAACCTGTTATAATGTTTTTTGGAAGGGTACTTAATATGTCCTCCAATCTGTACATATTTTAGCTGTCTTCTACATTGGTATTTTCTTTTTATATATGAATAGTACTGGTCTAATCAGTTCTGTTTTGTATTATTTCATAGAAGTAATCAGTCACAATATTTAGAATTGTAGTTAGGGAACTATGCCTGCCAGAAAATGAATGGACTAGCTTGTTTAATGTACTGTATTTGGTTTTCCTGTTGCTCCTGTCTTTTCTACTAGCAGCAGTGCCTGGACAAGTGCTGTGCTCATAGCAGAACTCAGTGCTCAGAATTACCTCCTCAAACAGTCTTCACTGCATAGGCAAAAAAGGAGAAGCACCATCCCTAGCCTCTTAGCACTACCTAGTAAAGGGTCATCTCCTTGGTAGTCTTCCTAATTCTGGATCCTATCCTTTCTAGCATATTCGAATTCACAGCGTGAAGAACTGGGGAAACCAGCCCTTTTAAGTGGCTTGTACGTGATGACTGATATGCTAGAAATTTCACAGTAACTACATAAAGGGGGTGATTTTGTAAGCAAACTACTTCTGGTCCCAGTCCTTGTGATGGTGTAATGAAGAATATGGCAGTTCTGAGGTCATGAGTATAAAAATTTTTAAAAATTATAGCATGTCACACAAAATGCAGCTTTTCATTATCACATGATCCTAGGGTTGAGGGTCCAATAGCATTATTATTATTTGAATATTACCCATTTTGTTAGCAGGTGGAGGTCTCATCCCACCTATCCATAACCAGTAAAGGGCAGAAGTTAGGTCCTTTCAACATGTTTTGGAAAGCATATGATACATTAGGCATTAATCTTTACCAACAGCGATTAAAGGCACACTTTCTGGAATCACAGCTGGATTCAAATCCTGACTCCTGTAATCTGAGTAATGGGGTCAAGTAGGAGTTCCAACATCACAGAATTGGGGTGAAACATCAATCCCGTAAGCAAGTTATTACCCCTAAGCTGTGTCTTCAGCCCATCCGACCCGCACGGTCTGCATTACAGCCTGAGCCGCGCGGGCCTAAGCCCCGCCCCCTGCCCGTCCCCACGACGCGCAAGCGCAGCCTGGCTCCGCCGGCTACTCTCCCCAGGCTTGCGTGCTGGTCGTCGGCGGGAGATTGGGTCTCGCGATGTGCGTATGCGTGTGCGTGCGCGGTCCTTGCGAGCTCGCGCACGCCTCCCCTCGCAGTTCTGGGCTGTGGCGGCCTCTTCCTCTTGCGTTTGGGGCAGGACCCTGAGCGGTGGCCGCGGTGAGAGCTGGGAGCCAGCGTCCACTTCGCCGCCACCGCCCTCGCTGCCTGCCTCTCCGACTTGTGCTCTTCGCGCAGTGCCGAAGCGACGGTCTGGGAAGGGAGCGGCGTCGTCGTCAGGTTCCCAGCTGATGGGCAACCCCTGGGCTCGCTAAGGGGCCGGGCTACCAGCAGCTGAGGTAGGTGGGTGCGCGGGGGTTTGTCAGTCTGGCTCAGAGCGGAGTTGGGGCCGCGGGAGCTCTTGGAGAAGGCGAAGAGGCAGCGAGAACCGGCGCTGCCGGTGCGAAGAGGTCTCCGACCCACGTCTGAGGAGGGGCTCTGGCCCAGCCCGCAGCGAGAGGAGGGGCCCCGGACGTAGCCTGCTCTCCCTCGGCGTGGAGCCATTATTGGGGGGAACTGCCTCCGGCTGCGGGGGAGGGGTCACCCTTTCTTTTCTTTAAGAGGTCAAAATTAGCAGTCTTCCCTGTCCCTCGTTAAATTAAAGCCTGCCGGCTTCGAGATGGACTTCTAGATGGAGTGGCCTGTGGACTTCTGCCGCTCGCAGAACTCCCCAAGTGCAGGGATAGCGGGCTATGAATTTTGGTTGTTGGAGGGTACGCGACTCTTTATCTGGTGTGGGCGTGTATCTTCTGTAAAGTTAATGTTAATGCTTTAATAATCGCTTTTGGTTACAATAGCTAATACATTTTCAAACGCCTCTTGTCAAGTAAGGATTCTGGTACGAGGGAAACTGCGCCGTGGGGCACAATTAAGGGGTAGAGAGGAGACAAAGAAGGCCGTTATTTATGATCTGTCGTGGTATCAAAACTTTCTGTGGTGGGACAGGCTGCATGGCTTTTGGCATTTATTTTGGCTGTTGCTGAATAGATTTTCTGAGTAATGTGGGTCACAAATGGACTTTTATTTAGAATTATAAAAACACATATGATTCTATATAATCGTTACAACCCAAATGACCTGAAATAAATCTGAGAATTGTTTGATGTTTGATCTTTGGAAGAGACCACAACTTGGATTTCTTGAAAGGAAGATTTTCTCCGTGTTTAGAAAGCTTCAGGAGTGCTTTGTGAAGTTAATAAAAATAGTCATAGTTCTTTATGTTGGCAGTAATGAGTACCACATTCAAGAAAAGGGAAAAGAATTATTTCGTAAAGAATGGCTCACCCAGAGAATGCCGAATTTAAACACAGTAGAACAGTATCAAAGATAGCAAGTTTTAATGTGTGCTTTCTCCCCCCCCCCCTTTAAAGATTTATTTATTTATTTATTTTAGGGGGCAGGGGGAGGGGCAAGGGAGCGGGAATCAGAAGCGGACTCCCCGCTGAGTTTGGAGCTGGACGCTGGGGCTCAATCCCACGACCCAAACGGAAATCAGCAGTTTCTCAACCGACTCAGCCTCCCAGGCGCCCCAGTGTGTGCTTTAAAAATTCTAATTTAGTCATAGTTAAAATATATAGAAGCTCTTAGTTGACTCCCTTATATTCAGTGAACTATTTTTAAAGGTAATTAACCTTTGATAGGCTACACGTTCAGTTATGTAACTCTTGGCTTTCTTTCAGTCCAAACTTTAGAGAAATGAATTCATTCTCTCTTTAAGAATTGTGGCCTGCATACTTTTCATTGAACTCTGTACTGTTATGGGAAGACTCTTAGAAGAAAGAACAGTATGCCGCCAAGCCCTGAAGTAGGAGACATTATAATAAGTGTAGGATTAAGTAATGCTTGTATATATAAATAACTGCTTACAAACATCTATCTTGTGTATGTGTGTGTAGGTGATGATGCACAAAAGGATCTAATGGCTGTTGTTTGATTCCCATCTGAAAAGGTTGAACTTCAAAGTAGAAACTGTTTCCTTTTTAGTTAACTACATCAGTAACTGTCATAGTAGATTAATTTCTTTTCCAACTTTTTTTTTTTTTTTTTTTTTAAGAAAAGTGGAGAGCTCAGGGTGTGGGTGAGGAGAGTGGGGAGGGGCAGAGGGAGAGAGAAACTTTTAAGGCAGGCCCCACACCTGGTTTTGTCTCATGATCCTGAGAGCTGGACCCTACCGAAGTGCAGAGTGGGACACTTAACCAACCGAGCTACCCAGGCGTCCCTCTTTTCTAGTGTCTTAATCAGTTATTGAGTAAGCGCAATACTGTACTGATTTTTTTTTTTTTTTACTGTTGTGGGGAAGGAAAACAGAACATGTAGAAGACTTGCCCTTAGAAATGTTCCTTAAGTCAGTGCCTCATTGTTTTTCCATTGGAATAAACAACTGTACTCCTGTTTTGTGTCCTAGTGCTAGTGCTATGTTTTGCATGGACTTGGCTCTCAATAAATGTGAGCCGTGTCAGAACTAAATTAACATAATACAAACCAAATGCCTGAATTCCTGGAGAAGATTAAAGGAATTGGTGAGGGGTGCTTTTCTTTTCTTTTTCTTCTTCTTCTTCTTTTTTTTTTTTTTTTAAATTACAGGTCTACTTTTTAAGTAGTGTGGGGTTTTTTTGTTGGTTCTTTTTTCAGTGTTTGTTGGTATCTGAGTAGAAGAAACATGGCCACATCTTTCTAAGCTGGCTCTGTATCCTGAGTGCTAATATATGGTGAGTGTTCTGCTAAATTAAGAGGAAGTAAAGTTAAGGGAAGTAAGATCCAGAGGAAAGGTTTTGGTAAATGATAGGAATTTAAAAGGCATAAAATGTAAAGCACTGAAATAGACTGTAGGAAGAAACATTTTCTTCTTTTACTGTCAGTGCTGGTTGTAGATGGGAACTTGTGCCTTTCTACCTCTTTTTACTAGAGTTTTCCGTTCAGCAGGGTGATTTCTGAATGATAAAATTGAAAACGGGTTCACTTTTTCTCTTAAAATCTTCTCAGAGGTCTGTGTTTATCTTTGTTTTTGCATGTGGTCTCTAGTCCAACTTTATTGGCAATAAACTGGTATTTTGATTTCTGTGAAATTCCTGTTTATATGTCTCAATTAGTTTATAACTTCAAGGGAAAAAGAATGTGGTTAGTCCCTTCACAAATTCCAACGTTTGCTTTTCTTCAGTTTGGAAGACAAATCTGTTTGACTTTGTAGATGTTATCAACAGAAAGATTTTGTGGCTGTTTGGAGAAGTATGAGCGACAGAGGTGAATAAAAAACAAGAATATGGGGCACCTGGGTGGCTCAGTGGGTTAATAAGCCTCTGGGTCCTGGGATCATGCCCCACCTCGGGCTCTGCTCCGTAGGAAGACTGCTTCCCCCCTCTCTCTGCCTGCCTCTCTGCCTATTTGTGATCGCTCTCTGTCAAAATAAATAAAATCTTCAAAAAAAAAAAAAAGGATATTATTTATTTATTTATTTAAAGATTATATTTGACGGAGAGATAATACAGAGAGGGAACACAAGGAGTAGGAGAGGAAGGAGCAGGCCTCCCACCGAGCGGGGTCCCGATGGCTCGGATCAGGATCCCCACCCCGGGATCATGACTTGAGCCAAAGGCAGACGCTTAAAGACTGAGCCACCCAGGCGCCCCTATTTTATTTTTAAAGATTTTATTTTTGAGACAAAGAGCATGCGAGCTGGGTGAGAAGCAGAGGGAGAAGAAGCACACTCCCTGCTGAGCTGGGAGCCCTGTGTGGGACTCCATCTGGGAGTCCAGCAACCTGACTTGAGCTAAGGCAGATGCTTAATCGGCTGAGCCACCAAGGTGCCCCAAAACAGGATTTTTTTTTTTAATATTTATTTATTTATTTTTAATTTAGCAGACAGAGATCACAAGTAGGCAGAGAAGCTGGCAGAGAGAGAGAGGAGGAAGCAGGCTCCCTGTGGAGCAGAGAGCCCGATGCCGGGCTTGATCCCAGGACCCAGGGACCATGACCTGAGCCAAAGGCAGAGGCTTAACCCACTGAGCCACCCAGGCACCCCCCAAAACAGGAATATTTTAAAGTGGTTCTTGGGTTTTCATTTTCGTATAGCTGGGTCATTCTCATGGTCAGGGGTGAATTTTTACTCCTCCCCCCCCCCATCCCCACCCCACCCCAGAATATTTGGCAATGTATGGAGAAACTTGGGTTGTCAAATTGGGAGGGAGAAGAAGAGAGTGTAGCTACTGACATCTAGTGGGTAGAGGCTAGGGGTGCTCCTAAGCATCTTAAAATACACAGGACATCACCCCCCCAAACCCCAAGAGTTATCTGACTCAAATGACAGTGCTATTATTGAGAAATCCTGATGTAGTTATATTATGCTGGAATTGTTGGTACTGATGTCAGATTACCTGAATTCCTGTTTGGCTTTACCATTTCCAAATGTGTGACTTTGGCAAATTGATAAAAATCCCTCCCATTTCTGTAAAATAGGGCTAATAATAGTATGTTCCTCACAGAGTTGTGTGGATTAAATCAGATACTGTGCAAAATGCCAACCTTTTTACGTGACACATAGGAAATGTTCAAAAACTTAACTTTCAGCTAATATTACTACATTTGGAACACATCTTGATCTGTTTTTATTTCTGAGCTGAAATTAGAATTTGAGCTGATGAAGTGATAATAACCTATTTCTAATTGTATCTTTGGGATTAAGCAAAGAATTACTCCTTTTAATATTTAATTTGTTTTGTGTTCTCAAGTCTGTAAGGCTTCTGCTGTAAACAAATAGCTTCTCATTGTACATATTCTTTTATAGTTAAGACTTTAAGCCAGCTGTGGGGAGCCTGGCTCAGGTCATGATCTCAGGGTCCCGGGATCAAGCCCTACATCTGGCTCTCTGCTCAGCAGGGCGCCTGCTTCCCCCTCTCTGCCTGCCTCTTTGCCTACTTGTGATCTCTCTCTCTGTGTCAAATAAATAAATAAAGTCTTTAAAAAAAAAAAAAAAAAAACTTTAAGCCAGCTGGTGAATAGCTTTGTATCTGTTGATTTTCAGTTCTGTGACTTGATTCCCATTTCCTTTTGCCTTTATAACTGAGGTTTTGATGCAATTTTACATGTGTGGTATAGGCAAACATTAACAGCTTATGGGCTAGATTTTTTTTTTTAATTTTTATTTTTTATTTATCCATTTGAGAGAGAGAGAAAGCATGAGAGGGGAGAAGGTCAGAGAGAAGCAGACTCCCCGTGGAGCTGGGAGCCTGCTGCGGGATTTGATGCTGGGACTCTGGGATCATGACCTGAGCCTCGAAGGCAGTCCCTTAACCATCTGAGCCACCCAGGTGCCCAATAGGCTAGATCTTACTGTACACCTGTGACTCTTTTTCTAAATCTGAATTGGAACCCATATGTTTATTTTTTTTATCTTACTGAAATACTATATTTTAGTTCACCCATTTTCTGGGGCGCCTGGGTGGCTGTCCGTTAAATGTCTGCCCTTTGTTTGGGTCATGATCCTGGGATCAAGTCCCAGATTAGGGTCCTGGTCTTCCTACTCAGTGGGGAGTCTGCTTCTCCTTCTCTGCCTCTTCCCCAGCTCATGCTCTTTCTGTCAAATAAATAAATTTTTAAAGAAAAAAAACAAAAAACAAACATTTTCTGTGCGTCTAAATGATATGGCTGTTTAGGGCTGGCCTGTTATGGTACCGGTCATAATATATACTTCATAAAGAGAAAAAAATCACAGGGATGTCTTCACAGACTAAACAGAGACTGGACTCATTGTTAATTAGTCACAAGGCTCTTTTAAGGGAGGAAGATCCACACATACTTACGATCAGGAAGAAATTGCACATGCAGCTTTTTGTCTTGATAATCATACCTTTAAAATAGGAAGTTTTTTTGTTGATTGTTACCCATATTTTTGTAGTGTAATTCTCAGTTGTATAAGTGTAGATTCATTTTAGCTAATGGAAACCTTTGTTCACCTCTCCTATTCGTACTTCCTCCTGTTTGGATAGTTTGGGTTAAAACTTTGTTTTGGGGGGTTTGTTTTTTTTTTGTTTGTTTGTTTGTTTTTAATGGATTAGTTAATTTAAAGGGAGTATCTTGAGAGATTGTGTTCTTTGCTTGGCACATTCCGTGATTTGTAAAGTGTAGCTTACACTGCTGAGGATCCTTTTTGTTTTTTTAAAGGTTTGTTTATTTGAACAAGCACGAGAGATCCAGAGCGCATGCGCGAGTGGGGGAGGGGAGGGTAGAGGGAAAGAATCTGCAGACCGACTCCCTGCTGAGCGCGGTGCCTGAAGCAGGGGCTCTGTCTCAAGACCAATGAGATTATGACCTCAGCGGAAACTGAGTCAGTTGCTTAACTGAAGGGAGCTACTCAAGCGCCCCTACACTTGAGGGTTCTAGATAAATAATAAATTATAAGGAAGAAATGTCCACCTTGTGGCAACTGTGGCTAGGTCAGAAGTGTATATGTGAGAAATAAAGGGCCAAAAGAAGATACTCTAAGAATGTTAGGCAAATGAAAAAAAAAAGAATACTGTTAATAAGAGTTCTTGTTTTTGTTGTTACTGTTTCAGGGTTTCATAATCTAGGGAAAAAGAACCTCTAAAATGTAACAGATTCATTCCCTAGTTAGCCACTTTTCCAGTTCCTAAGCAGAGAACATTATGGCTACTAATGCCTATTATAGTTGAGTTATCTTGCATGACTTATGTCCATACACTTGATTAAGTTGAGGAAAACAAGTGTCTTTGAATCTGCTGATGCGTGTTTGTTTATAAGTGGTCTGGAGTCCTGCCTGTCAGTCTAATTTTAGGTCGCCTGCATCCGTTTTGGAAGACAGACTATTTTCTCACTGAATACTGTCATACAGGTATGTATTTGTATATGTGTATTTATGCATATTTGTCTTTTATTTTTGGTAGAAAATGATGCATCCTGTTGCCAGCAGTAATCCAGCTTTCTGTGGGCCTGGCAAGCCTTCCTGCCTCAGTGAAGATGCCATGAGAGCTGCTGATCAGTTTGACATATATTCCTCCCAGCAAAGCAAATATAGCCACACAGTCAGCCACAAACCAATGGCTTGTCAGAGGCAAGACCCATTAAATGAAACACACTTGCAGACTACAAGTGGCAGAAGTCTAGAGATAAAAGATGAACTAAAGAAAAAGAAAAATCTCAACCGATCTGGTAAACGTGGCCGACCTTCAGGAACCACCAAATCTGCAGGATACCGTACCAGCACAGGCCGACCCCTGGGAACCACCAAAGCAGCTGGATTTAAGACAAGTCCAGGCAGACCTCTGGGTACAACTAAAGCTGCTGGATACAAAGTCAGCCCAGGGAGACCTCCAGGTAGCATTAAAGCTCTATCCCGTCTTGCCGATCTTGGTTATGGCTGTGGCACCGCTGCTTTTCCTTACCCTATGATACATGGCAGAGCAGTTCATGGGGTAGAGGAAACCAGCAGTGAAGTCAAGCCACCCAGTGAGTGAATGAGGCAGGAAAGGAGGGCCAGGTTTAGAAGGAGTAGTGTGAATAATCCCAAAGCTTCTTGGTTTTATTTTGACATAGATGATTTTGTGGCCTGGGCTTTCCAAATTTGTTTTTCTGTTTGATTTGTTTTCCTGGTTTTGCTCAGAAACTGCCATATGCTGACAGATGCACTCAGGGCATGAGCAGTGGCATTGTATTTGTATATAGGTTCAAGTGTAATACCTAACTACGTCATTTTTGCTTTTCCTTTAGAGTTCTGGTTGTGTCTCATATTTCATTACTCCTTTTGGGCCATTCTAAATAGATGCTTTATGTGCTAAACAACTGAAACCATTATACCTATTAGTTTGTGAAGTAAGCCTACAATATAATAAAGATAATATCCAAGGTATTTTTAACTGATGGAACAAAGCAAACTAATGATTCAGGATTACTTGAGGTAATGGCTGTGAGTTTTTGTAACATTTATTTTCATGAGACAGGACACAGATATTTGTATGCTTTGGCATTTCCATAGACTTCAGATGTTAACAATCTTTTAATGTTCTAGGTTTAAGCAGCAGAAGCTTATTTATTTTATTTTACTGATTTACATGGTATTAATTGATTTAACCATTATTCCTAAAAGAATTCTTATGTTTGCCTTTCAACATTGATTCGTTGTGTATCTTTAATTGTCTGAGAGCATATATACCAAACACTACAAGCAATTCATATTTACAGAAAAATTAAACTTTTTAAGAAAAACTGCACATTACATTTCTGGTGAAATATGCATTCTGAGAATAGCATACTTAATATAATAGAAAAAGAAATATTCTTAAGGTCTGCATGTAGCTGTAGTCACTACATTTTGCCTTTAAATATTTAGTTTTAAAGCATTATACTTAAAACATTTATTAATGCTCATTTATTCAAAAATTTTTTAGTGTTTTCCTGAGAAATTGTCCCATTGCATTAGCACTTACTGTGGTTTCAGGTTTATATCTACCAAAGGACACAAATTGAATGGTAGAGTCTAAAACTGGTATAAACAAGATGCAATTGTCTGTCAGAACCCAAATATTAAGAAATATATAGGAATCCATCTATGCATGAATCATGTAGAAATATGTTGATTAGTTTAATTAAAAATCTAATTGTGGCTCCAGTGGGACCACTTCATCCAAAAGAAGATCTTTTCCAGCAACGTTTGCTTTAGAAGTAAGATAGCAAAGAAAAAGTATTGTGTAGATGTGTATGATAGGGACAGAGAGAAATCACTTTTCTCCCCTTTCTGAAAGGGATAGTCTTTGTTAATACACATTTTATTTATTCTGAGTTTCTTCTAAATAAACTATTACAAACTTTGGATTTGAAAAAAGAAAATTCCACTCAAATTGTGGAATTTTAAATGCCTTTGAGATTCTAGTGTAGATTTGCAGGACCCAAAAACTTTTTAAATAACTAAAATTTTAAAAGGGCGCACATTGTGTTATTTGGGCTTGCTCTCAGTTAATGCAGACTCTCATTGCAAATGGATGTCATGTTTCGTACCTTTTCATCAGGAAAAAAGCAGCAAGCTTTTAGGTGTTCCAGTGATACCTGACACAATGAGCTGGACTTACGCTGCTCTTTACAGTAAGAGGTGTTACATTGTACGTGGGGACTGTTTCCACTGGCATCTAAGACAGTGACCTCAACAATTTTAGCTTTGCACAAACCATAGAGAACAATATTGGATGACTATATAATCAGATGTAACATTCTGGCAGCTAAATTGCTACAAGAGTTTCTCTTTGCAGAAGCTTAAAATAAAAAACTTTGAATAATTTACTCAGAACAGTATAACTTCTGACACACGCAAATGCTTACATCTTTATTCATATGTTTATCCACGTTTGATATATATCTGTCATTTACCTGTTTCTCAAGTTGTTGTTCAGCACATGGTGACTTAGAAACCCTCTTGAGTTCCTGAAAATGGTTGTTTCATTAAATGTTCTATGGTAGGGTAATATAGATCACGGTCTAGGATTTGGTTGACTTTTGTTTTATACTATGTCTGTTTGGCGATTCCCTTTCAGTTTATTTTCATTCCTGATTTTGTTGTACATACCCTTCCCTTTCTCTTGCCTTTGCTTCATTCATTCATTGCCCTGCCTCTTTCCCCATCCTCCAGCACATCTACTCAGTGGTGCTGTGCTGTGTGTCAGAAGATAAAGCAGGTGTATTATTGTATAATGAATTTTGTATACATGTTAATGAAATGGTGAAATCAGCTAAAGGAATTCTGTTCATAACAGTGTTTATTAATATCAGGAGCTATGTCCCAGGAAAAAGAGGGGGCAAATGGCTACAGTTGTGAATGGTTAACATTGTTTAGAGAGCTGAATTTTCTGTTCATGTAAGCATTTACCTGGAGTATTAGACCTGTATGATGGTGAGCATCTCCTGATTCCACTTCCTTTTCTCCTTGTGAACAGTTTATTGGTGCCATGCTGAAGAGAAAGACATCTAAGTGATAACATGAAGTCTTAAAATATAAAATATTTTTACTTCTCTATAAAGACTACATTGTGCATCTTTTGTAACACTGTCTCTTGTCATGATAAACACTGAAATAGCATGTTAAACAATTGCCTATACTTTAATATAATCAGTTGGGGAAAACTGGCTTTTTCCTCCAACTGTGTGATTGTTCCTTGAAAGGTAAATTGCTAATTTTATATTGTATAATTCTGTTCTTCACAAAATAGGTTTCACTATTCTGTATTAAAACTGTTGGTCAGAAAATGATCTGCTATCCAAGTAAGTTTGCTTTACTATTTTCTTTGAAAACTATTTTAACATGCCTTATTTATTATCATATTAACAAATAAGCAGCTAATACAGATGAAATTTTCATTTTTTGACAGATATAACCTTGCATAACTAATCTTTAGTATGGGATGATTTTGATACTATCTTTGGAGTTTTGCACTGGATATTAAAAAAATACTGGCACAATGTATTGGAAGAAAATAAGTATCTGATTAATTTTTAATATTTGGGGACATTTTTAAAATCAGTATTCAATTAGACTAAAATATTCTTTATATTTTTTATTTACTTTTTAAAAGAAAATATCTGTTAAAGTAATAAAAGTAATCTTCATTCCAAACTGATGTTTGTGTGAATCTACATGTATATTTTCATGATGTAATAGAGTTTCTTTGAGTTAAGGAGGAAAAAACAATGTTCTGGATCCGTTTATTAGGTTAAAGGTGATCCAGCCAGTGTAAGAAAAACCAGTGTATGAGCTAAAGTAAAAAAAAAAAACCAACCTTCTTTCTATTCTAAGAAGCTTTAAAAAATAATTCAGGGGATGTTGGCGATAACTGCTGCTCTGTCGGTCGTTGTCTCTTTATGCAGTAAAATTTTATCCCTTCATAATATAAAAATTCACAACAGTTCAGAACTTTTCCTTGGACCTAAAATATTGAGATGCTATTATATTTTTGTTTTTATTATGGCTTAACTATATGCTATTAAACTCTAGGATGTATCTAAATCTTTCCTTTGCTTTTCCCTCCCCCTCCTCAGAAGTAGGTAAACCTGTACTCTCACATACAATGTATTTAATTTTTGGAAAATTTAATGCTATAGTAAATCAAGTGTGTGATTTATAATAATCAGACCACTTTGATTCTTTAAGTTTCATAGTTTCCTTTTTCCACAGATAATTACAGAGAAAATAATTACCAATTAACTGATATAAGCACGCTGTCCTCTGCTGTAAAAAGTCCGAATAGATACTGTGTATGTTTTTATGTCCATGAACTTGAGCTACTCGTGTGCAATTATGTGTATGGGAATGGAGTAGTGTTCATGATTTGTATCTACATCATCATATGGATGTATATTTATTAATAAAGTCATTGCTTTAAAACCAATTCTGTTTACTGCTTTATTTTCTTAGCACAATATTTGTGAAGTGGACGGATGGTAAGTAAACCTTTATCATGACAGGATCTCATATTTTTCTTGGCTGTGCTTCCTGAAATAGTAATATTTAGGGGCGCCTGGGTGGCTCAGTGGGTTAAAACCTCTGCTTTCGGCTCAGGTCATGATCTCAGGGTCCTGGGATCCAGCCCCGCATCGGGCTCTCTGCTCAGCAGGGAGCCTGCTTCCTCCTCTCTCTCTGCCTACTTGTGATCTCTGTCAAATAAATAAATAAAATCTTTTTAAAAAATAGTAATATTTATATATCTGAAATTTAAAATCCCAACTTATAAACAGATCTCGTGTTGTTTGCTTTTTCTTCGCATTATTAAGATACAGCAGGCTACTAGTTCTGCCATAGGGTTATATTTAAATTTTAAGTGTGGTTGATCTTCTTAATTTATAAAATTCAGGTAGTAGGATGTCTCGGCAACTCACTTGGTTGAGTGTCTGACTCTCAGTTTCTGCTCAGGTCATGATCTCAGGGTCCTGGGATTGAGCCCTACATCCAGTGCCACTCTCTATGTAGAGTCGGCTCAAGATTTTCTTTCTCTTCTCTCCTATTGCTCCTCCCCTGATTGTGTGTGCGCGCTCTTTCTCTCTCTCTCAAATAAATAAATCTTGAAAAAAAATTTCGGATGGGGCTGCCTGGGTGGCTTAGTCATTTAAGTGTCAGACCCATGGTTTTGGTTCCGGTGATGATCTCAGGGTCATGGATCAAGCACCCTGTCGGGCTCTGCGCTTGGCCTAGAGTCTGTTTGTCCCTCTCCCTCTACTCTTTCTTTCCTGCCACCCCTTCCCCCATTTGTGGTTTCTCTCTCTCTCAAATAAATATTTCCAAAAAATTTCAGGTGTTAAACATGGCTAATTTGCTGTTGTTTTAATGTGGATTTGTTTTTGTTTTTTGGTACAAAGAGCTTGCAGGAGGAGGGGGGGGTGTGGCAGGGAAGGGCAGAGGAAGAGAGAGAAAGAGAATCTCAGGCTCCAGGCCCAGTATGGGGCTCATTTCATGACTATGAGATCATGACCTAAGCCATAATCATGAGTTGGTCACTTAACCAACTGAGGCACCATCCAGGCACCTCCGTTTTGATGTTAACCTTAGGGAGAACAGTAAGTGCATACTTTGTTAAATATTGGAGCTATAAAAGGGAAACACTTTCTCCTAATTTTTTTTTTAAGATTTTATTTATTTATTTGACGGACAGATCACAAGTAGGCAGAGAGGCAGGCAGGCAGAGAGAGAGAGAGAGGAGGAAGCAGGCTCCATGCTGAGCAGAGAGCCCGATGTGGGGCTCGATCCCAGGACCCTGGGATCATGACCTGAGCTGAAGGCAGAGGCTTTAACCCACTGAGCCACCCAGGCACCCCACTTTCTCCTAATTTTTTGAGCATATAACTTCATTTTTTATTTTCTCCAAAACCTGCAGATCATCTACATGAGAGGTTTGCAAACTAAGGCCCACTGCCCGTTCTTGTAAATAGAGTTTTGCTGAATAGCCATTCTCAGACAAAGGTATATGGCAGCTTTTGTAATACAGTGGCAGTGCTGAGGAGTTCTAGCATAAGATCAGCAAGGCATAAATTATTTACTAATTATTTCTTTATGGGAAAGTTTGCTGACCCCTCATTTAGAAAGATAAATTGGAGTAGGGAACATGAAATTTGATGTTGAATTTCAAAACCTGTGCAAATGGCTTTTTTTGCTTTTGAATTGTTTTAAATATTCTTCAAATTATGCTTTAAAACATTTTTGTGTGCTTTTCCTCGAATTGTTGAAGTACTTGGACTTCTCCATGAGAATGTGCTGTTGGTTAGGGAAACTCTTCTAATCTGGGAAGAGATCTATACCATCATAGTACTGGATCATTCGCTGTGGCTCAAAGGATTACTTAGTTACTTACAATGTCTTTACCACATTTTCTGTAGATCTTTATATACAGTTTTATAGGAAAAACGTATTTGTTCACTGTAATTCCAAAATTCTCATTCTCTGACAATAGTCAGAAAGCAAATCAGTGTCCCCTTTGGTTTGACAGCCAGCCAATTGATGATTTGTGGGTTGAAGAGAAAGCAGTCTCCATTTACCATCTGGAATTTATGCCTTGAATATTAAATTAACAAACTTGTGGTTTTGATCCCATTAGTCACCAATGGTGTGTGAGAGTCAGTCACGAATCAACCTTTGGGAAAATGTACATCAATTGGAATTTAATAATTTTTAAAACAATATAGAAGCATGAATTTTGGACGAACACAGAATGTTACACTTTTGCTAACGATGTCCTACGAGAATGAAAGTTGGTCTGCTGCCACCATACCCTTTCCTTTCTTAGCACTCAGATTTCTTTGTTCTGAGTTTATGAGGGTTTCATCCTTAATATCCTGTTTCAAGATTTGTATCACGCCTGGGTGGCTCATTCGGTTAAACATCTGCCTTCGGCTCACATCGTGATCCCAGGGTCCTGGGATTGTGTCCCGTGTCAGGCTTCTGCTTGGCCAGAAGTCTGCTGCTGCTTCTGCCTGCCTTGCCCCCTGCTTGTTCTCTCTCTCTCTCTGATAAATTCTTTAAAAAAAATTAAAAGATGTGCATCACAAGTATCTCATGAAGTGTATGGGAATTCTAATGCCTGATTTCTGTAAAAGCATTAGAGTAGTAGAGGTCAAGAGACAGAGGTGAAATGGGGTAAGCTGTTGGTGAACAGAATACACTACAATGTGGCCTTTTTGGTGATAGCATTTTAAAGAGTTACCCTTGGGGTGCCTGGGTGGCTCAGTGGGTTAAGTCTCTGTCTTCGGTTCAGGTCTTGATCCTGGGGTCATGGGATTGAGCCAGCATTGGGCTTTCTGCTCAGTGGGGAGCCTGCTTCCCTCTCTGCCTGCTTCTCTGCCTACTTGTGATCTCTCTGTGTCAGATGAATAAATAAATAAAATCGTAAAAAAAAAAACAAAAACATCACCCTTAAAGGAACTTCTGGTGGCTTCAGTATTAGTGTCAAACTTAAATCTTTTCTAAAAATCAAAGCACAAAACCCCCATTGGAGTCCAAGTATAATAGGGTATAGTGATAATGGCTTTAGTATAGTACTTGGCATAAGTAATAAAACACTTCACTGCTTCTGTCAAATTACTGCTGTTTTGTTGAATGGTGTCAGAGGAATTGGAACACCCCTGTTAGTGGTAAGAAAACTTGAATCTCATGGAAGTTAAATAATTTACCCAGAATTATACACCCAGTAAATAGTAGTCAGCAGGGGCTCTTAACCACAATCTTCTACTCACCATTGGAAAATTTTTAAATGGTTCTGCTTTTAGTAGTAGGTATTTTTGTACTGACCCTGAGATAAAATAAATGTTGCTTTGAAAAACTAATATATTCATTTTGTCTTCATGCCAGTAGCTCTTCTCTTCTGAGATCTCAGGGGCTCCAAAGTAGCTTCTTAACAAAGAGAGTGAGAGAAAAATTAGACTTCTTTTCTTGAATTTGTTTTTTTCTTTTATCTTTTTAAGGTTTTATTTCTTGGGGCACCTGGGTGGCTCAATGGGTAAAAGCCTCTGCTTTCGGTTCAGGTCATGATCCTGGGGTCGTGGGATCGAGCCAGCATTGGGCTCTCTGCTCGGCAGGGAGCCTGCTTCCCTTCCTCTCTCTCTGCCTGTGATCTCTGTCTGTCAAATAAATAAATAAAATCTTTTTTTTTAAGATTTCTTAAGAGAGGAGGAAGCAGCCCCCCTGCTGAGCAGAGAGCCCAATGCTGGCTCTATTCCAGAACCCCGGGATCATGACCCGAGCCGAAGGCAGAGGCTTTAACCCACTGTACCACCCAGGCACCCCTAAATAAATAAAACCTTAAAAAAAAATGCTGTTTGAAAGAAAAAAAAGAGGCATTAAAAAAAAGTAAGGTTTTATTTCTTTATTTGACAGCCAAGCAGGGGGAGTGGCAGGCAGAAGGAGAGAAAGAAGCAAGCTTTTGGGGGAGCAGGGAGCTCCATCCAGGACTTGATCCCAGGACCCTGGGATCATGACCTGAGCTGAAGGTGGTTGCTTAACCAACTGAGCCATCCAGGTGCCCCAGTAGTTTATCTTTTTCATTACTCTTAAAATCTTTAGTCCTTTCTGTTAGGTGTTTACAGCCATATGAGATAGGCATGTTTTTGTGTACAACTGGCCCATTTTTGTCTCTGAGCTGCCTGGTACTGGTTAGTGACTGCTAAGAAGTTGGTACTCGATACATATTGTCTATCATCTATCCCTTTGTCCTTGGGCCAGCCCTCACAACAGTTCTTTTTTTCCCCTTGTCGTTTTTTTGTTTGTTTTTAAGATTTTACTTCTTTATTTGACAGAGATCACAAGTAGGCAGAGAGGCAGGCAGAGAGAGGGGGAAGCAGGCTTCCCATTGAGTTGAGTGCCTGATGTGGGGCTCAATCCCAGGACCCCGAGATTATGACCTGATCCAAAGGCAGTCTCAACCCACTGAGCCACTCAGATGCCCCCCCATCCCCACTTTGTCATTTTTGTATTGGTTTTACTTGCTAAAATTTACTTGTTAATTTGCCTCAAATAACCTATCAATCTCTTCAAGGAATATGCTTTTAATTAGTTTTGAATGAATCCTAGTTTCTATATTTACATGACCCTTGGTTCATAATAATGCTGCTTTTGATACTGGAAATTTTAATCTCTTTTTATTAGGTTAATATATTTCTGAATATCTGAAGTTTCTCATTTCTTCTCATCTGTATATCCCGTGTATTAGGATTTACAGTAATGATAGAGGTTTTTTTTTTTTTTTAATTTTATTTATTTGACAGATCACAAGTAGGCAAAGAGGCAGGCGGGGGGGGGGGGAGCAGGCTCCCTGCTGAGCAGAGAGCCCAATGTGGGGCTCGATCCCAAGACCCTGAGATCATGACCCGAGCCAAAGACAGAGGCTTTAACCCACTGAGCCACCCAGGTGCCATGATAGGGTTTTTTAAAAGATTTTATTTACTTTTTTAAAGATTTTTTTTTTTTTAAGGTAATATCTATACCTGTCATAGGGCTTGGACTAACAACCCTGAGATCAGGAGTCATGTGTTCTTCCAACTGAGCCAGCCAGTGCCCATACAGTAATGATAGTTGTAACAGAGACCCTGAAATGCAATGGCTCTAATAGAGGTAGACTTTCTCACCATATAAATGTCTTGTGCAGTTTTTCAAAGACCTGGTCTCCAAGTGACTTTTGCCATTTTCAAAACATGGTTTCCAAGACTATTCTGTTTTTCTTTTGGTTGGCCTAAAGGAAGGGACTTTGGAAGTTCAGGCCCTTTAAGTAAGTAGTGTCATTTCTCACAGTTCTTTGACTAAGGATTGGTCACATGACTGCTTATGGCTGCAAGAGGCATTGGGAAATCTAGTTCATTCTTGGCCAGGCACGATCAGTTATGGAGGGAGAGAATGGATTTTAGTGGCTATCTTTACCACAGCCTTATAGGTAAGTCTTGTGAGCTAAAGTTGGAGTAGAATGAGGAAGCAAAATGCTACAGATTACATGAAACCAAACTCAAGTTTTTTTTGTTTTTTTTTTAAGATTATTTATTTATTTGACAGAGAGAGATATAGAGAGATCACAAGTAGGCAGAGAGGCAGGCAGAGAGAGAGAGGAGGAAGCAGGCTCCCTGCTGAGCAGAGAGCCCAATGTGGGACTCGATCCCAGGACCCTGAGATCATGACCCGAGCCAAAGACAGAGGCAGTGGCTTAACCCACTGAGCCACCCAGGCGCCCCAAACTCAAGTTTTTGAAGCTAATTTAAATCATTACTAGATGTCATTTTTTTTTTTTAAGATTTTATTTATTTATTTGTCAGAGAGAGAGTGAGCACAGGCAGACAGAGTGGCAGGCAGAGTCAGAGGGAGAAGCAGGCTCTCCGCGGAGCAAGGAGCCTGATGTGGGACTCGATCCCAGGACGCCGGGATCACAACCTGAACCGAAGGCAGCTGCTTAACCAACTGAGCCACCCAGGCGTCCCTAGATCTAATTTTTTTTTAAACAAATGTTATTCATTAAAGATTTGAGTGCCATTTTTGGGTCAAACACTTTAACAGAGTACACTAGACTAATGGTTTGTAGTCTAATGAAAGGATCAGCCAAGTAAACAGACAATTACACAATATAAGTAGTGCTATTTCTGGAGTAAATGGAGGAGAAGACTATAAGAATACTTAAAATGAAATGACATTTAAGCTAAGCACTGAAAATGAGATGGATTGATGTAAGGAAGAGGGGAGAGTATTGAGACAACAGAAAGAAAACACACAAAAGCCTGGAGAGCATGATATTCTTCAATAACGAATAGCTGTATGGTGAGTAGTAGTGGTGAACAAGGGTTGAGAAGTAGGGATGAAATGGACCTGATTATAGAAGGACCCAGAAAATCAATTTAAAGAGTTTCTATTTTGAGGACAATGGTGAGCCATTGGAAGGTTTTAAATAAGGAGATGACTTACATTTGTAGTTTAGGTTGGCTTGGAGGGAGGAGAGATTAGAGGCAGGCACAGTGGTCAAGTCTCATTTGGGTGAGATACTAAGATTAAATTTGGGCAGTGGGGAAGAGAGAGGGGAGAGATTGTGATCTGAGACAGGTAGTTGTTAAAACCTGGTGTCAGTATTGAGGGGAAAAGAAATCAAAGATGTTAAGTGGTGGGGGGCACTTGGTTGGCTTATTTGGTAGATTATGTGACTCTTGATCTCCGGCTTGTAGATTCAAACCCCATGCTGGGTGTAGAGGGTGTAGAGTTACTTAAAACTAAAATATTGGAGTGCCTGGATGGCTCAGTGGGTTAAAGCCTCTACCTTTGGCTCAGGTCATGATCCCGGGGTTCTGGGATCAAGTCCCACATCGGGGTCTCTGCTCAGTGGGGAGCCTGCTTCCTCCTCTCTCTGCCTGCCTCTCTGCCTACTTGTGATCTCTGTCTAGCAAAAAAAAAAAAAAAAAAAGGCAAATAAATAAATTTAAAAAAAAACAAAACAAAAGGCAAAAACATTTTGCCTGGGTGGCTCAGTGGGTTAAGCCTCTGCCTTCAGCTTGGGTCATGATCTCAGGGTCCTGGGATCAAGCCCCGCATCGTGCTCTCTGCTTGGTGGGGAGCCTGCTTTCCCCTTTCCCTCTCTGCCTGCCTCTCTGCCTACTTATGATTTCTGTCTGTCAAATAAATGAATAAAATCTTTAAAACAAAACAAAACACTAAAATTTTAAGACAAATTAAAATAATGAGTGATGACATAGTAGTGACTGAAAGAATGTGTGAGTGTTTGCATGGGGGGAGTGATTAGATGGAGCATATCCAAGCCAAATATGACAACTAAGATGGCCTCTGCCTACATCAAAATGTTTTTTTCTAAAATAGCTCAGGGTCTACCCCTTTGTGGATGATAGTAAATACTGGTTTTTATAGCTGATGGAAAGTTGCAAGGCATAAAGGAACTACTTTTTCTCTTTCTTTTTATGTTATTTTTTGTTTTTAAAAGATTTTACTTATTCATTTGTCAGAGAGAGAGAGAGCACAAGCAGGCAGAGGGAGAATCAGGCTCCCTGCTGAGCAAGGAGCCTGATGTGGGACTTGATCCCAGAATGCTGGGATCACAACCTGAGCTGAAGGCAGATGCTCAACTGACTGAGCAACTGAGGCCTCCCTTCTTTCTTTTTAAACTGAGGTATAATTGATATACCTAATACATTATATTAGTTTCAGGTGTACAACATGATTCAATATTTGTATATATTACAAAATGATCTCTACAATAAGTCTGTTAACATCCATCACCATACATAGTTGTACTATTTTTCTTGTGGTGAAAACTATTTTTTTTTTTAAAGATTTTATTTATTTACCTGACAGCACAAGCAGGGGGAGCGGCAGAGGGAGAAGCTGACTCCCTGCTGAGCAGAGAGCCCAACAGAGGGCTTAATCCCAGTACCCTGGGATAATGACCTGAGCTGAAGGCAGAAACTTTACAGACTGAGCCGCCCTGGTGTGCCTTGTGGTGAGAACTTTTAAGATCTCTCTTAGCAAGTTTCAAATATGCAGTATAGTATTAACTATAGTGGTCATGTTGTACATTATATGCCTATGATTTATATATTTTGTAGCTAGTCCTTTTCACCCATTTTGCCCACCTCCTGCCTGCCTCTGGCAACCAATAATCTAGTCTCTGTATCTGTACATTTGTTTTGTTTTTTTGTTTCAGATCCCATATATAAGTTAAATCATATGGTATTTGGATTCCCCGGTCCGACTTGGTTCACGTAGCGTGATGCCCTCAGGGTCCATCCATCTTGTCACAAATGGCAATATTTCCTTTTTTGTGGTTGAATAATATTCCTCTCTCTGTGTGTGTGTGTGTGTGTGTGTGTGTGTGTGTGTATGCACCACATTTTCTTAATCTGTTCATCCACTGTTCAACCCACTTGGGTTGCTTCCATATTTTTACTTTTGTAAGTAATGGGCTGCAGTGAATATGGGGGTACCTTTATCTTTCTGTATTAGTGTTATCATTTTCTTTTGATAATTACGTGGAAGTAGAATTGTTGGATCCTTAGAACCACTATATACAGAAAGATATATGCACCCCCATGTTCACCACAGACCATCACTTACAAAAATAAATATATTAGTGATTCTAATTTTAATTTCTTTAAAGAACTTTTTTTTTAAAGATTATTTATTTATTTGACAGACAGAAATCACAAGTAGGCAGAGAGGCAGGCAGAGAGAGAGGAGGAAGCAGGCTCCCCGCTGAGCAGAGAGTCCATGACCCTGAGATCATGACCCGAGCTGAAGGCAGAGGCTTAACCCACTGAGCCACCCAGGCGCCCCTAATTTTAATTTTTTGAGGAACCCTTGTACTATTTTCCATAGTGTCTCCATTAATTTACACACTCACTAACAGTGTACAGAACTTAAACTACGTTTGTTGAATTTATTCCTGGCAATTTTTTTTAAAAGACTCTTTATTTGAGAGAGAGAGAAAGAATGAGTATAAGCTGGGGAAGGGGCAGAGGGAGAGGAAGGGGCAAACTCCCCTATGCACAGGGACCCAGATGCAGGGCTCAATCCCGAGACTCGGAGATCTGAGCTGAAGGTAGATGCGCAACTAACAGAGTCGCCTGTGTTACTGTTTTTGATGATTTTGTAAATGGTATTGCTTTCTTTATTTCACTTTAGTTTCCCTTGCTAGTGTATAGAAATAAAGTCCATTTTTGTATATTGATCTTGTATCTTATAACCTTGCTAAACTCACTTATTAGTTCTGATAGTTTTTTGGGTAGCTTCCATAGGATTTTCTGCATTTGAGAGCATGTTATCTGTGAAAAAAGATAGTTGTTCATTTCTTCCAAACTATACACTTTGAATTTCTTTTTATTGCTGGTTGCACTGGCTAGAACCTTCGTATATTACTAAATAGAAATAGTCTAAAAGGACATTTTTGCCTTATTCCTGATATTGGGGGAAAAACTATTCAGTCTTCATCATTAAGTATGATGTCAGCTCTGTGTTTATGGTACATAAAACATTTGGCCTTTTATAGGTTGAGAAAGTTCCCTTTTGTTCTTAGTTTGTTTTTTTTTTTTAAAGATTTTATTTATTTATTTGACAGAGAGAGATCACGAGTAGATGGAGAGGCAGGCAGAGAGAGAGAGAGGGAAGCAGGCTCCCTGCTGAGCAGAGAGCCCGATTCGGGACTCGATCTCAGGACCCCGAGATCATGACCTGAGCCGAAGGCAGCGGCTTAACCCACTGAGCCACCCAGGCGCCCTGTTCTTAGTTTTTTGAGAATTAAGGAAAAAATCATGAATGGGCTATGGATTTTGTAAAATGCTTTTTCTGCATTTATTGATCATCTGCCCATTATCCTATAACTGGTTTATCCTACTTTATTCTACAAATGTAGTGTATTACATTAGTAGATTTTTAAAAAAGATTTTATTTATTTATTTGACAGAGAGATCACAAGTAGGCGGAGAGGCAGGCAGGCAGGGGTGGGGCGGGGGGAAGCAGGCTCTCTGCTCAGCAGGGCTCAATCCCAGGACCCTGAGATCATGACCTAAACCAAAAGCAGAGGCTTAACCCACTGAGCTACCCAGGTGCCCCATATTTTTTTTTTTAATATTTTATTTATTTATTTGACAGACAGAAATCACAAGTAGGCCGAGAGGCAGGCAGAGAGAGAGGAAAGGAAGCAGGTTCCCTGCTGAGCAGAGAGCCCAATGTGGGGCTTGATCCTAGGACCCCTGGGATCATGACCCGAGCCAAAGGCAGAGGCTTTAACCCACTGAGCCACCCAGGTGCCCCACATTAATAGATTTTTTAATATTAAACTAGTCTTGGGCGCCTGGGTGGCTCAGTGGGTTAAGCCTCTGCCTTCGGCTTGGGTCGTGATCCCAGGGTCCTGGGATCGAGGCCTGCATCGGGCTCTCTGCTCAGCTGGGAGCCTGCTTCCTCCTCTCTCTCTGCCTGCTTCTCTGCCTACTTGTGATCTCTGTCTGTTAAATAAATAAATAAAAATCTTAAAAAAAAAAAAAATTAAACTAGTCTTGCATTTCTGAGATAAACCCCAGTTGGTCATGGTGTATAATTCCCTTTATATTTTGCTGAATTTGTTTGCTAATTTTTAAAAAATATTTTATTTATTTATTTGACAGAGATCACAAGTAGGTGGAGAGGCAGGCAGAGAGAGAGGAGGAAGCAGGCTCCACGCTGAGCAGAGAGCCCAGGGCGGGGATCAATCCCAGGACCCTGGGATCATGACCCGAGCCGAAGGCAGAGGCTTTAAACCCACTGAGCCACCCAGGCGCCCCTGCTAATATTTTCTTAAGAATTTTCACCACAGGGGCGCCTGGGTGGCTCAGTGGGTTAAGCCGCTGCCTTTGGCTCCAGTCATGGTCTCCGGGTCCTGGGATCGAGCCCCACATCGGGCTCCCTGCTCCACAGGGAGCCTGCTTCCCCCTCTCTCTCTGCCTGCTGCTCTGCCTACTTGTGATCTCTCTCTCTCTCTGTGTCAAATAAATTAAAAAAATATTAAAAAAAAAAAAAAAGAATTTTCACCACATAAATTTTTTAAAAATATTTTATTTATTTATTTATTTGAGAAGACAGGACAGAGAGAAATCACAGAAAGAGAAAGGGGGGAGGGGCAGAGGAGAGGAAGAAGCAGGCTCCTTGCTTAGCAGGGAGTTGGGTGCAGGGCTTCATCCCAGGATCCCGGATCATGACCTGAGCTAAAGGCAGATGTTTAACCATCTGAGCCCCCCAGGTGCCCCCACATAAATGTTTGAACCAACATCAAAACAAGGCCCCCACCTGCATTCAATTGATATGTCTCTTAAGTTTCTCTTATGGATTCCACTTCTCTCCCCCCCCCCCTTGTAATTTATTTATTGAAGCTAGGTCACTTTCCCCTAAGTTTTGGTTATTGTTGATTATATCCACATGGTATTATTTTAAATTCTCTAACCTCTGTATTTTCTGTAAACTGGTAATGAGATCTAGAGGTGTGATGAGGTTCCATTTTGATGTTTTGGTCACTTTAGGTGGTGTTTTGTATTTCCTATTACATCATATTAGTTTTCTCAGAATAATAACTTGTCTTTTACTGTGATACTAAAAATTGTTCTATGAGTTCAGGTGTTTTTTGTCTGATTCATCCAGTTTAAAATTCCTCTTCAGCTTTTCATTTAGTGAATGGTTTTGGTAGCTATATCAGTCTAGGTTCTCCAGAGAAATAGAACCGAAGACAGACAGGAAGAAAAGGAAGGAAGGAAGGAAAAGGAAAGGGAGAGAGAGAGAGAAAGCAAGCAAGCAAGAAAGAAAAGAAGGAAGGAAGGCTGGGTGATTTTTATAGGAATGGCTCATGAGATTCAGGAGGCCTAGAAATCCCATGATCTGCCACTGCAAGTCAGAGAACCAGAAAAACTGGTGATAAAATTTGAGTCCAAATAAAAATAATAAAAATGAGTCCAAAGCCTGAGAACCAGGGGATCCAGTGGTGTAAGTCCCAGTTGAAATGCCCAAGAATTGGTGGACCGATGATTTAAGTCCCAGTTCAAGCCTGAAAGTTTGAGCGCTAAAAGCACCAACGTCTGAGGAAAAGAGAAGATGAATGTCCCACCTTGAACAAAAAAGCAGATTTGCCCTGACTGCACATTTTTGTTTTATGAAGACTCTCAACAGATTGGATGATGCCCACTTGCATCGGTGAGGGCAATCTTCTTTACTCTGTCTGCTAATTCCAGTGCTAATCTCTTCCAGAAACACCCTTACAGACATGCCCAGAGATAATATTTCACCAGTTCTCTAGGCATCCTTTAGTCCAGTCAAGATGACACATAAAATTAACCATCACAGTAGCCTTTGCTGATCTTAGTCTAGTTTCATTACTTCATTAAGGGCTGCAAAATGGCAATTTTAAATTCTCTTGTTTATTCACTAGCTTACATATTTCTATATAGAAAAACTTCCCTTCATCAAATAAGTGGTGACCCTGATAAAAACTTTGTGCAAGAAAGGCACATAAACGCCCGATTCTTTCCTTTTCCTACCAGTTTTCAGAATGAGTTGGGTTTTCTAGCATCTTTCAAAGGTAATTAATTAAAAGTTCTTAATGTATGTGCTATATCTCTATCTATTGAATTTACTTGATTTTAACATATGTGATGTCTGTCTATCTATTGCAGTTATCCAGTCTCATACTCAGACTGTCCCATCTTTGGCTGGTGGAAGCTAGACTGGCTCCTTATTCATTTTGACATAACCGTAGTGTTCTTTGCCAGCTTCCTTGTGTTTTGGTATTACAGGATGTTCCACACTCAGCAAAAGCTCTTTTGAGACACTTTGGGGAAGCTCTGTGCTCTGTTTTGAATTTTAGGGTGTATTTTCTGAAATTGCTATTTTATAAAATATTTAACTGCTTGAAAGAATCCTTACAATGACTTTATGATGTTGATTTTTTTTTTTTTTTTTGGAAACAAAGAATATTTAAAGAAAGATGGGATAAGGAAAGAAAGCAAATGATTCATAACAGCCCTAGTTTGAAATGCTGCATCCAGCCTGAGATTTGTTCCCCCCACAGCAGCTTTGCAGCCTTCCAGTGGGAGCAGAAACATTTGGATCAAGACTGGTTCTTTTCTTGGCATTTGACAAAGTAGCACTTTTGTTACATTGTATTTGCATGAAGCTAGATATTGTTGATTTGGCCTTTGTGACATGTTTGAACCCTGGTTTCTTGTAGTTCCGTTGGGCCCTTGTGAAGTGTCCAGGGCACTCGCCGCCTATTTCAGTTGTCTATTTGGTTCTTCTTTGTAATTTAATATTTATACTATGTGCTCCTTTCTATCTTGGTAGCAAGACACGTGGGATTTAGAGAAGGACCTGCACAGTCTCTCACTGGTGTGCGACCTTTCTCAAGTTGTTGCTTCATCTTTCCAAGCCTCAGAAATGGGGCTGTCCTGAGAAGTAAATGAGAATAACGCATCTGGGCAATTTGGCAGACTGACAGAGTCTGGCTTTGGGTTCAAATTCAAGCTCTGCCATTTAATGTGGGACCTTAAGCAAATTATTTGCTCTTATTTTCTTCATTCAAAAAATATGTATAGTATCTATGCCAGGAATATTACATGAATTCGATGGGATATCTAAGCAAACTAAAATACTTAATCCAGAATTTGGCACTTTTAATTATTGTTTATTGAATCTGTTTTTATTTTATTTTTTATTTTTAAATTCAACTCTATGCCCAATTTGGGCTCAAACTCATAACCCTGAGATTGAGAGTATCATATTCCTCCAACTGAGCCATCCAGGCACCCCAGCACTTGGCATATTTTAGTACAATAATTTTAATTTTTGTTTTTATAAATCCCCAAACATCTTTTAATATGCAAGTGTCTTAATAAAATGATAGCTGATAGATGATAAATACTGAATTTTTTTTTTATTTCTTTGAAAGATTTTATTTATTTATTTGTCAGAGAGAGAGAGATTGAAAGCACACAAGCAGGCAGAGAGGCAGGCAGAGGCAGAAAGAGAGGCAGGCTCCCCGCTGAGCAAGGAGGCCGATGTGGGACTCGATCCCAGGACCCTGGGATCATGACCCGAGCTGAAGGCAGCAGCTTAACCCACTGAGCCAGCCATCCAGGCGTCCCAAACACTGAATTTTTAAAGATTTTATTTTTATTTATTTGACAGACAGAGATCACAAGCAGGCAGAGAGGCAGGCAGAGAGAGAGAGAGGAGGAAGCAGGCTCCCCGCTGAGCAGAGAGCCCGATGTGGGACTCGATCCCAGGACCCTGAGATCATGACCCGAGCCGAAGGCAGAGGCCCAACCCTCTGAGCCACCCAGGCGCCCCCAAATACTGAATTTTTTAAAAAATATTTTGTTTATTTATTAGAGAGATTTAGCATGGGGGGTAGGAGAAGAGGGAGAGGGAGAAGCAGACTACCTGCTGTGTGGAGGTGGGGGGGTGGCACATGGGATGAATCCCAGGACCCTGAGATCATGACCTGAGCCAAAAGCAGACACTAATATGACTGGAGCCACCCAGGAGCCCCTAGATGCTGGATTTTTCGATCTGCAAAGTTTGCCCATTCCTTTGGGCATGTGGGTATCGGTATCAGCAGAACACCAAACAATACCATGAGGTATTCCTTTCAACTTCAGGTTATTTGAAGGTGATCTGGAGTGGGGATGAAGCAAAGAGAGAAGAGGGACATCCGCTAATGCACAGTTATTTTTACTCGGGAGGCTTGGCTAAAAAGGTATTTCCAAACCTTAAATGATTTTATCTTTCTTCTCAAGAGTTGCAGGGGTGCCTGACTAGCTCAGTTGGTAAAGCGTGATACTCTTGATCTCCAGGTTGTGAGTTTGAACCCCACACTGGATGTAGGGATTATTTTAAACAAAAAAATATCCTGTGCTGTTTTTATTTTATTTTATTTCTTATTTATTTTTATTTACTTGCATGGGCTGCTTTTTTTTTTTTTTTTTTTAGGCTTTTATTTGTTTATTTGACGGAGAGAGATCACAAGTAGGCAGAGAGGCAGAGAGGCAGGCAGAGAGAGGGGGGTGGGATTCGATCCCAGGACCCTGAGATCATGACCTGAGCAGAAGGCAGAGGCTTAACCCACTGAGCCACCCAGGCGACCTGCTTTTTTTTTTTTTTTTTTTAAGGATTTTATTTATTTTTATTTTAAAGAATGAGAGCATGAGCAGAGGAAGAACAGAAGGAGATAATCTCCAGCAGACTCCACACTTAACACAGATCCTGACGTGGGGCTTGGTCCCAGGACCCTGAGATCATGACCTAAGCCAAAACCAAAAGTTGGTTGCTCAACCAGGTGCCCCTGCATGGGCTGCTTTTAAAACAGAAGATATATGGCCTGTTTGCCTTTCTTTTATAGTCATCATTTTGACGTCAGTTTTAATACTGTGAAGGCAGGATTAGTCAACCAATTTCTCCAAATACTATGTTGGATACACTATCAAACACAGTAAGGTGAATCACAGTTTAAGGATTTCTTTATTGCTTGAAGATTTGGTATTTTTTCTTTTTAAAAAGGTTTTATTTATTTATTCATGAGCGAGAGAGGCGGAAGCAGAAGCAAAGGGAGAAGCAGGCTCCCTGAAGAGCAGGAAGCCTGCTGTGGGACTCAACCCCAGGGCCCCCGGTATCAAGACCTGAGCTGAAAGCAGACCCTCAACCACCTGAGCCACGAAGATTTGGTATTTTCTTAATAGAGCTTCACAAATATGCTGTAAGCCCAAGTACTTCTCAAATCAGATTCAATGAGTTGAGAAGAGAAGGAAGAACATATTAGGTAAGCAGGTAATTGACCATTAGGTAATGGCTTGGATAAGGGTTTTTTTTTTTTTTTTTTTTTTTTTTAAAGATTTTATTTATTTATTTGACAGAGAGAGATCACAAGTAGGCAGAGAGGCAGGCAGAGAGAGAGAGGAGGAAGCAGGCTCCCTGCTGAGCAGAGAGCCCCATGCGGGACTCGATCCCAGAACCCTGAGATCATGACCTGAGCCGAAGGCAGTGGCCTAACCCACTGAGCCACCCAGGCGCCCCTTTTTTTTTTTTTTTTTTTAAGATTTTATTTATTGGGGCGCCTGGGTGGCTCAGTCGTTAAGTGTCTGCCTTTGGCTCAGGTCATGATCCCAGGGTCCCGGGATGAAGCCCCATATCAGGCTCCTTGCTCAGCGGGAAGCCTGCTTCTCCCTCTCTCACTCCCCCTGCTTGTGTTCCCTCTCTTGCTGTGTCTCTCTCTCTGATAAATAAATAACATCTTTTAAAAAAAAAAGATGTTATTTATTTATTTGACGGAGATCACAAGTAGGCAGAGAGGCAGGCAGAGAGAGAGGGAAGCAGGCTCTCTGCTGAGCAGAAAGCCTGATGTGGGACTCAATCCCAGGACCCTGGGATCACGACCTGAGCCTAAGGCAGAGGCTTTAACCCACTGAGCCACCCAGGTGCCCCTCTTTTTTTTTTTTTTTTTAAAGATTTTATTTATTTATTTAACAGAGAGAGAGAGAGATCACAAGTAGGCAGAGCAGCAGGCAGGGAGAGAGAGAGAAGAAGCAGGCTACCCACTGAGCACAGAGCCTGATGTGGGGTTCAATCCCAGGTCTCCAGGACCATGATCTGAGTTGAAGGCAGATGCCTAGCCAATAGAGTCACCCAGGTGCCCCTATGTTATTTTCATATTATTTATAACACAGTATTCTTCTCAGCTATTACTTTTTAAAAAGTTTTTATTAACACAGTGTTATTGGGGTGCCTGGGTGGCTCAGTGGGTTAGGCCTCTGCCTTCGGCTTGGGTCATGATCCCAGGCTCCTGGGATCGAGCCCCACATCGGGCTCTCTGCTCAGCGGGGAGCCTGCTTCCTCCTCTCTCTCTGCCTGCCTCTCTGCCTACTTGTGATCTCTGTCTGTCAATTAAATAAATAAAATCTTTAAAAACAAACAAACAACACAGCGTTATTTATAACATCTTTAAGGGTTAATACTATAGAAATCCAAGTACTATTACTCACTTGTGGTAAGCCAGCCTCCAATATGGCTCATAATGATCCTTACCTCCTGGTATTTATGTCCGTGTATAGTCTACTCCTACATTATTTGTGGTGACATGTGTAACTAATGGCATATTGTAGAAATAATGGTGTATGACTTCTGAGGCTAGAACATAAAAGACTTTGCAACTTTACTGCTGCTCTCTTCTGTCACTGGATCTGGCAAAAGCCATCTGTCATGTCATGAGAACATACGAACAGTCTATAGAGATACCCTCATGGTTAAGAACAGAGACCTTCTCCCATCAGTCAACAACAACTTGCCATCTGGGAAGCATGTCTTTCATTCCCAATCAAGTATTCAAATGACTGTGACACTTGCCATCCTCTTGAATGTAAAATCCTGAGAGATTCTCAGCCAGAACCACCTAACTAAGCCAGTGCTTAAATTGCTAACCCATATAAAAGGTGTGAGATAATAAATAATTATTGGTAGTTTTACAAAAAGATTTTATTTATTTGATGGAGGGAGACACAGCAAGAGTGAACACAAGCAGGGGGAGTAAGAGAGGGAGAAGCAGGCTTCCCACTGAGCAGGGAGCCCGATGCAGGGCTTAATCCCAGGACCCCAGGATCATGCCCTGAGCTGAATGCAAACACTTAACGATTCAGCCAAATAAATTTTATTTATTTGTTTGACAGAGAATGCACAAGCAGGCAGAGTAGTAGGTAGAGAGAGAGGGAGAAGCAGACTGCCCACTTAGCAAGGAGCCTAATGTGGGACTTGATCCCAGGACCCTAGGATCATGACTGAAACCGAAGGCAGCTGACCAACCAACTGAGCCACCCAGGCGCCCTTGATTATTACTGTTTTAAGAGCCCAGTTTAATGTAATTTGTTATGTAGCAATAGATAACTAATATACTTAAAAAAAATTTTTTTTTTTTAAAGATTTTATTTGGGGCGCCTGGGTGGCTCAGTGGGTTAAGCTGCTGGCTTCGGCTCAGGTCATGATATCAAAGTCCTGGGATCGAGTCCCGCATCGGGCTCTCTGCTCAGCAGAGAGCCTGCTTCCCTCTCTCTCTCTCTCTGCCTGCCTCTCCATCTACTTGTGACTTCTCTCTGTCAAATAAATAAATAAATAATCTTAAAAAAATAAATAAATAAAGATTTTATTTATTTGACAGACAGAGATCATAAGCAGTCAGAGAGGAGGAAGCAGGCTCCCTGCTGAGCAGAGAGCCCGATGTGGGGCTTGATCCCAGGACCCTGGGATCATGATCTGAGCCAAAGGCGGAGGCTTTAACCTACTGAGCCACCCAGGTGCCCTAGTAACTAATATACTGATTATAAATAATTATTAGGTTATATGAAGTATTCTTCTACCTAAGGAATGGCCAACTCATGAAATTTCCCTTTCAAGATAATGTTAAGACTCATCTATGCTCATGAATCACTGTATTATACACTGGAAATTAATATAACACTGTGTGTTAACTATATTGGAGTTAAAAAAAATACAGTTTAAGAAATGGTAAAAACAGGATTCAACTAGGCTCATAAAGATATTAGCAACTATCATTATGTTCAGTTAACTTGCCCCTGGTCTATATATCACTCAAGCTTGACAAAACACTAACTCTGGTCTAATTTTGGCTACCATTTACTCCTGGGCTGCTAAATGCTAAATGGAGAAAAATACCTGTGCCATTTGCCACTAAAATTCTTGCTTTCCAAACACAGCTTGATCCCCAGTGCTGCCAGGATGTTCTTTTGTATCCTTAGTCAGGTCTCATGGCACTCTTCATTTAGGTTATTTTGGATTCCCATTCTCCGCTCTTAAGATACTTAGATACCACCACAGGCTCTCTCTCAGCCTACCATCTTCCTGACAGAGAAAATAGCTTATCTGCCTTCACCCTTTCCTCCTATTACAATGGAGGTGTATTCCTCTTACTGTATTCCTTTTACTGTTTCAGGTTTATCCCTCGCCAGATCCCCTTCTCTACTTTCTTCTCAGAATTTTTCCTCTCTCCTAGATCTTCAACCTCTTGCCACAGGATCCTTCTCATTAGTTGAATACAATGAATTTATTTAAATCTCTATTTATTTACATGAGTCATTACAGAGGTACTGATTAACAGTGTGCTAGCATTTGAAATGAGTTACTGATTGTATACCAGAGTGTATAAAGTGTTGAATTCAGATTGGTATTCTGTCTTAGCTATGTCAGAAACTCCCTCTGTGACTCCAAACCATTTTTTTTTCCTGTGCTTTTGTTTCCTCTTATGTCAAATCAGAATGGTATATTTGGGAGAAAACCATCCGAGTGAAAACATAAATGCCAAGAGATTAGTACTTAGGTTAGAAATGCAGAGGGCTCCTATGACGGTTCATACTTGTGAGTACACTAGGGAGCACCTAATATACATCAAACTAAAGCATGATTTCGATTAGGAATGAAATTTAGGATATATATCCTGAATAGATAAAGTTGGGAAAGAGAGCTTGTGGGTTTTTGTTACGGTTTTCTTAACTACTATACATTACTCTGATCTGCCCTGTGAGGACGAACTGTCCTTGAGAAGATACTGAATTATTGAAGGACCTCAGTTTAATCAGTTTGTTATAACTGCATAGAATATTCAGTATTGATTAAATAATAATGAATACAGTGAGTTAACTGAAGTCCATCAAAATATAACATTAAAATCATAAAAAAGAGAAAGAAACTTGGCAGAATAAGTATATGAATATATGCCCAACATACTGATTTATTAAATTAATCCACATAGTATCTTCAGGTTAAAAGTTATTAAATTACAAAATAAAATGATCCAGTCATCTATTCTAAAAAAAATTACCCCAAGCTTAATGACTCATAATAACAATAATTTTTTGATCTCTGTATCTGTGGGTCACAACATTTCTGGCTGTGGTCTCTCAGGCAGTAGTAGTCCAGTGATAGCCAAAGGTGGAACCGAGTGGGCCTGGGATCAGTGAGTGGTAGTGGGCATTTCTCTTCATAGGGTCTAGGCTTCTCTCAGCAAGCTGGTTTGAACTTCCGCAGAACATGGCAGCTTTAGACAGTCCAACCACCTACTTTGTGGCTCAGAGCTTCAGTGCAAATCTTCCAGCAAAGAAGTGTAAGGCTATATAGCCTCAGAAGTTACACAGAATGGCTTCATGTACTATTACATCCTCTTGGTTCCTTGTGAATCACAGCCCCACCCAGATTCAAGGGAAGGGGAATTTGATTCTATCTATTGATGGGGCAGGGGCAAAATTACTTTGTAGAGCAGCATGTGGGAGGAAGGATATTATTGTGGCAGTCTTTGGAAAATATACTCTGCTGCAGTGATCTAAGGGAATGGAAATACTGTTTATTTTCCTGTGAGAGACAGACACAGACACCATTAAAGAGAAGCTCTCATGACTCATCAGATTCAAAACAAATTAAGCAAATCCATCAAGGGGACAAACTAAACACCTGGCATGCCGGTGTGTAGTTATGCATAACAATTCCAATTATTATCAAATTATTGTCATTCATACGAATGAACAATCCCGGGCCAAATGGTGGTACACAGAGTTCATTTCAGCCAAAGATGATGATACCAATGTTTTTCCCCTCAGAAACAAAAATAAAGTTTCAAGACAACCCTGAAGGCAATTTTTGTGTTGAAAATAAGTCCAGGGGCACCTGGGTGGCTCAGTGGGTTAAAGCCTCTGCCTTTGGCTCAGGTCATGATCTCAGGGTCCTGGGATCGAGCCATACATCGGGCTCTCTGCTCAGCAGGAAGCCTGTTTCTTCCTCTCTCTCTGCCTGCTTGTGATCTCTGTCTGCCAAATAAATAAATAAAATCTTAAAAAAAAAAAAAAAAAAGAAAGAGAGAGAGAAAATAAGTCCAGGTGCCATCTGGTGGTGAGACAGTCAAATGTGAACTCTGTCTTGTTGACAGCATTTTCCGAGTTGTCATTTGAGAGTGTATACACAGTATTTAAGGAAAGGCAACAATTCCAACATCTGCAAGGGTATTGTCCAAACAAACAGCCAAAGCACAAACACAGGGAGGGAAAGGACATAATAAAAAAGAAGTAGTAACAGAGCATCCACTCCAGAGTGCCCAGACAAATCAAATCACTCTCCTTTTTATAAATCCTAAACCCCTTAATCCTCTGTCCTATTGGCTTTTATGCACCTTCAAATTAGGTATGAAGGGTATGAGAGAGAATAAGTTAGAGCAGACAAGGTTTGGGGCGCTTGCTGGCTCACTTTGTAGAGCATGAAGCTCAATTTCAGGGTGGTGAGTTCAAGCTCCATAGATTTTACTGAAGAAAGAAAGAAAAGAAAGAAAGAGAAAGAAAGAAAGAAAGAGAGAGAGAAAGAGAGAAAGAAAAAGAAAGAAGAGAGAGAAAGAAAGAAAGAAGGAAGGAAAGGAAGGAAGGAAGAGGAAAGGTTTGTTATTACTGGGTAGGGGGCAAGGGAGGTAGTTCAACCAAATGATGACTGTAGAGATCGGCCCTAGAAATGTAGGCTGTGTTGTTCCTTGTCTCCTGGACCCACAGGCATCTGAGAACTTACATAGTAAAACCCTGGCGGTTTATTTAGAATAGAAGAATAATCAATGAGTTCAGATTGATGATACATCTTCCTGGTTTAACTCTCTTCGATGGGCACAGGGGATTGTGGTTACTGCACTAGAATTGTACGATCCAAATAATGGGTAACGCTTTGATGTGCTGACTGGGCATCATGCACTGTGCTCATCACTTTACATCTCATTTAAACTCACATAAATTCATCTCGTTATATAGATGAAGAAACTGAATTTAAGAAAAGTTACATAATTTGCTGACTGACCATATATCCCTATAAATGTTGGGAGTTGGGATTCACCATATGGCCAAAAAACCCCTAGATTCCTCTTCACGTTACTTTAACTACCAGCGATTTGATGTAAAGGCCTTTGAAACCTATTTGTGTTAATCAACCTCTTCAAATAAGTTTGACAGCAGCCCTCTGCATAGCCCCTGCCCACTGCTTTATAGTGGCTTTATTGACTTTAGGAGGCCCTTCCCTTAACTGCTAACTGGGAGAGTCATTCTTTTCATCTCTGAGCATTGTCTCTTAGGTCCCTCCGCCGCCCTCCCCCCCCCCGCCCCCACCCCCGCCGCGCTCTGGAATGCAGAGCCCTGCTGTGGGGCACACCACCCCTCCCCATCCAGGCCTTTCTACACTCTAGGTCCTTTCCGAGCTGCTTTTACTAGGGGAGGCCCAGCTAGCAGGAGATTGCCCTGCAAACCCACCAACCACCAGACCAAAACTGCCCGCCGTAAGTTCACAGGAGGTAGGGTCAGGGTGACCAGACGCAACAAATAGAATTACAGGACATATTTACACTGGAATATCCGTATGTTTCTTGGGAGTTAAAAAAACAAAAAAGTCAAGTAAATAAAATCTTTAAAAAAAGAAAAACCAAAAAACAATTCGTGGTTTCTGTGAAATGCAAATTTAACCGGGCACCCTGTATTTCACCTGGCACCCGTAGGTAGGGGAACAGGGGTAAGGCTGGGGATTCGAAGGAGGAGGCGGAAGGGCCTTTTGGGGCCCGGAGTGAAGCGTGACAAGGCGCAGTGTGTGCTGCTAGCAGCCAGACCGGCTCGCGCGCGAAGACGGCCGCTAGCCTGGGCTGGAACCTTGTCCGGGGCTCGGGGCTCAGGAACGTTCGATGCGACCCGAGGTATCCGGCTCTCGGCTTCTGAACAACAGCGAATCCTAAACACCGGAGACCACAGGCCAGAGGCAGGCCGCCCGACTCCAAGATGGCGCCAGCGGGCGCTGCCAGCTTCCAAGATGGCCGCACGGGATTGCGCTCGCGCTCGCGGCTCCCCTCCCCCCAGGCGCCCGGGAGGCCCGGAGCGCGACGCGCGTCGTCGTGCGCCGGTTACCCTGCGTCCGGGTCGGTGGTCCCGGCAGCTTCTAGACCCGCGCCATGCGGCTCCTCGGGTGGTGGCAGGTCCTCCTGTGGGTGCTGGGGCCTCCCGCCCGCGGCCTGGAGGGTGAGTGCGGGCAGAGCCTGCGGCCGGGGGCGGCCGGCGGCGGCGAGTGAAATGACAGGGCGAGGGGGAGGTCCGCTAGGACGACGCTCTTTGACCTGCGCGGGGTCTCGCGGCGCCCCCCTCGGCCTTTCCTGGCGCCGGCTGGCGCGCCCAGCCCCGCGTCGTTCCTCCTCCCAACGTGTGGCCCGGAGTGGTGGTCCGCGGTGGCGGGGAGCCCGTGCAGGCCCCCGCAGCGGGCGTCAGTCACGGGAGTGGCCGTGTACTAGCTCCTACTGAGACATACCTTTTATTATGAATGAGACAAACCGCAACGAAGAGCCGGCAATTACGGCGCCCCTTCGAGGAGGCCGGACTGTGCCTTCCCGCGGTTAGCGCTCGCACCCGACGTAGGAGAGAGGCTGCGAGAGGCTCTCCACGTTACAGGCGGAGGCGCGGAGCTCAGGGTCGCATCTGCCCTTCGGGTCGTGGCAGAGCCTACGCTTTACTTGGCACCTTGATGGATCCCCCCCCACTTTTTTTTTTTTTTTTAAAAGATCTTATTTATTTATTTGACAGAGAGAGATCACAAGTAGATGGAGAGGCAGGCAGAGAGAGAGAGAGAGAGAGAGAGAGAGGAGGAAGCAGGCTCCCTGCTGAGTACAGAGCCCGATGCGGGACTCGATCCCAGAATCCCGAGATCATGACCCGAGCGGAAGGCAGCGGCTTAACCCACTGAGCCACCCAGGCGCCCCTATGGATCCCTTCTTAAAGAAGGCTGCTCTTGCTCAGGTGGCCTGGATGAGAAAAATAGAGGAGACTCCCTGGGTAACCCCCTGCTTGCCCTGGCATGCTCTTGGGGCTGCTTCAGGCCGGGAGGCAGCCACCGTGGAGGCAGGGCTCCTAGGGCCCCTTATCCTCAGTTCCACGGCCCCCCACTGCTCACAATTTGTTAACGTCTAGCTCTTCCGGCCTTGCTTGTCACTTCCTACGGGAATAGGCAGGCCTTTGCTTTCCGTAGGGGCTTTTGCTTTCCGTGGGTTGTCCAGGCAGGAGGCAGCGCCGCCAGGTGGCTGAGCAGGAGGAAGGGGGAAGTATAGTAACAGTCACTGATGAAAGCACTGGTTTTGCACCAGGTGCTGTGCTTCGTGCTTTTATGAGCATCATCTTATTTGATCTTCAGATGTTTATGAAGAAGCTGTTGCTCTGGTTCCCGTTTTACAGATGAGTAAACCGAGACTCAGTGTCAGTAAGTGTTCTGCCAAGGTCTCCAGCAGGCAGAAGTTGAGGAGGCCATGATTCACGCCCATGCCTGCCTGCTTCACAGTCAGATCTCTGTACTACATTTCTTTGTCACTGTGCTTAACCACCAGCTTCAGAGAGGGGACAGCATGTGCTGGATAGCTTTTGTTTGTTTCCCAGTTCGTTCTCTAGCCTTGTCTGTCCAGCGCTGTGCCCTGAGCAGCTGTCCCATATGGCCTAACAACTGGCTGTCTTGCCTTCTGGGTTCTGGTGGGTTGGAATGAAGGGAGCATTGAGGTCAGGATATTGATTCTCTCAGCTTCCTCCCTTCGGGGTTATCATGGTTGGCTTTGTCCTTCCGTGGAAAGTCACAGCTTCTAGAAGGGCGAGCACATGGTTCCAACGTTCTGTGACTGTTGCTGCTTCTGAAAAAAAAATTTTTTTTAAAGATTTTACTTATTTATTTGATAGAAGACACTGCGAGAGAGAGAGAGAGAGAGAGAGCGCACAAGGAGTAGGAGAGGAAGAAGCAGTAGGAGAGGGAGAAGCAGGCATCCCCCTGAGCAGGGAGCCCAATGCGGGGCTCAATCCCGGGAACCTGGGATCATGACCTGACCCAAAGCAGATGCTTAATGACTGAGCCACCCAGGCACCCCTGCTTCTGATCTCTTTAAGGTCTGTGAGTGGTTAAGTGGCTCCCTCTGTGCTGTTCCTGGCCCTGAAGTGCCTTACCATTGCTCTTGGTTTCTCTGACATCCAGCCCACATGTTGGTGGCCCCTTTACTAATATCTTCTCACATTGCCCATGCTGAGTGTGCTCTGTTTCCAGGCAGAATCTTTTTTTTTTTTTTTTTAAAGATTTATTTATTTGACAGAGAGAGAAATCACAAGTAGACAGAGAGGCAGCCAGAGAGAGAGAGAGAGGGAAGCAAGCTCCCCGCTGAGCAGAGAGCCCGATGCGGGACTCGATCCCAGGACCCTGAGATCATGACCTGAGCCGAAGGCAGCGGCTTAATCCACTGAGCCACCCAGGCGCCCCAGAATCTTTTTTTTTAAACATCTTTTTTTTTTTTAATTAAGCAGATTTTAACTTATTTATTTGACAGATCACAAGTAGGCAGAGCGGCAGGCAGAGAGGCAGGCAGAGAGAGAGGAGGAAGCAGGCTCCCTGAGGAGAAGAGAGCCCAATGCAGGACTTGATCCCAGACCCTGAGATCATGACCCCAGCCGAAGGCAGAGGCTTAACCCACTGAGCCACCCAGGCACCCTTCCAGGCAGAATCTTGTTGATTTGGGGGACCGACTTGTAGTCAGTGTGATGTAGTGTGATGTGAACACTCCCCTCCCCACCCCCATCAGTCTGGGCCACGTGCATGCAGACGTGAGGATAACACCAGCCATAGGGTGGGCCATTGGTCGTCATGGTGTGGCCTTGAATGGGATGAAGTAGAGGGACTTTCACCACCTGGGTCCTTTTTAGGGTGGCTGGAAATCCAAGGCTTTGGGGCCTGTAGTGGACACTACTGGCAGCTGGAGGTAGCAGTGCTGTCCAGGTGTCAAAGTATAGGAAACACCTCTTGGCTTCAGCACCCCCATGCCTGTCTTCCCTAGGCTGTCAACTGGCAGATTTTTACTGAGCATACATCACATGTCCTATGCTCTGCTGAACGCTTGAGGTACAGTGGTGAGCCAGACAGAGCAGGCCCGCCCTCCTATCTGCTGGCGAGCATAGGCATTAAATGACTACAAATAATTAAGTAAATTCCAACAGTGGAAAATGCTTCAGTGAGAGTCCCAGGGTATTACTGGGTGCTGTGATGGGAAACCCCTCTGGTCTAAGGGTCAGGGAGGGTGAAGTTCACCTTGAAATTCACCTTGCAAAGGTGAAGTTTAAGGTGAGATCTGAAAGATGATTCAGATTAGCCAGCAGGAGAGCCCGTAGAGGGCTTCCTTGGTAAAGAAACAGCCCTTGGGACAACACTGAGGTAGGTGGAAGAGATTGCAAGTGTTCAGGGACCAATATGTCTGGTGAACTCGTTCAGAGTGTGGACAGAGGCCACACAGTGAGGGGCCTGGTATTGCTGCCATAGAAGCCATTGTGAAAAACCTGCGGCTGGTAGAGAGCCTTCTGAGCAAAACTGGAAGGGTGTGAAGGATCTGACCTAGGCTAGGGCTCCCTGGCAGTGTGGGCTCTGTGCCCCCACCCTTGTTCTCCAGATATCTTTCTTTCTTTCTTTCTTTTTTAAAGATCTTTTTAAAAAGATAAGTTTTTTTTTTTTTTTTTTAATTTGACAGACAGAGATCACAAGTAGGCAGAGAGGCAGAGAGAGAGAGGGGGAAGCAGGCTCCCTGCTGAGCAGAGAGCCTGATGTGGGGTTCGATCATGACCCAAACTGAAGGCAGAGGCTTTAACGCACTTTAACCCCCCCCCCACCTTTTTTTTTTTTTTTTAAGATTTTATTTATTTGACAGAGAGAGAGATCACAAGTAGGCAGAGAGGCAGGCAGAGAGAGAGAGGGGGAAGCAGGCTCCCCGTTGAGCAGAGAGCCCGATGTGGGGCTCGATCCCAGGACCCTGAGACCATGACCTGAGCTGAAAGCCGAAGCTTAACCCACTGAGCCACCCAGGTGCCCCACCAGATATTTTTCTTGCTGCCAGTGATGCAGTGATTGTCATTTTTTCGTGGCTCACACGCAGTCAGTGTGTTGAGGTTAAGCATTCTCTTTTAAAAGATAAAGCATTCTCTTTTAAAAGGCATGTGACGCTGCAAGGGTTCAGCAGCTCTCACAAGTTATGTCATTTCTGTTTTGGTGTGGAATAATTCAGTTTCCTCTCTTTCCAATACTTAAGTGAAAACAGTGGTACCTGAGGGCATAAGAATATTATGGTGCCTAATGTGTGCTGTCTACTTAACTCTTTTTTTTTTTTTTTTAAAGGATTTTATTTATTTATTTGACAGAGAGATCACAAGCAGGCAGAGAGGCAGGCAGAGAGAGAGGAGGAAGCAGGCTCCCCGCTGAGCAGAGAGCCTGATGCGGGCCTCGATCTCAGGACCCTGAGATCATGACCTGAGCTGAAGGCAGCGGCTTAACCCACTGAGCCACCCAGGCGCCCAGTCTACTTAACTCTTTTATAGGAGGGAAGAGTAACCCTCCTGAACTGAAAATACCAGCTCTGTGTGTGCATCACTCAGACTCCTTTTTGATTTTTTGCAGGGGATATCTACCCATTTTCGTGAGGGTGATTAGAAAGAGCCAGGTTCTAATTTCTGCCCTGAATTTTTTTTTTTCCTCCTGAGGTGGATCTTGGTATTTTCTAAGTACTTATGAGACCTAAGATGTTGGTTAGGTTCAGAGAGAGCAGATGTCTGTGGAGCTGGGGCATTTGGGAGAAGGGTTGGCCCCTATACCTGGCACCCTTTGTTTTCCAGACATGTAACCTTTCTGGCTTTTTTTTCTCCTCTGTTTTGTGGCCGCCCCAGTAAACATGTTTTTCTTCTGATTATATAAGTGGTACATGCTCATCAACCAAAGGCTACAGAAAGACTGTCATTGTGATCCCACCGCCACCAAATTGGCAGGGTTTCCTGCAGAGGCACCCAGAGCCTTCTCTGAGTCACAGTCACAGTCATACAAGAGCTTGACTTTCTTCTGTCAAGGACACGCCTTGCTGCTGATGCCATATACTCTGCCCTGTCTGATCTCTGCTGTTCCCTCGCCCTCCTCACCTTTCCCATCAATTTGATATATCCTTAAACTTCTCTGTTCTAACAGCTGAAACAGAAACCTCCTTTGGCCCCTTATCACCCACCCTGGCTTTCTTGTCCCCTTCCTAGCTACATTTTCAGAAAAGCTGTGTCTGTTTATCAGTGTCCTTACTGTTTCTTGTGCTCACCATTCTTCTGTGTGGATCCATATTTCCATCCAGTATCATTTTTCTTTGGCCTGAAAGAATTCCTTTGAGATTCTTGTTCTGGGTGTTTGTTGGTGAAGAATTCTTTTAGCTTCTAATGTTTCTGAAAAGGTATTTATTTTCCCTTCTTTTTTTTTTTTTCTTTTTAAAAAAATTTATTTATTTATTTGAGAGAGAGACAGAGCATGAGCAGGGTGGAGGGGCAGAGGGAGAGGGAGAAGCCGACTCCCCACTGAGCAGGGAGCCCCATGTGGGACTGAGCCAAAGGCAGACACTTACCATCTGAGCCACCCAGGTGCCCCTTCCCTTCATTTTTGAAAGATATTTTTCCTGGGTATAGAATTTTAGGTTTATAGTTTTTTCCTTTCAGTACTTTAAAGTTGCTACTTATCTTTTTTTTTCTTTTTTTAAAGATTTTATTTATTTATTTGACAGACAGAGATCACAAATAGGCAGAGAGATAGGCAGAGAGAGGTGGGGGAAGCAGGCTCCCCACTGAGCAGAGAGCCCGATGTGGGGCTCGATCCCAGGACCCCGGGATCATGACCTGAGCCAAAGGCAGAGGCTTTAACCCACTGAGCCACCCAGGTGCCCCTGAAGTTGCTACTTATCTTGCTTGCATTGTTTTCATCAAGGAATCCGCTGTCATCCTTATCTTTCTTCCTCTGGATGCAGTATATTTTTTTTCTCTGGCTGCTTTTAAGATTTTTGTTTTTGTCACTGGTTTTGAGCGATTTGATTATGATAATATCTTGGTGTAGTTCATTGAGCTTGGGATTTGCTGAACTTCTTAGATCAATAGATTTATGATTTTTATCAAGTATGTGCAGTTTTTAGTTATTAATTCATAAACTTTTTCTGTCCACACTAACCTCCCTACTCTGCCTTCTGGGTATTCTCATGATCTGTATGTTAGGCCACTTGAAACTATCCCACAGCTCACTGATTCTCTTAATTTCTTTGGATTCTTGTTTTCATTGTGTGTTTGATTTTGGATAGGTTCTATTGCTGTGCTTTCAAATTCAAACTCGTTTGCTATCCTTCAAATTCACTAGTCTGTCTTTTCTTCTGCATTGCCTAATCTGCTATTATTCCACCCAGTGTAGTTTTCATTTCAAACATTGTAGTTTTCGTTGCCAGAGTACAATCTGAGTCTTTTTGAAAAATCATATTATAATTGACATAACATTATATTAGTTTCAGGTGTACAACATAATGATTTATTATTTGTGTATAATTGCACAATGATCACCACAGTAAGTTTAGTTAACATCTGACACCATGCGTAGTTATATTTTTTTCCTTGTGATGAGAACTTTTAAGGTTTACTCTCAGCAACTTTCAAATATGCAAGACAGTATCACTAACTAGAGTCACCATACTGTACTTTACATTGCCATGACTTACTTTGTAGCTGGAAATTTGTACTTTCTGACCATCTTTACCCATTTCACCCCCACCATCACCTCTGGCAACCACCAGTCTGTTCTCTGGATCTATGAGCTAGTTATTTATTTATTTATAAAAATTCCACATGTAAATGAGAGCATATGGTATTAGTCTTTCTGAGATTTACCTCACTTAGTGTAATGGTCCATCCATGTTGCAGATAGCAAGGTTTCCTCTTTTTGTGACTGAATAATAATATCGTGTGTGTAGATTCTGTGTTCTTTATTCATTCATCCTTTGGTAGACACTTAGGTTGCTTCTGTGGCTTTTGTAAATAAGGCTGCAGTGAATATGGGGTACATATATTTTTTTCAAATTAGTGTTTTTGTTCCACCCAGAAGTGGAATTGCTGGATCAGATGGTAGTTATAGCTTTAATTTTTTGAGGAGCCTCCATACTGTTTTCCGCAATAGCTGCACCAATTTACATTCATTCCAAGAGTGTACAAGGGTTTCCTTTTCTTTCCACATCCTCACTAGCACTTGTTATCTCTTGTCTTTTTGATAATAGCTGATGAGAGGTAGGAGGTGAGATCTCTGTGGTTTCGATTTGTGTTTTGATGTGGATCTTTTATATCTTTTGTCTCTATATCTGTTTAACTTTCTGAACATATGTAATGGAGTTATAATTACTGTTTTAATATCCTTATCTCCTAATTCTGACATCTGCAAGCTGTCGGTCAGTTTTAATTGGTTAATTACCTTTTTCATTATTGATCATATTTTCCTGCTTTTTTTGCATGCCTGGTAATTTTTGATTGGATGCCAGACATTAATTTGACCTTGTTGAGTGCTGGATATTTTAGTATTCCTCTAAATATTCATGAGTTTTGTTCTAGGGTACAGTTAAGTTAGCTGAGTATAGTATGTTCCTTGCTTTTAAGGTTTGCTAGGCAAGAGCAGAGCCCCACTACTTTTGTGTACGCTCCCCAGTGCTCAGGGAACTGTGAGTTTTTCCAGTCTAGCTGGTGGGAACAGATATGCTTCCCAGCTCTGTGTGAGGGTTGGGTACTGTTGCCTCTGATCCTTTTGGGTGGTTCTTTTCCTAGCTTTGGGAGCTTACCCACATGTAAATGCTGACCGGTGTACTAGATTGGGGTCACTCTGCAGGTCTCTGGAGCTTGCCCATCTCTACTATTCTGTCTCACGAACTCTAGCTTTCTTGGTCTCTGTGAACCCTCAGTGCCATCTCCTCAACTTGAGGAGTGCTGGACTCTGCTTGCTTCCTTCCCCACTCCCTGAGCCATGGCAGGCATTCCCTCTGGTGGTAAACTGGAACACCTGCAGGACTCTCCTCTTCCTGTTTCTCAGGGATCCTTATCCTTTGTTGCCTGCTAACTAGTCTCCTGAAACCGGTTCACATTTTTGACCTTTTTTGGGTTGTTTCACTAAGGAAGGTGAATCTGATCACTCTTACTCCAGCTTAGCCAGAGCAGAATTCTCAGACAAGGTTTTTGAATTGCTGAATGAATCTGCAAATCTCTATGGGGATATTCTCTGAGACCTGTACAAGTGTGCATACCTTAGGAAGCTTCCCTAACTTTAAAGCCAGTTGGTTATTTACACTTTGATGACATGCTGTTGGCTTGGCAGAGCCCATTGCATGGCTGGTGGTTTCCCAGCCACATGGTGAGCTTGTCTGAGTACAGCTGGGCTCATTGGTTCCCCCCTGGTCAGTGCTTGGCTCTGAGTCTGGCAGCTCTTGTTGAGTTAATGGGAGTTGGAGGGCAGGAGTCCCTGTTGCAGAGGTGAGTGGAGGTTGCTCAGTGGTTGAATGAGACTTCCCCAGACTCTTCCCTTACCTGAGCATTTCGCCCAAGTTCTATCTTGTGGCTCCACAGTGGGAAGAAGGTCCTCCTTCACCCTGCTGTGGCCCTGGCCCTGAGGGCTGCACCTCCTGGCACTCCCAAGGGCAGCAGACGGGAGAGTAGGCTCTGTCTGGCTAGAGAGGTAGGCAGGCAGGAGCTGCTGTATGGCTGGAGCATTGTTTTCAGGCCGCGAGGCATCATCTCAGCCCCGAGGTATCATAGGGGAGGGTAAGGCCCAATCTGGCACAGCAGCCAGAAGACTTCACTCAGAGACCTGGCTCTGCTCCTTATTAGCTTGTGTGCTGTTGGGTGTTACATTGCCTCTCTCTACCTCAGCTTGGTCCTCCGCTAAGTGGGGATGGTAACCCTTGTCCTGCCAGGCTAAGAGCTGTTAGAATGTATGCAAGGATGCATCGCTAGAGTAGAATCTTCTATAAAGGCAGCATTTTTTTTGTTGGATATTCTCATCAAACAAATGAACTTGTTAAGGTGTTTGTGTTATGTTTTCCTCATTGGATTTCCTTATTGGATAGCTGCACTGGGATGTTTTTGCTTATAATCCGCACGGCAAGCCGCAGGTATCACATGAAGGTGTGTATTTGTCCACTTTGTATTTGACATTCATTAATCTGGTACCTCCTGGTGACCTTCTTCGTTATTGAGAATGGTGGATGGCCCTCTGATAGTTTCATGGGAAGGTTACCTCTTTTCTCTGTTGGGGAGAATCTCTTATTTGAGGAGAACCGTAATTCTGGGGGGTTCATGGACTTTGAAGGGACTTATGAGTGGGCCCATGCTGGCATGTTTCAGTTGCAGAGGACAGCGGTCACTTGCAGTCGGAGGAGCAGCGTGCTCCCTCCCTGGAGGCGGGAGCTGTGTTGGCCAGTGAGGAGGAGCCCCCACGCGGCCTCGCAGGCCAGGACATGTCAGCAGGAGAGGCCGGTTCTGTGCTGGGGCTGGACCCTGACGGCGACCACGTGGTGATGCTGTCTGTAATCCCCGGGGAGACCGAGGACAAGCTGAGTCCCGAGCCCAGCGGTGGCACCTGTGGGGCCCGAGGGGAGGAGGACTCAAGGTGCAGTCTCCGGGAGCACATCTTCTCTCTGGATGGCGTGGGACCCGGCTTCCAGGACAGGGAGGAGGAGTATTACTCAGAGCCTGAAGTGGCCGAATCTGACCCGGCCCCACCCGAGGACTCCAATAACACGGAAAGTCTGAAATCCCCCAAGGTGAACTGTGAGGAGAGAAATGTGACGGGATTAGAAAACTTCACTCTGAAAATTTTAAATATGTCACAGGTAAGAAAGAATGGTTTAGCGCTTTTCTCCTTTTCTGCTATTGATTTTATAGACTTTCAGCTGCTGGGTCAGAATTTTTATCATTTTATAGGTGGGACGGCATCTAATGGGTGTATCACTGAAAATTCATTTGGCTTTCTATGATGTCCGTAGGGAGAGGAGGTGATAGAACTAGTGTCAATTATGTTTTTTAGACGCGTTGACCCTTGGGGTCCTCTCTCCACCAGGCCTCATGATGAAAATCCCAGCAGACAGAGGCACCAACAGTGGCTCAGTTGGTTAAGTGGGACTCTTGATTTAGGTTGAGGTTGTGATCTTGGGGTCATGAGATGAAGCTCCACATTGGGCTCTGTGCTCAGCACAGTGTCGGCTTGAGATTCTCTTCCTCTGTTCCTCCCCCACTCTCATGCCCTCTCTCTCACTCTCTCGCAAGTAAATAAATAAATCTTTAAAAAAAAAATCCCAATGAACAGATAGGCGCTTGGGATTAGAATTCCTAGCATTTTTCTTCTTCTAAATGAGGTATTTATTACAGAGGCAAGTTAAAAAAAATCTGAATTACTAAGATTGTGATTTAGCGTTGTTTAGAGTGGTGATACCCCTGGGGAGCATTCTATGTTAATGAAAAATTTCTTTCCTTCAAAGAGTTTGACTCCAGTGTTTTCTCTGGAGTGAGAGCTGAGATAGTTGTCCCCAGCCCAGCCATGCTTTACCAGTCCATTGGATAAAGGATAATTCTGAAGAGAATACTGGGATAATGACTGTTTCTGTGGGATTGTTAAGCTAGGTAGCAGGATGAGTTCAGGCTGTTTATGTAATACGAGAAAAAGTCCTCGCTCTGCACACTGTGACTGCTTATTTTAAATGAGGGTATGTGGTACACTGAGCGTCTGTAGCCCCTCCATGTGCAGTGGTCAGCGCTGGCCTCACACCATCCCCTCAGCGCCTGGTGAACCCTGTGCCTTTGCTCTGCAGGACTGTTTCTAGGGTGTCACACCCTTGACTAGGAGAGAGAGCTATTTCAGCAGTGTGCGTAGGGTGGTGGCAGGGCGGGTGCACCCTTAAATTGAACTAGCCTTTGGCCGAATACACTGATTCAACTGCTTATGGATTGGGATCTGCTGAGTTGATGATTGGGGCCTGAGATCTCAGTGCTTTAATAATGCCATTAGAGTGTGTGAGAGGCCTGTGCCTTGTCGGTACTTAGTATTTGAATTGATGGATTATGAAAAATAATAAAATTGCTCTATAGTACTATCAAGGAAGTTTATAGGAAAGTTTATGATTTGTTATTTGATAATACTTTTCTGCTGATTCATGTATTCCTATGGTTCAAAACCCAAAAGGCTATTAAGGGGATACCTATAGACTCTCTCCAGTTCGTGTTCCTGCCTCCTCTCCTTGGAGGCAGCAGTGTTTCCAGTTTCTTGGGCATTCTTTCAGAGGAATGTACGTGAACACTTTCTGCTGACTTTCACACTTGTTTCTTTTACTACAGGACCTTATGGATTTTCTAAACCCAAATGGTAGTGACTGCACGCTAGTCCTGTTTTACACCCCGTGGTGCCGATTTTCTGCCAGTTTGGCCCCTCATTTTAATTCTCTGCCCCGGGCATTTCCAGCTCTTCATTTTTTGGCACTGGATGCATCTCAGCACAGCAGGTATGTTCCCTGAGTAGAGCTTATGTGTCACCCCCCTGGCTGATGCTTGCAGTTATGTGGAGGTTGTCATCAGTTAAGTTTGAAGCTGAGGAGGTAGGTGTGAGCATGGAAGCTGGACTAGCTAGAGGGATAGACAAGGGTGAGTGGTGAGGGTGGTCACGTTCCTCAGGGAGCTGAGGCCTCACTTTCTGGAGGCCCCTGAAGAGGAAGGACTGTTCTCTGCACAGTGGAATTTATCTGTCAATCATCTATCTATCCATCTAACCTATTTTTATATTAATCATATCTTTGTTTACTGAGGGCTTACCAGGTTCTAGATATTGGGGAAAGCACTTTTCATTTTGTATATCATTTTGTCCTCAAAACAGGGGGAGTGGTTACATACTATAACTTCTTCCCATTTTGCACAGAAGTAAGTAATTAGCCCTAGGTTGTATTATATAAATGAATGAGTTGTTATGACTGAGTTAATAATTCTTTTAAAATTTAAGTTCAATTTAGTTAACATATAGTGTATTATTAGTTTCAGGGGTAGGGGTTAGTGATTCAGCAGTTGCATGTAATGCCCAGTGCTCATTCCAGGATGTGCCCTCCTTCGTACCCACCACCCTGTTAACCCGCTCTCCTCACCCACCTTCCCTCCAGCAACCCTCAGTTAGATTCCCAGAGTTACGAGTTTCTTTTTTTATGAGGTTTGCCTCCCTCTCTGTTTTTATCTTATTTTGTTTTTCCTTCCCTTCCCCTATGTTCATCTGTTTTGTTTCTTAAATTCCACGTATGACTGAAATCACATGGTATCTGTCTTTCTCTGGCTGACTTAGCGTAATACTCTCTGGTTCTATCCATGTCACTGCACCTGGTGAGATTTCATTCTTATTGATGGCTGGGTAATATTCTGTTGTGTGAGTGTGTGTATCTTGATCCATTCATCTGTTGATGCACATCTGGGCTCTTTCCATATTATGGCTATTGTGGACATTGCTGCTATAAACACTGGGGTGCAGGTGCCCCTTAGAATTACTATGTTTGTATCCTTTGGATAAATACCTAGTAGTGCAATTGCTGGATCCTAGGGTAGTTCTATTTTTAACCTTCTGAGGAAGCTCCACACTGTTTTCCATAGGGTCTGCACCAGTTTGCAGGGTGGAATTTAAAGGTGGCTCCACCTGATGGCAGTGGACAGGCCAGAGGACTCTTTAGGGTGTTGGCCAGCCTAAATTAGCAAAATTGGTATTACAAGTGGGACCCTCCTGAGACTCAACCACGGTTTAGATTTCTACTCCTGGCAGCCCCAACTCAGCACCCTGTTGTATGTCTGCTCAGGATTTCTTTCTTTCCCTCCCCCTTTCTTCTCTCCTTTTGTTTACATTTATTCTTGCGTGTATGTTCCTTAGTGCACAGTGAATCAATTAATGAATTAATTTAGGCCCTTAAAATGACATTTACTTTTGTTTTATATTATTCAGTGGGCTCTTGTCTTATTTAGATGTTGAGTGAGCTGCATTATAAAGATCTATGTTCACATGTTCTCTATTTCCCCCCAGTGCTGTGACTGTGCCTGGGTTATAAAGTGTGACCCTCCTCCTCTACATCACATGCCCATTAGCAGGGCGCAGGAGGTTGTGTGGGAATCAGTTTGGGAAGTCTGGAAGATGGTCAAGTTGGTAAAAATGAAGTTGATTAAACTTTTTTGAGTAAAAAAATTTTTTTAAAAGATTTATTTATTTCTTGGGCGCCTGGGTGGCTCAGTGGGTTAAGCCGCTGCCTTCGGCTCAGGTCATGATCTCAGGGTCCTGGGATTGAGTCCCGCATCGGGCTCTCTGCTCAGCGGGGAGCCTGCTTCCCTCTCTCTCTCTCTGCCTGCCTCTCCATCTACTTGTGATTTCTCTCTGTCAAATAAATAAATAAAATCTTTAAAAAAAAAATATTTATTTATTTCTTGATTTGAGAGAGAGGGAGGGAGGGAGGGACTGAGTGAACAGGGAGAGGGGGAGAGAGAGAGACAGAAGCAGACTCCCTGCAGAGCCTGACATGGGGCTTGATCCTGTGAGCCTAAGATCACAACCTGAGCTGACACAAAGTTGAATGCTTAACCCACTGAGCCACCCAGGTGTCCCTTGAGTAAAAATTTTGAGTAAAACTTTACACTCTATTGATGTTCAGTGTGGATAATGTAACTGCTAATATTTACCTAAACTTTTTTAGGGAGAAAGAATCACAGCAAATTAGTAATTCTCACAAGGGCTTCAGAGGAATATCTATGTGGCCTGGCCCAAGGGAGCAGACTGATGGAAAGGATGGTCTAGGTTAGTGTTAGACTTTGGGCATTCCCCTGCCCCAAGCCTGCCAGGCTGGGTCCTAGCACCAGCTTAGTACTCTGGATTTGGGGTTCCATTCCCTGCGGGCTTTTATCATCTGCTTCATTTGGTCATCTCCATGAGTCCTTCTCAGTGCCTCCTATGGTGCCTTAATCATGGAGAGTAGAGGATACTTGTCCTTGTTATTTGGCCTGCGACATGTGTTTGCCTCCTGTGTTAATATATATATATATATATATATATATATTTTAAAGATTTTATTTACTTGACAGAGATCACAAGTAGGCAGAGGCAGACAGAGAGAGGGAGAAGCAGGTTCCCTGCTGAGCAGAGAGCCCGATGCGGGACTCGATCCCAGGACCCCGGGATCATGACCTGAGCCAAAGGCAGAGGCTTTAACCCACTGAGCCACCCAGGCGTCCCGCCTCCTGTGTTAATATTTAAGTGACAGCATGTTTACAAAAGAAAAAATCCTGATTATCCAGTACTATCATTTTACTAACAGGAGAAACTGAGGTTTAAAGAGGTTAGATAGTCCGCCCGAAGCTCACACAGCTGGGTAGGTGACAGACCTGAGACTTGAATTCATGTGTTTTGACTCCAGAGCTTATACCATGACTTTGTATTATGTAAAGGTGAACCAGTCCCACTCAGATCCTGTTACATCCTGGCTCAGTTGTGAACTTCCTGGTGTGTCTGCTAGACCGCAGACTCCCATTACTCTTGTATGAGGGATGGAGATGGGCATCCTGGAGAGTTTGAAATTTCTTCTGTCAAGTTAATTGACACATTTTGTTTTGTCCATGAATTAGAATTTTCTGGTCTGATCTCTTTTGGCAGTTTGCAATTTAAATAGCAGAATAACTAGGGGATGCCTGGCTGGCTCAGTCGGTAGAGCATGCGACCCTTGATCTTGTGGTGGTGAGTTCCAGCCCTACATTGGGGGTAGAGTTTACTTAATTAAAAAAAAAAAAAAAGTGGAATAACTGTGTCAAGGGTAGTTCCTTGTTGTAACAGAAAGCAGCTCAGCAGAATAGGAATGCCCCCAACCTCAACCCATAAGGAAAAAGTTCAGAAATAGCTATAAGCATATAGTTTGACTGTCAGAAACCTCTGTAGGGGGGCGCCTGGGTGGCTCAGTGGGTTAAAGCCTCTGCCTTCAGCTCAGGTCATGATCCCAGTGTCCTGGGATCGAGCCCTACATCGGGCTCTCCCCTCTGCGGGGAGCCTGCTTCCTCCCCTCTCTCTCTTTCTACCTGCCTCTCTGCCTACCTGTGATCTCTGTCTGATAAATAAATAAATACAATCTTTAAAAAAAAAAAAAAAGAAACCTCTGTAGGTCACAGGAAAATGATACTTTCTCATTTATTGCCATCCATTCTGATATGGTAACTGTGTGAGGAAACCCGCTGGTAGTTCAGGTTGTGTGACTGACTGCTTTCTGTTATAGTCTTTCTACCAGGTTTGGCACCGTAGCTGTTCCTAACATTTTATTATTTCAAGGAGCTAAGCCAATGGCTAGATTTAATCATACAGACCGAACATTGGAAACACTGAAAGTCTTCCTTTTTAACCAGACAGGTATGTACAAATTATATGCTGTAGAAGGGACTTTATTGCTGGAGGTATATGTCTTCTGTGGGTTCCTGTCTGCTCTTCTTAAGTGAAGGAATCAAGACTGGATTTCAGGCGTAAACCTTCTTTTCATGAGAACTACCATGATTCTGTTAAAAGTCTCTCAACCAGCAGCAAGCTTAACACGAATAGGTATTTTTAATGATTATTGATACCTTTAAAAAGCCAGCTTTATTATTCTATAATTCACTAATTATAGAATAATATACACCTGTAGTTAACTTTTTACATACATTATATAGAATAATATACACCCGTAGTTAACTTTTTACATACATACATATATTACACTAAAGTGTAATAAATACACAAATATGTGCATTATATTGGTGTGCTGGGTGATGAATTTTCACAAAATGAATGCCTTGGATAACCAGAATCTGACCCAGAGAGAACATTACCAGTCCATCCCCTCAGTGCTACTGCTCCTGCCCACCAGGGTGACCACCATCTTGACTTCTAACACCATGGACTAGTGTTATCTGTTTTTGAACTTTATATATATATATATATATATATTTTAAAAGATTTTATTTATTTACTTGACAGAGATCACAAGTAGGCAGAGAGGCAGGCAGAGAGAGAGGAATGGAAGCAGGCTCCCTGCTGGGCAGAGAGCCCATGTGGGGCTTGATCCCAGGACCCTGGGATCATGACCTGAGCTGAAGGCAGAGGCTTTAACCCACTAAGCCACCCTGGCGTCCCTGTTTTTGAACTTTATATTAATGGAGACACATATAATAGATTCCCTTGTGTCTGGCTCATTTCAGTCATCATTATGTTTGTGGGATTCACCTACGTTGATGCATATGGTTATATTTTCTTCCTTTTTGTCGCTGTGCAGTATTCCATTTATTCATCCATATGCAGATGCTATTTTAATTCCTTAATATTTGCCAAAACATGTGGCCATATTTTTTATTTTGTAAAATTCTGACCACGGACTATTGAAGAAATCTTTTTTGCAAAACTTTGCTCCATAAAAGCTTTAATGCCTTAATTATGAGCACCCTACTTCTTCCTGAAGTATATTCACTGGAAATCAAAATGAGTTATAACATACCTTCCATATGTATTAAGTTGCATCTCATTACTTATATCTCACAGTAAAGAACATAAAACTGAGTTACCTCATAGGAGTGAAAGAATTGTTACCAGTTAATTAGCTATTCAAGTATTATAGTACCAAACCCATGACTGTCAATCAGGTTAAAATGGAGAGAGGGAGCCATTTTGCTCAACATTCTAAGAAAACCTAGAACCTAAAAGAAATTGAGGAGTCACAGCATTTTTGGTAGTCTCTGGTATCAGTGATGGTTAGTCCTAACAATTTTTTCAGTGACTTATTTAAAAGCATTTTGAATTTAGCATTCCTTCACCTGTGAAAACATTCTGTAGACTCCTGAGAGTAGCTTTACAGTTGCTTATTGAATTTTGATCTCAAAGAGAACAAAAGACAACTCTCACCATGCCTGAAGACCCTTCTGAAGAGTTCACAGAAATTCTAGTGTTTAGGTTTGAACAGCTGAATGGGTTCCTGTTCCTTTGATGTGGTGGGAGAAAGGCAAGTTACAAATTACACTAACAGGCAAGTGAAACCCATCCCAGATATACTCATGTGGTGTTTATTTTAAGACTGCATATCTTTTTGCATACCACGCAAAATACTTCAGAAAGATCTTTAGCGGGTATGTTTTCTCTCTGATTTGAAACAGCTGATTTCTCTTTCAGGTATAGAAGCCAAGAAAAATGTGGTGGTAACTCAAGCTGACCAAATAGGCCCTCTTCCCAGCACTTTGATAAAAAGTGTGGACTGGCTGCTTGTATTTTCCTTATTCTTTTTGATTAGTTTTATTATGTACGCTACCATTCGAACTGAGAGCATTCGGTGGCTAATTCCAGGACAGGAGCAGGAACATGCTGAATAGCAACGGACTGAAAGGAGACGTCAGGACAAGAAATTTCAGAAATTAATGCTGCACTTCCTTACATATTCTCCAGTGAAGTATAGACTTACAGCTTTAGTCAGATTAAAAGGATCATGCATTTGTTGAACTGTTGAATGTGTTAAAAAATTATAAATTGGTCTTTTAATTAGTACCACAAAAAACAAATGCAAATTCAACAGAAGTCACCATTCTTGTTTTTATTAATCCAATATTTTAAGGGGGGTAATCCAGTTTCAAATGGGAGCTGTGTTCAGGTGGAACAGTGCGTAGAATGATATTTGGCTTCATAGGAGGAGGAAATAGGACTTTTCACAGTACAGTTCTAGAAAAGTCTTGATTCCTAAAAAATCTTTATGTCTAAGAAGGTTGGTTTCCTTTCATTTGCAGTTTTTCTCTCAGAGCCTGTAAGCAGGAAAATGTTCTGTTGTGGAAGAAATAGAATTGATAAGTGTGACCTTGTAAGTAACTGGGAAAATAAAAGAGTCAAGTACTTGGTGTTTATGATCTCTAATTTCACCGGAAGAATTTGAAGTGGTTTAAGTCATTTCTGGATAGGGCAGATGTTAGGAGAAAGTAAATATTATCATCAAACTAAAGCTTATTTATTAACAGTTCTAGGCTAAAGCATAACTCAAATTTTAGTCATTACCTAACCAGCGTGCACTGATTCAACCTTAAAACGTTCTTGGCACTGTGCTAGTTTGTCAGAGCCAAAAGAAATACGTAACACTGTTCTTGCCTGCAAGTTGATTATAGTCTAGCTTAGGACACCGGTAGAAAAGAGACAATGTGTAATTTATACCAACTTTTTTGAAAAGCTGTTTCTAAAAGATCCCTTAAATGCAGATATAAGACATCTGACCACATAATGACAAGTAACCTTTGTAGTGACTGTTTCCAGTGTTTCAGATAGAGCAGTTCATTTTATCACGCACCCTAAATTCTATGGAAATAGAATCTTAGTTGAGTCACCTTGTCTGAATGTTATGTTGGGCAGGAGTTTACAACTTTAAGTTGTGGACAGCTATGGCTGGGGTGGTCACTGGTGGAAGGGACGGTGGTTCAGAAAGGTACTAGTACTTTTTTCACTTTACAAATGAGCAGACTGAGGCATGGAGAGAGGCTGAGTAACTTGCCCAGGTTACATAAACAGTAAGCTGATGAAGCTGGATTTGAACCTTTACATGTATGTGTGTGTGTGTACTTCTAAGAAAAACAGTGATTCCATCTTTTATAACAATAACGAACACTTGAGTCTAACTGTGTGTGTTCCTACTATTTTAAGTTCTTTACCTACCATTTCATTTACTGGTACAGTAGCTCTGAGCTTGACACTAGTATTAAATATCCTTGTTATATAGAAGGGTAATAAATGAGGCCCCAAATAATCTGCTCTGGGTCATGCAGCTTCCAGTAGGGGGACCCACGTTCCAAACTAAGCATGGTGACTGGAGGAGCCCCTGTGCTATGAGCTGAGAGACAATCATAATCCATTACCCTCTTGTCTCTCTCCTTTGTTTCCCATAGTTAGAGTCATAACATAATTGTCATTTAGCACCTTGTTTTGTTTGGCTTAACAAATGATAAATATTTCACTGTTGCCAAGAGATTTCCTAACCATGACTACATAATAGATCTTTGAGAAGGTTCAGCATTACTTTTTTTTTTTTTTTTAAACTTATGACTGTATATAGTTTTATTTCCCCGGGGGGGGGGGCACACTCCCAGATGAGAAAGCTGTCTTTTTTTTTTTTTTTTAAAGATTTATTTATTTATTTATTTGACAGAAAGAGAGAGAGAGAGATCACAAGTAGGTAGAGAGAGAGAGATGGGGAAGCAGGCTCCCCTGCTAAGCAGGGAGCCCGATGCGGGGCTCGAACCGAGGACCCTGAGATCATGACCTGAGCCGAAGGCAGAGGCTTAACCCACTGAGCCACCCAGGTGCCCCCAGAAAGCTGTCTTATTAAAGATACAGGCATATTCATGCCTTTGATATGTAATGGGGCCCTATGCTGGTGTGGAGGATGAGGACAGGCTCCTAGTATGGCCAACAGATCCATGGCTTTGCTTCTAATACTAAGCTAAGACAAGCTACCTGGGTTTCCCTTGGAGGGAAGGTGGAGGAGGGCCATTCCCTAGAGGGGAGGTTCAAGTGTAGAGAGCATCAGTTGGAAAGCCCTGGTGCTGAGGGAATGGGAAGTCGGAGGCAGGCAGGACGAAAGGTCCAACATCAGGTAAACCATCTCAAGCCAAGCATGGTGTCTGTGCAGCAGAGCCAATGTCTGTGCACTGGTACCAATGCCAGGGATGGGGAGGGCGGGAATTCAGCTACATGGAAGACAGAAAGATCATGAGAAGCCAGTCATCGGGGACATAAATCCAGACACTTGTGCTCACTCCTGGTTAGTATCAATTGCCAAGGAAGACACAACACAGTCCCATACTGGATGGAACAGCATTTGTACTCAACAAAAGAGAGCGAGATCAGCTCTAGGAGTGTGCGGTGGTCCCCAAGGCAAGTGGATCCTCCCCAGCAGTGAAAGGCCAGAGTGCCCCTCTAGTGTCTTAGCACAAGCTCCTCCCAACCCAGTGGAGTCTGTAATACTGAAAGGGGGAGGGGATGGCTGGGAGGAGGGGGGCATGCCCCAGGGTTCTGACTTGCCTGCTTAAGCAGAATACAGGAGTACATATTGAGTGAGCCTGGATCAGGGAAGGATATTCCCACACAAGGTGTTAAGCCTGGAACAGGCTGTATGGGCTCTTTGTAACAATCAGTAAGGGAGTGTTCTAGGCCTAAGGCCCATTCTTACATGGGTGAGCAGGGCTTAAAAGACTGTGAGCAGGAGACTGACTGCCTTTCCCAAGAGTACCCACTATAGAGGACTTGCTCAATAAATCTTTGGTAAGGAACTTAAATCCTACTAACTGGAGACGTACATGTGAAGGCTGAGTATCCACAGCCCCTACTGGTGAACATCATTTGCCCTAGGCCCTACTGGCATGCTACCGCTGCTGCTTTTCATAACTAGAGCTGAGACACCAGTTTCCTAAAGTGGATTTAGGGAAGGAAAATGAGGAGTCTTGTTACCTCACACGTACCAGTTCATTTTGCAGTTCTCACTTTAATAAGCAAGTCTGCAGGGTATTTATGATTGTATACACCCGATTAAGTATTGGAAACGAAACTTTTAATTCCATCTCCAGTCATTGCCCACTTGAGGCATCAGGCAACGGAAACTGTAGTGCCTTAGATGGATGCCTTGAGGTCAGTGACATCTGATCAGAGTTTGCAGCAAGATTCCTCCCTTGAGTTTTTGTCAAGTGGGCAAATGTTAAGAATGCATATTGAGCCATGTTTGAATTTTAGGATATTTTGAGGCAAGAAAGCTCCCCTCCCCAACTCCATATGGAATATAAAATTAACTGCTAGCAACTGCTAAGTTGAACTTACATGGACTCTGATATTTAAAAAACTGAGTAGACGGCTAAATCTTAAGCAAACTTGGTTATATTATTAATTTGCTTAAGCTAGTAAAAAAAGGTGCAAGTAAATATACTAAAAGCCAGTAAATTGTATGTGACATGTAAAAAAAAAAAAAGGCAAGAAAAAAAAGAGTAAGAATAAAATACTAGTAAATACATACATAAAAGAATCCACCTCTTTGGGGGCGGGGGGACTCCTGTAACTGTCTGCTTCATCACCGGAGCGCGCACTGCGCGCTGCTCTTTAGCAAGCCTGAAGAGCCGAGTTTCCAGACTGTCTTATCTGGGCCAGCACCGATGAAGAAGCGTGCCCGAGGCCTCAGCGGCTAGGCAGGCCCAGCAGCACCCACGGCTCCCTGCCTTACATGCCCAGACCCGAACTACTGTGGTTCTCTGCCCTCCGCGAGCGCGGAAGGGACTGGTTCCCACCCACCCACCGGAGCCCATTTCGCCCCGTGCCCGCCCGCAAAATGCTGCCACCGACTCGGGCTCTAGGCCCCACCGCCTAGCAGGGAGCCCAGCACCGACTGTCCTCGAGAGAGCGGCGAGCCGGAGCTCGGATACCGAAGAGCCCACCGGGGGTTAAACCTTAGCACGCGGGCGGGAGAGCGGCCACGAGGCGGGCAAGACGCGGCCCGCGCGGAGCGGGACCTGAGAGCGCGGGGGCCTGCGGCGCCCGCCCGCCTGCTGCCAGCACGGTCGGCGGCCCTGAAGCTCCCAGGATCTTACGGGGCGGGCCGCGCGGGCGCCTGCAGGACCAATTGGCCCGCGGCTGGGCGCCACCCGCACTGCTCTCGGCTCCCGGGCAGACGCCTGCGGGCTGCGGGCAGGCAGCGCGCCGGGCAGCCCTGGGCCGGCGGCCATGGCGGCGGCCCTAGGGGCGCGGGGGGCGTCGCGGCTCCTGCTGGCGACGCTGCGGGGTCGGGCCCGGAGCTTCTCGGCCACGGTGAGTGCGGGGGCCCGCGGTGCGGGAGGAGGGCGAGGCCCCGCGGCGCCGGCTGGTGGCCGTGGGGGAAGGACCCGGGCCGGCCCCACAGTGGGCCCGGCTTCCGGTGTCGGACCTCGGGGAGCCGCGTTCGGGCGCCGGGCACCTGCCAGACGCCCGGCCGGAGACAGGGGCTCCGCAGCATCATCGTTTGTCTTGTCTGCGAAGCTGCCTGCCGGAAGAAAACCAAGGACCAGTTTTGTGTAAAGAAAGTACAAGTAGCTGCAAAGCTGTCTGACGCTGAGGGTCACTTGAAGTGACCAAAGGCGCGGCGCACTCGCCGAAAAGCCTCTGGCTCAGCGCGGAGTTAGCTCACTTGTTTTGCTGTGATGTTTGGGAGGAGTTAGTAACAAATTATCGTATTTGGGGGAGGCAAATCTATACTTCTTTCTTCTTCCGCGGGGAGTTTCGTCCTTTTTCTGGCATCAGAAATTAATATATTGGGATGCATTAACTGAGGGGAAGCTTTAACACGCAGCACCACCTAGTGGGGAAATGTTGTATCAAATTTCGTGTGTCATCTTAAGAGGCTGGCTGGAGCCCCTTGGCCCTTTGAAAGTCTTTAATAGGACACATTGAAGATAGCTCGATGGTGGAGGAAGCTGAATACTGTTTCGTGGCCACTAAGGTGAGAGCACGAGTTCTGTGCTTACTGTCACCTAAGCGTGTCCCAGGGTATACCTGTACCCAAGGTGCTGATGATTAAGTAAAAATATGGGGTTCAGAGGAGTGAACAAACAGGATTTGAGAGGCTGCCACGTGCCAGGGTCTAATGCTGGGTGCCTTCACATTCAAGATCTCCTTAAATTTAACTCTCTCAAAAAAATCTCGGGGCGCCTGGGTGGCTAAAGTGTCTGCCTTTAGCTCAGGTGATAATCCCAGGGTTTTTGGATTAAGTTCCATATTGGGCTCCCTGCTCAGCAGGGAGTCTGGTTCTCTTATCCCTCTGCCACTTTCCCTGCTTGTGGTCTCTCTCTTTCTCAAATAAATAAATAAATAAAATCTTAAAAAAGTGTCGACAGGTAGAGGTTGTGATGCCCCCACCATAGAAACGAGATACTGGTATTGAGAGAAGCTAAGTGGTTTGTTCAGCATCCCCATAGCTGAAAGTAACCAAGTGAGGCCTTGGATGAAGTTTGTTCTCTCCAAATCCTCTCTACTTTTGCCTATCCCCATCCCCATCTCCCGCAGGAAAAAAAAAATAAGCCCATCATAAAGGGTTCTGCAGAAGGTGTGTCTCCAAGGGGACCATTTGTGTTTCGTAGATGAAGTTGCTCCATTTCACAACCCTGGACACGGTCCCTGTTCTTGGGCAGACACCTGTGGTAAGCACAGAGTGCATACCATTGCCCTCTTTGGGGATGTACATGGCAGAGAATGTGGAGGAAAACAGCGCAGGAGCCGTGTTTCACTCACTCCAGGTGACTGCTGCACTGCCCACAGCATGGTTAAGAGTTTTCTTGGCAGCTACTCAGAGTGGACACATAATTTAATTTATTTTCCATACTTTCCTGAGTTGTCTTAACATATTTAAGTGACTAATAAAATTTTAGATTATTTCCTATAACAGGTCACGGTAAGAGTAATGAAGAGATGTTTTGGATCTTAATAGTTTAAGTGCTTTTGATAACAGGTCTTCAAATGTTTTTATTTAATTAAGAGGGTTTTTTTTCCCCCTCTTTTTTTTCTTACGTTAGTTATGGAGAAGGGTGGTTGACCTAGCAAGGAAGAGAGACAAGAAAATTGGTTCATTAGCAACCCTTTTTCCTCTTCTTAGAATAAGTTGTCCTTTTTTTTTTTTTTTTTTAAAGATATTATTTATTAGCAAACGTGCACCAATGGGAGAAGGGGGAGAGGCAGAGGGAGAATCAGGCTCCCCAGTGAGCAGGGAGACTGGTGTGGGGTTTGATCCTAGGACCCTGAGATCGTGACCCGAGCTGAATGCAGATGCTTAACCGACTGAGCCAGCCAGGTGTCCCAGAATAAATTGTCTTAAAGTAGTTTTATTTATTCTGCCATTTTACTTACTTTAATGTTAGTGATTGATGAACAGTTTCAGGGTTTCTGAAGTGGGAATGAGTTGTAATTTCATGGTAGGGGATGCAGCTAAGCCCCCAGTTGCTGTTTGATGAGGAGCCCTTTATAATATGTTTTGTCTTTCTGGGTGACAATCCCTTTCTTACCTGAGCCTTCAGTAGCCCTGCAAATAGGTATGGTCGGAGATATTGGTTGGCATTTATGCTGGAGCGAGAGCTAAGCTCCTCTGACTTCTGCTAGAGTGTCCTCTCCTTTCTCTGGCCATGATGTATAGAGTTCTTTCAATTAAAAAACAAATTGCATGGGAAGTGGGGGCATGTTAGCCAACAGGACTCTGGGTTTGTGAGTTTCATCACCAGGGTGAGTGTGGGAACAAGGTGGACAGTGCTCTGGCCAGAGTGGGGGGATTTGTCTTACTGGTTTCCTGGAAAAACTCACTGTACTAAGGCAAGGGCTTTTTGCCTGTAGCGCAGGGGATCTGTGGACCCCCAGAAGTTATTATCCGAAATCTTGTGTTAAGTGTGTGATTGTGTTTTCCCCCCTGGAGGTTAGTTTTCATCAGAAAGGGGATAGTGCACCCAGAGAGTTAAGAGCCCTGTGAATAGGCAGTGAAGAGCACCAAGGTGTGTGGGACTGTCCAAAGAGCAGTGGACCAGGAGTATAGAGCCCTGAGTTCTAATTTGGGACCTGACAGCGGACTTGCAGGGTCTCCTTGCATGGGTATGCTTACCGTATTTCCTACATCTGGGCATGCTGGCCATTAGTAATACAGTCATGGTAAGATGACCAGCGGTAACGGCTGATGGTTGTATCTGTGATAAACCAGAGACACAGAATTGTGAAGTGTGAGACACCTTAGCATGGAGGCAGCTTATTTTGTATGGAGCTAGCCTCGTTGTTAATTTTTTGAGAACAGAGGAATCCAAAATGGTCACTGATTGTTGCCCTTAAGGTATTTTTTTGCATCTCTCATAAGGAAAAGGGCTATGCATTCGAGTTTGACTGAACCTCTACATTTCAGGTATTATGTGTGTTCTTTTATAGGCAGCAGATGCTCGCCATTTGACAGCAGAGGAGAGGAACCAAGTTATCCTTGACCTGAAAGCAGCAGGATGGTCAGAATTACATGAGAGAGATGCCATCTACAAGGAATTTTCCTTCAAAAATTTTAATCAGGTAAATATGACATATCCTTGCTAGTACCCTGGCCTGTCTGTGTCCTCTCAGGCTGTGGCTCTTTAATACTACTGGTGGTCTGGTCCCGTGTGGATCCTTAAGATCCTTAAGAAGTCAGTGACAGCTGCACTGTCCTTGGGGAGTCCCTGCTCTAGGGGAAGGGAGAGGTTTTTGTCATCTGGAAAATCAGATTCTGAACCCTCTGGTTTGGTATGGGTTAGGACATTTAGTTTCCTTTCAAAGTTTAAATAACATTAAAAGGATGTGTGAGTTTCTTGTGCATATCAGAAGAGGGCTTGAGGAACAGCAGTGCAGAAACATACACCTGCTCGACTGATTTCCCCCTACTTTTCTTGGATGCTTGTCAAGTTTTCTTTCTCTGTGTACATGTATTTCATTCTCTAGTTCAAGCCCCAAGCTGCACGCTTTTCTCTGATTGGCTTATTTTATCCCAGCCTTTGCAGCTTTTCTTAAAAGCTGACCTTCCCCCTTGGAGACTCAGCTTTAACAAGGTGACTGTTCCATTAGAGCCCCGCCCTGTTTAGAGAGTCATCTCCCATGACTTACCCTGCAGCTCTTACCCCACAGCATTTGTACAAGGTCGGTGCTTTTGACTATTTCGTGTTTGTTCAGTGAGTTTGGTAATCCTCTGGACAGATTTACTGTTTTTATTTATATTAGGTGTCAGCATCTAGAAGGCAGAGACCATGTTTGCTTCAATAACTCTCTATTGTAGCTAACACAGTTCTGGATACAAACAGGCATTTGATAAATGCAGACATTGATTACAGTGTTTGCTAGTTTCTGGAAGGGTGTGTGAGGACCAGGTTTCCACCAAACAAACCTTCGACATGTTTTCCTAGGAAATGCCGTTGGCTCCACTGAGCTGCGTGCCCTCTTCTGCTCTCCATCCATCTGGCTGCCAGCCTTCTTTCAGTCTCCAGCTCCTGAGGAGACCTAGACCAAGCGGGCTCCCTGTCCCTGCTGCCCCATGTGCTCGACAGCTCTTGTCAGGGGCTTAGCACTCTGTGGCTGGTGGCAGCGAATCCCATTGGTACAGTAAGCTCCTGCATAAGCTCTAGGTAGCATTTTCCGGGCTTATTAAAATTCTTACATGTGTACAGCCTGACTTCTTTAAGCCTGGGCTAATTTATTGGGCTTGAACATGTGGCTTAAAGTATTTGAGTAGCATTGCCTCAGGCTCTGCCCAAGAGTCAGTCATCCAGCCCCCGCTAACCCTGTGCTTGGGGCGACTTTCAGAAATGGGAGGAAAGAGAAGCTGTGCAGGGCATCCTTGATTAATTGTAATACTATTCATTGGGACAGTTTATTAATTTGACTTAAAAAATTTTTTTTTTTAAATTTTCTTCACTCAGCTTTTAGGAGAAAGAGGCAGATGACAAGAAAATCAGGGAGTGTATTCAGAGAACCAGCCCTGAGATCATCTCCTGGGGTCAGTTTTCCAGCTGGGTCTCTTAGGGCTTCTGCATGTCCAGTGGCTGGTAATTGCAGCTGATGTCATGACACCTGTCATTGCCCACCCGCCCAAGATCACCAGGACCACCCCTGGGTTTCCTGGAGCAGGTGGGACTGAATTGCTTGTTGCAGCAAGAGGGAGACTGTGCGTATCAGGGAACTGATGGTGTTGGGAAGATAGTTTGGTCTGGCTTGGACGCTGTCAGAAAATGGGCAGTTCTGTGCTTCAGTATTTTAATCCATCTTACCCGTAGGGAGGGTAGACTAAAGTGGGACCAAAGCTGAAGTGGGCAGAGAAGCAACACTCACTCATTAGCTGGGAGAGGGGGGACGTTTGGTGTTTTGTGGTGTGGACAGGATTTATGTTTTGTCTGTGTTCACTTAATCTTGCACTTGGTCTTGTTTTTGTTTGAATCCATCCTGCTTGTGGAGTGGCCTTGTCTGCTGTTTGTGTGTAACCTCAGGGCCTTGGTGTGCCTGCCAGGCCAGCTCCAGCTCTCAGAGTTACCTTTCTCTTTTTCACAGCCGATGCTTACAGTTGTGACCCTCTCTTCCTCATAGATGTTCACTAACCTTTTATTTAGGACAGAAAAGATCCCTCGTTTTTATTATAAAACAATAATAGGAAACACTAAAATAGGATGTTGTACATTAAGAAAAAGTCCCATTGCAGCTTCTTTCATCTAGTGTTTATTTTCTAGTCTTTTTCCTCTGATAGAGTTTATCCACAACATAGTACTTTTCATGCAGTGATGGTTTTAAAAACCAGCTTGACTTTTATTGTAAAAATGGTATTTATTCACTCACCAAATATGTATGAAGCATCTTCACTGTGCCAGGCACAATTCTAAGCTCAGGTAGTTCTGTTCTAGTACAGAAGATAGACAAGAAGCAAATGAGTAAATGGCAGTAAAGAGAAACGTAGGATTCCTCATATATATATATATATATATATATATTTTTTTTTTAAGATTTTATTTATTTATTTGTCAGAGAGAGAGAGAGATAGCATGAGCGAGCACAAAGCAGCAGGCAGAGGCAGAGGGAGAATCAGGCTTCCTGCCAAGCTAGGAGCACGATGTGGGTCTCGATCCCAGGACACTGGGATCACGACCTGAGCCGAAGGCAGCTGCTTAACCAACTGAGCCACCCAGGCGTCCCAGTTCCTCGTATATTTTGAAGAGAGAACAAACAAGACTTGCTGTTAGATTGGATATGGTGCGGATGGAGGGAGAGTCAAGGATGATCCCAAGGTTTTGAGTCCAGTGGAGGAACTGAGGGGCAAGGGAAGTAATGCGTAAGTAAAGTCAGGAATTAAAACATTGGCACTTGTAATCTAGCTGGTAAGGAGGGAGGTGGGGCTGTGATGTGGGAGACGGTGAGGCAAGAGGTGGGGCTGTCCATTGGTGTAACCTTCTTAGAGGGTAGTTGGGGAGTGTGTATCCGCTTTTATTTTTATTTTATTTTTTAAAAAATGATTTTATTTATCTGACAGAGAGAGATCAGAAGTAGGCAGAGAGGCAGGCAGAGAGAGGAGGAAGCAGGTTTCCTGCTGAGCAGGGAGCCCGATGAGGGGCTCGATCCCAGGACCCTGGGATCATGACCTGAGCCAAAGGCAGAGGCTTAACCCACTGAGCCACCCAGGCGTCCCCCGCCCTGTGTATCCGCTTTTATTTATTTATTTTTTTAAAGATTTTATTTATTTATTTGACAGACAGAAATCACAAGTAGACAGAGAGGCAGGCAGAGAGAGAGGAGGAAGCAGGCTCCCCGCTGAGCAGAGAGCCCGATGTGGGACTTGATCCCAGGACGCTGGGATCATGACCTGAGCCCAAGGCAGCGGCCTAACCCACTGAGCCACCCAGGCACCCCTGTGTATCTGCTTTTAAAATGCACATACCCATTGTCCGAATCTAGAAATTTATCTTCTAGGTATTATCCTGTGTGTGTGCAAAATGGATAGTGAGAATGTTAGCCTAGAATTTTCTGTTGTGAGGAGGCATTTCCATGTGCGTAGGCACAGTTCCATGAGGCCAGGTCTCCCTTGGCGTGGCCATGCCCTTAGCAAGAGTTGGGGAGGCCCCCATGCCCCTTGTGTTCCTGGCAGTGGCAGCACCTCTCCTGGCCTCAGCTTTGGAAACTGGAGGGAGCTGCTGTCCGAACTGGTCCCCTCTTTCCCTTAGCGGACTTCAGCCCACACTGGATGTCTATATATTTTTAAAAGTCTGAGCTGAACATACAGCTAAAAATTCTGTTCTTTTTTATCTTAATAGGTTATGGACATTTTACAGTTCTCTACATTGTCTTTTTACTTAAAATAATTCTTCAGGAGGAAGGTTGCACTTGCTGGGTGTTACCGTTTTTTTTTTTTTTTAAAGATTTTATTTATTCATTTCACAGAGGGAGACCACAAGTAGGCAGAGAGGCAGGCGGAGAGAGAGAGGAGGAAACAGGCTCCCTGAGAGCCTGATGCGGGACTCGATCCCAGGACCCCGGGACCATGACCTGAGCCGAAGGCAGGGGCTTAACCCACTGAGCCACCCAGGCGCCCTGGGTGTTACCGTTTTTAAAGGGCTTGCTAATGTAGTATGTGTAATGAAATGTTGTCACAAATTTGCGTTAGAATTCATTTCTCTTATTACTATAGGCAATGAACCATACCTTTTAGAAACATTTTTCATGGGTGCTTGGGTGGTTCCGTGGATTAAGTGTCTGCCTTCTGCTTAGGTCATGATTCCAGGGTCCTAGGATCGAGTCCCAAGGTGGGCTCCCTGCTCCGTGGAGAGGCTGCTTCTCCCTCCCCCTCCTCCCGCTCCTGCTCTCTCTCTCTCTTTTTTTTCTCTCTACCTCTCAAGTAAAATTTTAAGAAAGGAAGGAAAGGAGGAAGGAAGGAGGGGAGGGAGAAAAATTAGTGACCCTGGGTGAGAGACCTAATTCTCAAAGCTTTGGGTTATTCTAGGTTTCACTATAACAATAAGTAGCCAGCAAAAAATACAGTGGAACTTTTTTTTTCTTAGTGGTTTTATTCTAGGATATGGTTAGTTCCAAATGGTCCGCATTCATTTGATAGCTCAGATGGGTGCAAATATTTAGAGACTGTAAGAGCAGAATTCCCAAGGGGTTCTAACAGTGTTGGTGGCTGCCGGGGCAGAGGTTGTGTGGCCAGGAGCCGCTGAGTCTTCCTGGGGGAGGCGTGGAGGGTCGCGGGGCAGCATGACGGGCACGGCGAGCCTCCTTGAGCCGTCAGAGCATAGTGCTGCCTGGACTTGGAGCCACAGGTGTCTGTTCTTGGAGCGCTTGGACTCACACAGGGTGGGCTTGGCATTTGTGAGGACGTTTATGAGCGCTAGATGCTTTTCTTCTGTTCTTGTAGACTTAAGGAGGGAGAGGTCTCTCAGAGACAAACTGATTCTTCGGTGTTTGGCAACTGCAGGGTGCCTGCATGGAAAGAACAAGATGTCTTCTTGGAAACGCAGGGTACATGTCTTATAAAGGTAAATTGTATTAGGTGTTATGGGTCGGGTCAAGTGGGAAGCTTCCAGAATCAGGTGCGGTTTGAAGCTTTGGAGGTAGGTGCAGAAGAAGGCTCTGGAACCCAGGAAACAGCTATCCCAGATGCCAGCAGGTGGAGCCCTCCTGGGCAGGAGCTCTGAGTGGCTGTGCAGCAGCTCAAGCCCCTGGGGACCGTTCCCCGTCTCTCCCTCAGGGAGCTGAGCCTCCCTTGTTCAGGGTAGAGAGGATCGAGTATAGGGAATAGGCCAGAAGCTGCCATGGGACATTGTACCTGATTTGGTATCTTTTGGGTGAATGAAGAATTCCAGGAGAAGGCTACAAGGAGATTCCAGTTGGTAATGGAGAACACTTTTGACTCAGGAGAAGGGGACACAGCCTTGCGACAAGGACCTGGGATTCCCTGCATTCCCAGAGGAGCTCCTGTGCCCGCCAGGGCTGCCTCCAGTAGACTGGCCCTTGAGGCATTCGATTTTCTTAGAGTGCTCATAGAAACTGGTTTACCCTCAGCCCATTTTGACCTATAAAAATGGCCCTTTTCAACTGCATAGCTGGTCTCAGGTGTAGCTTGCAGGCAAGGCCCGAGCTTCGTTTGTTTGGCCTCTTGTTCTTCACATTGCGGTTGCTGTAACTGCTGCTGCTGAGAGGGTGGGACCCGGGGAGGGGCCCCCTGAGTGGCGGGGCCGTGAGGGTGGGGTGCCAAGGAACACCATTTCGTGCATCTAGCAGCAGTAGCACCATATGTGAGTTTGGGGTTGGTAAAATCTTTCCCTTCCTGTGCCCTGGAGCTCCTGCTGTAGAGCTGTTGAAAGTTACTGTTGCTCACTTACTTTATAAAAATGTTTTATTGAGGAATTTGATAATAGGCTTATGGTTAACATTTTGAAACACTTAGTGAAGTCTGAAGCTCAATACCAGAAGAAAGACAACTGTTAATGAAAATCTTAACAGTCCTCAATGGGACACAGTTCTCAACAGTTCTCGTTGTGGAAGAATTAATTCAGGTTTCATTGTTCATTGTTGTAAGCCAAAACTCGGTGCAAAGTTCTGAGTCAGTAATGCAATAATAGAAATGTCACATCTGAGTGCTCTTGAAAGTAGAAACGTACCCTGCTTGTTGAAGGTAGGGGAACACTCCCAGGAGGGTGTTCCCAAGGCTGATTCATCATGTAGCTTAGAGAGTGTCCTTTGCTGTTACCTTAGAGGCTCCTGTCTGTGTGTCTGGGAACCAGGTCAGGTGAAAACCTGTATGCTTATTGCACACGGTGGCCTTGGCGTCACTCGTGCCCACTGATGGGCTCTGTGGCTGCCGTTGACTCGAAACCTCAGAAAGCATCCTTCGTTGTCACTGTAATGGAGAGCAACACATCTGAGCAAACTTTACCTAACATTGGAGGAGCTAATTAAAAATACCTACGTGGTGGGGTGCCTGGGTGGCTCAGTCGGTTAGGTGTCTGCCTTTGGCTCAGTTCATGATCCCAGGGTCCTGGGAATGGGCTCCGCATCGTCGGGCTTCCTGCTCCCCGGTGCTCTCCCTCCTTGTGCTTTCTAGCTCTTTCTTTCTCCCTCTCAAATAATTAATAAAATCTTTAAAAAAAAATTTTTGTGTGGTGTATTCATGCTGGGCTCCTGGGAGTTGTGGGCAGGTGATGCTCGTGGTGTCGTGCGGTGGCTGGGACAGCAGTGTTGGTGTACTTCAGAGGCGTGAAACTAGAGACTAAAAAGGTGTCATTGGGCATCTTGCTTCTGCTGTTTATCTCATAAAATGGGTTTAGGCCCTATGTGTATTTGTGAAAACACATGTAATGGACAGACAAGGGGAAATGTAAAACAGGTGTCCAACATGTAAATATGGCGCCACAGTGTGGCGTGAAAACACTGGGGCTGCTACCCCGGCCTTTCATAAAAGTGGACTTTCAACTGCTTTGCGTTTTCTTAGTCGTATAGTAAATCTTCTGTTTACAGAACGTAGCCAAAGTATTCTGTGAAAGTCAAACAGCCAAGAAATAGAATTTCCTCAGCAGTCTTTGTCTTGCCCTTTTACAGATGGCGTAAAATCAGGTGTGTAAAAAATAAAAAGCAGTTTGAGCTGACGTGAAAGGTATTTCAGATTTATGCTTTGCAGATGATATTGGTATGATTAATGCATTCATTGCTTTTTTTTATTGCTTTTCACAGATAATGTACATGATGCATGGAAAATGTTGTGGGTTTAAATCTTTGCCAGCTTTAGACTGTGAATATCAACAGATGTTATCATATAAGTACTATAGTTATTATAAAGTAAAAAATTTTTCGTGAAATGCATTGACATAAATTTCATTTATGTAAATTGCTTTCATTAGTACAAAACCTTAGTGTAGCCGTTAGGGTTTGTGAAGCACTTTAAATGAGATTAACTTGGTATAATGTGGTCAGAAATGGGTTGCTTTAAATTTAACTGACAAGAAAATAACACTCAAAAGTTAGGAAATTACCGAGGCATTTGTTTTCCGCCTGCATTGCTGGGACTGCTTAAATAGGTTGAATATGAGGGCGCCTGGGTGGCTCAGTGGGTTAAGCCGCTGCCTTCGGCTCAGGTCATGATCTCAGGGTCCTGGGATCGAGTCCTGCATCGGGCTCTCTGCTCAGCAGAGAGCCTGCTTCCTCCTCTCTCTCTCTCTGCCTGCCTCTCTGCCTACTTGTGATTTCTCTCTGTCAAATAAATAAATAAAATCTTTAAAAAAAAAAAAATAGGTTGAATATGAATTAATAACAATGGACTGCCGGCTCAGTAATTACAGAAAATAATTTAAAGGAGACCTCAGATAATAACTTCAATGTATTTTGGTCTTCCTCTTTTCTGTTCTGTTTTTCTTGAGCATACCAGCCTTTTGCTTCAATACAGCCATTGAAAACAGTGTCCATGTTTGCAAAGAGTTTTGTCTATAGAGTTTTGGTGCCTTATGGCTGTGATGTAGAAACTTATATTCAACTCTTTCAAAGTATGGATCTTGGGTACGTGAAGGAGCAGCCTCAGCAGCTGGTCATCTCTACCTAGCAGCAAGTAGAATGGTGCACTACTGTTTCTGTGGCCGGGAGGGTGACCAGGTACCCTCTTCTCCCAGGAGGGAGTCAGCCCCCAACTGTGGACAGGTGGGAGAGGAGCTTCTTCCATAGCTTGGAGGTCTTTGTGTTCTGCTCTTTGCCCTACATCACTGTAAACAGAACAGCACGTTGTCTCCCCCATTTTGTGGATAGTTGACTGTTGTATTGCCCTTCCGATCCAGGCTGGAATGGGCCATTTTAACTAGTTCACTGAATTTCACAGAAGGACCCTGAACCAGACCGAGACCCTGAGATTGCTTGCGGTCACTCTGGATCATGGCACAGTGGGTGTCACACTCACATCTCTGATTCCTACAGCAACATGTTTTGATACCACAGTGACACAGAAAGTTGTTTTGTTTTTACATTTATTATTTTTTTTTTTTCTAGGAGATACCTTTTTTCCAAGGACTACCTGTTGGATTACTTTCTACCTTAAAAGGGTTTGACAACACTTCCTGAGAAAGGCACTATTCACCAGCTAAAACAAACAAAGCTGTACTTGTTCAAGAGTAACCCGGGTATCACTGTTGAGCAATCAGGTCATTGAATTGTATTGTTAAAATCAATCTTATCAAAACAGCCATCGCGGCTAATGAATCTGTTTGCTCCTATGCCCTCAGCCGGCAAGGCAGGATTGTGGCCTTCTACTGTTATCATTCATCAAACTGATTTCCAGTGCCCTGTCCTCACCATTGCAGCCCTGGCTGTGGACGCATGCCAGGCACCTGGAGAAGATCCAGTTAGGGCTGGGCAGGGAGCTATGTGGTCTTCCCACTGAGAGCCACAGAGCCTACCTCTGGTGGGATCAGGGAATGTGGCGTGGTCTTTGAGCTGGTCACCCCTGAGGGTCTAGCTCTACTCTGAGCGTGGAAGGAGGACAATGTAAGTAAAGTACATGATTCCATTTCTGCACTGAAGACCTTCTAGGTTTTTGGGGTTTTTGAGATTCGATTTTATTGATTTTTGAAAGATTTACTTATTTATTTTGGAGAGCACAGAGGGGAGGGGCAGAGGGAAAGGGAGGGTCTTAAGCAGACTCTGCACTCAGCGCAGACCCTGATGTGGGGCTCAGTCTCATGGCACTGAGATCACAACCTGAGCTGAAGCCAAGAGTCAGACAGACTCAGCTGACTGTGCCACCCAGGCATCCCAGATTTCATTTCATTTATTTATTTATTTATTTATTTTAAAGATTTTATTTATTTATTTGACAGAGAGAGATCACAAGTACGCAGAGAGGCAGGCAGAGAGAGAGAGAGAGAGAGAGGGAAGCAGGCCCCCTGCCGAGCAGAGAGCCCGATGCGGGACTCGATCCAAGGACCCTGAGATCATGACCTGAGCCGAAGGCAGCGGCTTAACCCACTGAGCCACCCAGGCGCCCCCCAGATTTTATTTTAAAGTAATCTCTACACTCAGTATGGGGACCGAATTCACAACCTCGAGATCAAGTCACATGCTGTCCTGACTGAGCCAGCCAGGTGGTCCAGGACCTTCCAGTTTTATTGGGGAGGTAGCATATATGAATTATACAAGATAGTTGGTTTTTTAAATTTTCATACTGACGAGGCACTAAAATGTGAAGTACTAATAAACAGAAGGTGTACTCTAGCATGGCTGCCTAGAGAAGGGGAGTTTTGAGTTGGTCCTTAAAGGTCTGACAGGTTGGTATTGCCAGATTAGAAAACATAATGGAGGATCCTCAAAAAATTAAAATAAAACTACCATATGTTCCAATAACATATATATTGTGGGACTGTATCCTAAGGAAATGATCCAAAAGTAACTCAAAGAGGTATAGGCACTTGTTCAAGCACCATTATTTACAACAACTAAGACATGGAAGCAACCTAAGTGTCCATTGACGAGTGAATGAGTACAGAAGTTGTGGTCTATATTATATGTGGGAAACCCTAAAGATTCCACCAAAAAACTAATAGAACTGATAAATGAATTCAGTAAGGTTGCAGGATACAAAATCAGTGTACATACAGAAATCTGTTGCATTTCTGTACACTATAATGAAGCAACAGAAAGATTAAGAAAGCAATCCCATGTGCATTTACACCCAAAATAATAAAATATCTAGGAATAAACTTAGCCAAGGAGAAAAAGACCGTAGTCTATAAAACACTGATGAAAGAAACCGAAGATGACACCAACATATGGAATGATATTCCATGCTCATAGGTTGAGAGAACAAGTATTATTAAAATGTCCATACTACCCAAAGCAATCTGTAGATTTAATTCCATCCCTATCAAAAGACCAACAGCATTAGGGGCACCTGGCTGGCTCAGTTGATAGAGAATGTGACTCTTGATGTCAGGGTTGTGAGTTTAAGCCCCACATTGCTTGTAGAGCTTACTTAATAAACAAGAACAATGGCAGCATTTTTCAAAGAACTAGAACAAATAATCCTCAACTCTGTATGGAACCACAGAAGACCCTAAATAGTCAAAATAGTCTGGAAAAAGAAAAGCCTGGAGGTATCACAAGTCCAGATTTCAAGTTATACTACCAAGCTGTAGTAATCAAAATAGTAGGGCACTGGCACAAAAATAGAAGTGGAATAGGATAGGGGCGCCTGCGTGGCTCAGTGGGTTGGGCCTCTGCCTTCGGCTCGGGTCATGATCTCAGGGTCCTGGGACCGAGCCCCGCATCGGGCTCTCTGCTCGGCGGGGAGCCTGCTTCTCCCTCTCTCTCTCTGCCTGCCTCTCTGCCTACTTGTGATCCCTGTCTGTCAAATAAATAAATAAATAATCTTAAAAAAAAGAAGTGGAATAGGATAGAAAGTCCAGAAGTGAACCTGTGATTATATGGTCAATTAATTTTTTTTAAAGATTTTACTTATTTATTTGACAGAGATCACAAGTAGGCAGAGAGGCAGACAGGGGGTGGGGGAAGCATACTCCCTGCTGAGCAGAGAGCCCGATGGCGTGACTCGATCCCAGAACCCTGGGATCATGACCTGAGCCGACGGCAGAGGCTTTAACCCACTCAGCCACGCAGGCACCCCTGGTCAATTAATCTTTGGCAGAAGAGGCAAGAATATACAATGGGAGAATGACTCATCAGCAAATGGTGTTGGGAAAACTGGACAGCTAAATTCAAAAGAATGAAACTGGACCACTTCCTTCCACCGTATACAAAAATTAACTCAAAATGGATTAAAGACTTAAATGTGAGACCCCAAACAGTTAAAATCCTAGAAGAGCACAGGCAGTAATTTCTCTGACATTAGCCGAAGCAACACTTTTCTTGATGTGTCTCCTGAGGAAGGCATATAAAAGCAAAAATAAACTATTGGAACTACATGAAAATAAAAAGCTTCTGTACAGTGGAGGAAACTGTTAACAAAACTGAAAGCCTACTGAATGGGAGAAGATACTTGCAAATGACATACCCTCAAAGGATTAGTTTCCAAAATACATAAAGACCTTATAAAATTCAACACCCAAAACCAAATAATCCAATTAAAAAATGGGCAGAAGACATGAACATACATTTCTTCAAAGAAAACATCCAGATGGCCAACAGACACATGAAAAGATGCTCAGGATCACTCATTGTTAGGGAAATACGAATCAAAACTACAATGAGATCTCACCTCCCACCTGTCAGAATGGCTAAAATCAACAACACAAGAAACAACAGGTGGTGAGGATGTGGAGAAACTTGCACTGTTAGTGGGAATGCAGAGTGGTGCTGCCACTCTGAAAACAGTATGGAGTTTCCTCAAAAAATTAAAAATAGAACTACCCTATGATCAAGTAATTGCATTACTGGGTATTTACCCAAAGAATAAAAACATTAATTTGAAAGGATATCTGCATCCTTATGTTTATTGCAGTATTATTTAAAATGGCAAAGTTATGAAAGCAGCCTAAGTTCCACTGATAGATGAACAGATAAAGAAGATGTAGTACATACCTATGTTATAAATTGTTTGTTTATACATACACACACACACAATGAAATCTTATTCAGCCATAATCTTGCCATTTGGAACAACATGGATGGCATTAGGGAATATAACACCAAGTGAAATAAGTCGGTCAGAGAAAGACAAATACCATATGATTTCACTTATATATGGAATTTACAAAACAAAACAAATGAACAAAGGAAAAAAAGAAAGACAAACCAAAAAACAGACTCTTAACTTGAGAGAAAAAACAGATGGTTACCAGAGGGAAGGCAAGTGGGGGAGTGAGGGGAATAGGTGAAGGGAACAAGAGTACACTTATTGTGATGAGCACTGATACATAGAATTTTTAAAAACCGTCTTGTTTATTTATTTATTTATTTATTTTAGGGGGGTAGAGAGTGGGCACTGGAGCAGGGGGAGGGGCAAAGGGAGAGGGAGAGACCCTTGAGTAGACTCCCTGCCCAGTGTGGGCCCATTGCAGGGCTCGTCTCACGACCTTTAGATCATGACATGAGCTAAAACCAAGAGTAGGTCACTTAACCCACTGAGCCACCCAGGCACCTGTACCCTAGAGTTATTGGATCACTATATTGTAAATCTGAAACCAATATAGCACCATATGTTAATGATACTGAAATTAAAATAAACATTAAAAAAAAGATGTGGTATATATTACAATGGAATATTATTCAGTCGTTAAAAAATGAGGAAACCCTACCACTTGAGGACGTTATGCTAAGTGAAATACGTCAGAGAAAGATAGATACTGTATGATCTCACTTATACGTGGAATCTGAAAACAAAAGGACTTACATAAAAAGTGATCAAGACTTGTGGTTACCAGAGATGGAGGGTGGGGAAAGAGGGAATTGGAGAAAGGTGGTCAATAGGTACGGGGAAAAAAGAAAAAGTTTGATAGGTTTTTTTGAGTGAAGGGGCTAAGGAAGTATGTAGGTCAAGGACGGGGGCGGGGCACGTCTTTTTTATTTGTAACCTGTTGGGGAAATGAGAGCCCTAAGTGTGGTTCAGTGAGATGGACTGAAGATTGGAAAGGTGGGTCCTTGTGGTGCTGTCTCTCCTGAGTTTAGTGTTTCAGGTTTAGAGTATCTGAAAACAAACTTACCTTTCTTTCCTCCAACTTGCTTGTTATTCTCAGCAGTGCCACCATTTTCCTGAGCACCTTGACCGAAAAGTGAAGAACTATCTTGGTTATCAGTTACTGAGAACTCAGTGTCTTTCCCCAAGATTGTGCTCTAGTCTGGGTTCACCTTGTCTCCCCCTTGAGTTCCTGTGTAAGCTTTCTTACAGCCTTTTACCTCCCTTCGTGTGTTGGTCTCCATGTTGCTTTGGTGTGACGAAGTTGGTCTCTACTCAGAAAATCCCATTTCCTTCCTATTTTATCTTAGAAGACATCATCATCATCATCTTCTTCTTCTTCTTCTTCTTCTTTTTTTTTTTTTAAGATTTTATTTATTTACTTGACAGAGAGAGACGTAGTGAGAAAGGGAATATAAGCAGGGGGAGTGGGAGAGGGAGAAGCAGGCCCCACCGCAGAGCAGGGGGCTTGATCCCAGGACTCTGGGATTACGACCTGAGCTGAAGGCAGCCTCTTAATGACTGAGCCGCCCAGGGGCCCCAAAACACCATCTTCTCAGAGGTTTTCTTTTCTTTTTTTTAAGATTTATTTATTAGAGAGAGAGAGAGAGCATGTGAGGGTGTGCTTGGGAGGTGGGTAGCTATGGGCAGAGGGAGAGAATCCCAAACAGACTTTCTGCTGAGCGCAGAGCCCAACTCAGGGCTTGATCTCAGAACCCTGAGATCATGACCTGAGCTGAAGCTAAGAGTCAGATGCTTAACTGACTGTACCACCCAGGCTTCCCTGTTCAGAGGTTTTCAGAGCTGCCCACAGGCTGGCCCTTAACCCTACCTCTCGTAATTTCTCTGCCAGAGGCCTCTTTAGTCTGTTAGAGATTAGAACTAAGAGGTCACTTAGTCGTCATCCTCACTGAAGAAGTGGGGAGACAGGTTCAGATAGAGGGAGCAGGAAACAGTGGCAATGCTGGAGCTGGAGCCAAGACCTCGAACATCTTGGTTCATTTCTTTCCTACCTTTATTTAAGCTGTTCTTCACCTTCTTTATTCCATCCCACCTATCTTTTTTTCGTATGTCTGCATCTCACCCACTTCCAGAAAGTTTTTCCTGACATACACCCAGCACTAATAAGCTATTACATAGTCTAGGCACTGTGCTAGACCCCGGGGGTGCAGTGATGAGCAAAGCAGATATTGTCTCCATTTTCACGGAGCTCACTAGAAATTGGAGTGGAGGGAGAACATAAATAAAGCAATGACTGTATAATTGCAAGTTATGATAAGTGCCATGAAGGAAAATCCTAGTAGCTAATGCTTAATGAACACCTAAACCTTGGGCCAGGCACTGTTTTGTAAGGATGTTCTATGTGTTTATTCACTTAATCTTCACAAAACCCTGTGAACTAGAGACTGTTTTCCTCATTTTACAGATTGGAAACTGAGGTTTAGATTAAGTGACTTGCCCAAAGCCCCACAGCTAGTCCAGTGGACTTGGAACTTGACCTCAGGCAGTTCCCAATCACTTGCCAACCATTTGCCAGAATGGATGCTGCACCTCCAATAGAAAAGACTGTTATGAGAAAGAATAATGGTTAAGACCTAATTCACGAAAGTTCTCCCTAAGGAGCTGAGAAGCTGATGCATTTTCTCCCCCCTACTGCTTGGTCCCTTGAGGCATTTTATATGCGCAGACGTGTTACATTCCTGGGAAAAGAATCCTGGGATCTTCCCTCCTATGTTTACTTCTTGATTCTCAGTGGTCCATGATGCCAGCTGAGGTTGTCAGTACAATGAAATCAAAAGGATGAAGGCAGGTTATTTAGCCTTTTTTTCTTCCTTCCTCTCTTTGTAGGCTCCACAGCCAGCATGGATCCCAGTACTGGGCTTGAACTCAGGACCCTGAGAACTAGACCTGAGCTGAGATCAAGAGTTAGAGGCTTAATTGACTAGCCCCGCAGGAGCCCCTATTTAGCTGTTTTTCTAGATCTTTGAGTTGCACATCAGATCTAGGGCTGATCACTCCTCACCGATTTGACCTGCCCCTGAGGTTGACCATTTCCTGATTGACGTGGTTATCCATGACCTCTAATTCACCAACATAACTATGCTTCATCTTCACAGTCAGAAACCCGACAATGACTTTGGAGCACAGTCTAAGAAGAAAGTAGTGTTTGCCTCTCCTTTTGGCATTGTTGATACACTTGAAAGCATCTGTGAGGACATCCATAGGCACCATGACAGTGGCAAGCAAAGATGGTGGGAAGATGACTAGGAGTCAAGTGTGAAGTATTATGGGAAGCAGAAAGGTTGTCATGAGACTCTCAGAGGGGTGGAAAGGGAAGGATGATATCCTGAAAGTAGAGGGGGGAGGGTGAAGGACTGATGCCTTTTCTTAGAGGATGGAGTGGAAGAGGGAGGGGACAAAGGCCATATAGGGAGAATAGTAAGGAGCTTGTGCAGTCATCCAGGTGAGACCTGTCTTTAGGGTGGACCCAGCAGGGGGCTGTGGACTGTGGTAGTGACAGAGGACAAGCAGAGAGCTAGAGGGTTGAAGCTGTATTTCGGAGCTCACATGATCAGGGACCAGTGGTGCCACACATACCTTTTATAAAGGGAGCACCTGAGATTCTCTGACTAGGGAGGAGTGGTAATGGGTGAGGAGGAAGAAGAGAAAGGAGTGTTAAAAATGACTTCTAGACGGGGCGCCTGGGTGGCTCAGTGGGTTAATCCTCTGCCTTCAGCTCATGTCAAGATCCCAGGGTCCTGGGATTGAGCCCCGCATTGGGCTCTCTGCTCAGCAGGAAACCTGCTTCCCTTCCTCTCTCTGCCTACTTGTGATCTCTGTCTGTCAAGCAAATAAATAAAATCTTAAAAAAAAAAAAAAAAGACTTTTAGAGGATCCGGGTGGTCAGAAGTGGCATTCATTAATCTGGGGAAGTATGGGAGAGGGGAACATGGTGGGGGTGCTGAGATGGAAGTCTTCTGGTTGGAACATTGTTAAGTGTGAGTTGCTGGGAGATACCCAACTTCAACTTAAGATAGTTTTATGTCTGAGTTAGGGACTTAGAGTGGAGGTCTGGGTTGTGGGTAGCTGGGAAGTCTTAGGTATGTGTGTAAAAAAGCCAAGGTAATGGAAGAGACCACTCAGGCAGAAAGTGTAATGTGAGGAGAGAAGAAGGATCATGATGCAGTCTGTTTAGGGGTTGGAAGGAAGAGCAGGAGCTGGCAGAAGACTGAAGAAGACTTACTAGTGAAACAGGAAGACAGTCAGGCCCCTACTCTATCACAGAATCCTAACGATGGTGTTTTAAAAGGGAGGAGGAATCAGTTGTGCTGAGAGTCCAAGTAGTACCAAAGGATGACCACTGTATTAAGTGGCATGGATGTCATCAATGACATCTGTGGTGAGGGTGGTTGGATGATGTGATGGTACAGGCCAGCCCTGGCAGGACTCGGAGCTCAGGTGCCTTATACAGTCCTTCGTATCCACAGACATTAGTCTTGTTGGTTCTTCCATTCTGGGTTGTGTTGTTTGTGGTATTCTTTCAGCCTTGTTTTGAGGTTGAATCGATGAACATTAGAGCTAGAAGGGTTGAGGCAACCAAGGCTAAGGGATGAAGTAGTTTGCCCACATTAACAATGAACTGGTGGGAGAATTAGAATGTGACTAAATTCCGATTAGATCTTGCAGCCGGGAGATGTAGCTACTCACCTTTGTCTCTCCCCACCTAAGAATCAAGCACCTTGAGGGCAGAGACTCAGGTTGTGCTGGTGTACATTTCTCACAGTACCCAGCCCAGTGTTACGTACGTGTACGTGTTTTGCTTGTTTGCTTTGATTTAGATAGACTTACATGTATCTTGAATGCACGAGGTCCCTTGATTGGGTTCACCATAGGTGGTCCTAGCCCGTGCCCTTGGCCCCAGGGAGTTATGTTTTTCATCTCTTTGTCTCCTACAGGTTATTTATATACCTAAAATCCTTTCTCACCAGGGACTTGTCCCCTCCCTCTTTTCCTTACTCTTGGACACAGATGGTTCCTAATGGTGACTGGTGGTGTTGGTGGCTAAGTAGTTGAGTACGATGGGATCATCTGTAATGGCCTGCTGGCGCTTCCCAGAACAGAATTGATTGTGTCTTTGTGCAGCTTGTGGTTTGGAAGTATCAGAGAAGGAAGTGGGGCCCTTATAGACGGGCATGCCCGCAGACGGGCATCTGTAGTAAATTGCCTCTAATAATGAGAGATTGAGGTTAGCACTTGGAATTTGGGCTCCACAGCTTCAGCCACCCACAACTTTTGTCTTTTGTGAATTTCGGTGTGCTGAGAGCTCATGGAAGGTTCTTCCAAGCTTCCACAAAATGTCTTGCTGGGATACTGTCCTAGGCCTGTTTACTAATATTGATTAGGCATTCATTTTTGTTTCAAGACAATTCTTTTAATCCTAGATCCTTTTTTTTTTTTTTAATTTTTCTGTGTTCATTGGTCTACTACTGTTGGTTGACTTTTTAAAAAAATAGTAACTTCCTGGTGTTTTAGGTAGAAAAATTTATAAATTCATTGGGTACGTTTTTCAGGAATTACTTTTAGAAATTTTAATTAAATGAAAAATGTTGCTTTAGGGTCGTTCTATATACAGATAATTTTTTTTTCTTTAAACAGATTTTATTTACTTGAGAGAGAGAGGGAGTGAGAGAGCATGTGCAGGGGGAGGGGCAGAGGAAGAGAAAGAAGCAGACTCCCCACTGAGCAGGAAGCCTGGGACTTGGGGGTTCATGATTCAGGGCTCAATCCGAGAACCCTGAGATCATGACCTGAGCGGAAGTCAGGCGCTTAACTGATGGAGCCATCCAGGTGCCAGTGTATATAGGTAACACTCAGTGTTGTGTTATTTACCTGAAATGCAGTCACACCAGTTGTCTTTGTGAGTTTGGAGAGTCACAGAAATGTTTATGAACTAAGGAGTGTTTGAGCATCTAGTAGGTGATAGTGGGTCTCTGTTAGGGACCTGGAAGATGATGTAGCTTGCTTGCTTCCTTCCTCTTCTTCCTTTTTTCTTTCCTTCTTTTCTTTCTTTTTCTCATTCTTCCTTCCTTCCTTCCTTCCTTCTTTCTTTCTATTTCACTGAAGCTTCCCAGCATTCTTACAGGGTTAGGTGTTGTAACCCAATTTGGTCATGGTGGAAAGAGGGAAGTTAAGGACCCTGCTCAGACTTAACAGAGGAAGGAGGCAGTGGGTTTCCCTCCCAGGCTGGGCTTCCTGCCCTAAGGCCAAAGCTCTTGTCTAACACAGATCTGGATTTTGAAGGTTTGTGGAATAGTTCAGGATGTGGATTGCCTTTTTATTTCCGAACGTCTTAGACCTCTGAATGAACAACTCTGCTGTTGAGTTCAAAGTTGAATCTGTTTCTTTGTTTAGGATAAAACATCTATTTTGGAGGGCCTAAAGGAGGCTATATTTTGAAGAAAAGAGAAGCCAGGTACTGTTTGACTTTTGACCTGTAAATTGCTATATGGCTCCCCATGCCTTGCCCTGATAGCATTCATTTATAATACTTGATCATTCAGTTATTGGCCCTAAGTTGACTCCGGATGAAAGTCAGCTTTCATCCAGTACCTGGAGAGGGAAGTCACTTCCAGATATAAGGTCTGCAGAGAGCAGCTAATTAGCAAACTTTACTTGGCAAATTACAACTCTGTGTAGAGAGGGTAAGCTTGTCTTGCACTGAGAGACACCAGCTTTCTGAGCCCCTGACCATAGCTGTGGATACAGATGTGTAGAAGAGAGGGCCGTTGTACTTCTCAGTGTCTTAAAGTGAGATTCTGCTATGTTAGCTTGAGGACAAGTTTCTTCCATCTTTCTGTTTACTTAAAACTGCAAGGTTTCACTTGAAGGGTTTAACATGTATGCATGGCTTGTATACCCCACAGGCATCAGCCAGGCCCCTCTTGCTCTTCTGGGAACGATGGCTACCAGTTACACTCGTGTGGTATGTTTAGCTTGTTAATAAAATATAACTTTTTTTTTTTCTTGATGGTATACTGTGTTTTATAATTTGGAAAGCAAAAAAAGTACAAAGAAGCAAGATGTACTTGTAATCCTTTTGCCTGTTTAAAAAGCAGTATACGTGAATCTGTATTTTATGACTATGTACATAGGTATGTATGCATATATATTTGGGGTCATGTCGTAGATGTAGTTTTCTCACTTGCTTTTTTCCCTTCGTGTATAGGGAACATTTTTCTCTGTCAGTAAAATATTTTACTTCATGACTTTTAATGGTGGGATATTTATATAGTATTCCATTGCACAGAAAGGCCATATTTAGTTCAACCAGTCCCTTTCTGCAGTGACTAACCATCTCACAGATGAGGCTTTGTGAGCTACCTTTTCTAAATGATCCATATTCTTGCTTCCAGCTGGTCACAGAAGCATCAGGGAGTCATACTGGGTTCTTCTTGTTAAAGATACTCAGGGTCTTGATGCCCTCGCAGATCAGGTTTGGATCCAGTTACTTGTTTAAAAAAAAAAAGAAAAGAAAAGAAAAATCATCACCTAGATTGAGCTGATTTCTTGAAGCTAAAAAATCAAGCCCTTTCAAGTTACTTGAGAAGGTCAGAAGGAAAATTTTATGTTATAGGGCTTTGTAGCTACTGTTCTCACAGCTTAGTGCAATGATGTAGGGAATATTTTCAAAGAAATGTTTCTCTTTTCTCTTTTTCCAGATAAAGAAGGCTTGTTTAATTCAGGAAGAGTTATTTCATAGGAAATTAAATCTTTGTAAACCCTCTATCACATCTCCACACTTGCCAGTTCTCTGGCAAATGGTGGCTTTCAAATGGCTCAGGAAGGGTTTCTGAAAAGGAAACAATCCCGTGTTTTCTACATACTTGTCTTTTAACTTTTGAGTTGGAGAGGTAAGAGAAACTTGTCTTCTCTGCCTGTATTTGTGGGTGATATTGGTGGGTTTTAAACTCAGAATGGTAATTACTTGAAGTGATTTTTCAAAAACTTCGCCTGATGAGAATGTTTTCTTGGGCATGATGAATGACTCCACAGAAGTTTAAGAACCCAGCCAGTGATGTTGCCCAGGCACTGGAGAGCTGCTGCTGCTGCATGGAGATCAGTAATTGTCACATCTTGGTTTGGTATGCTCGGTGGTGTCTAATCACGTCGCGTTCTTGGGAATCATGAAAGAATTTTCTTTTCAAGTCTTCTTGCATCATTTTTCTGACATTGATCAAAGGTTGGAAAACCAGCATTCTGTGTGTAGCCAGGGCATTCATAACTGTCTTACGTTCTTAATCTTTTGGCTATTTGGCTGAAATATATCTACGCCTCTTACATATTGAAAGCATAATATCCTTTAACCTATAACTGCAGAGTTAAAATGAATTTTATGTGAAATATTTAGTTGTGGACCACATCTTCAGCGTTTTATATGCCACAGTGGTCTTGTTTTTTTCCCTTCCATTGTCTGATAGTGAGGTCATTTTCAGTCCTCTGAGAAATTCTATTCCCAGCCAGATGCGGCTCATATATTAAAAGTAGCACCTGTGGCTAATATCACAGCAGCTTACCATAAATTTACATGGTAACTAGGATTATATCTGTCAAGACTGTTAAAAAACATCTAGATTTAATTTGATTTCCAGTATTGTAGAAGCTATCCAACATTTTGCTTCATAACTATATTTTAAAAGTTAAAAATCACTCCATTGTTAAGTTTTATAGCACTCCTAGTGCCCATTAAGTTGATTTGTTCAATGGAGGTCAGAGTAAAGCAACTTGGCTACATTAAGATCGGAAACCAACCCATTTGTGACAAATTTAGTCCTTTCGTGTGAATCTTCTCAACGTCTCCACATTGATTGGATTCAGGTGGAACTTATGTCAGTAGCATTTAACCTCAAAAGAATGAGCGATGTGATTGGGTTGTTGTAAATTACGGAGCATTTTGCCTTTGCTTGTTTGAACGTGGCTGTTGACTCTGTGGCCCATGCCTGCCTGCCCCACTGCATCTGCCTATAAATGAGTAGTGTGGTTTTACAGACATCTTAGAAAATTGGGGTGTGTGCCCTCGCCCCTTTCCCTCCTCCATGTGACCCTTCCTAAACTGTTTTATTCCCCATTATCCTTTGAGTCATCTCCCACATGTTATGATTTGTGCACCTGCAGTTCTAAAATTGTTTTGGGGTGTCATTATATCATGTTGTTCACCAACTTTCCAGCATTTATGGATACAATAATGATTCACTGTAAATCACAATAATTTACAAGTTACAGAGAATCTGCTTCTACAAATAAGAATTGAATGATAAATTTCTTCAGTGTCCTCCCATTTGAATGTGGGTCCTTAAAAAGAAGCTGGTAACATATTTCTTTGTATTTGTGAAAACTAACTCACAGTCCAGAACTGAATAATAATAATAATAATTCTAAATGGTTTTGGTAAAGATTTTATTTGAGAGAGAGAGAATTGGGGGGAGAGTTAGAGGGAGGAGTAGACTCCTCTCTGACCAGGAGCCTGATGTGGGACTCGATCCTGGGACTCCAGGATCATGACCTGAGCCAAAGGCAGTTGCTTAACCAACTGAGCCACTTAGGTGCCCCCCCTTTTTTCAGGTTTTATTTATTCATCAAAGAGAGAGAGTACAAGCAGGGGGAGCAGAAGGCAGAGGGAGAAGCGGGCTCCCCACTGAGCAGGGAGCCCCATGTGGGACTTGATCTCAGGACCCTGGGATCATGACCTGAGCCAAAGGCAGATGCTTAATGACTGAGCCATACAGCCGTCTGTCCAGAACTGAATTAAAATATAAATTCAGCTTTCTGGACATTCACTATTTTAACGTGTAAACGAATATAAGCCATTAAGAAATAAGCACCGTTTCTGAGCAATCCTCTTGTTCCTGGGAGAGAGGGAGCGTCCTAAGTGTTGACCCTGTGGGTTGGGTGGCATGCAGCACTGCAGCACGGGGTTCCTGAACCTGAGTGGGCGTATCCACGTTAGTTTGGAACTCAGTGTGGAGGCATTTCTGCTTTGTTGCTCATCTTTCTGGAGGGACCTTTGTAAGCTTCTTTGAGCTTGAGCCTCACTGATGAAGAAGAAGGGTAGCCAAGAATAATTGGGCTGAAAATGTTATGGTGAGTGGAAGAAATGATTTTGAGTGAGGGCAAAATTATACATTGAGTGTGTTACCTGGTGTAATTAGTTACTTAACAGTATGAAAAAATACCGTAATGACCAGTTTGGAGCCTTGTAAAATATTTTTTTTGGTGAATCATGACGTCTCCTTCCTGTGTGTGTACCTATGATATACTCAGCTCCTAGGGTAACTGGCAGGGCAGTATCTACTCAGATGTCTGTGGAAAAGAGGGGTGAAGAGGGAAGACGGGTGTGCCCAGCACCAGTCTCTCACAGCCTTTCTTGGCTCTGTAGTCCTCTACCTCCTTTCCGTACTAGGTCTTCATGGTTGGCCTTTCTGTCTTCTCCATCGCACTGTAGGCTCCTGGCAGGGGGCGGGGGGCAGGGACAGTGTTGCAGGCCTAGGGGCCAGGGGGTTGTTGGGGACAGAGCGGCAGACTGGTATATTTGAATACCCAGTACTTTGAGGGGCAGACTGTTGAGGAGATCCCAAATCTTCCCGATATGTTAAAGGTTTCAGATTGTGTATGGAAAGTGGAAACATGAGGAATTATGCTGGCCACTAGTTTTTCTCCTCCATCTTCCACTGCCTTTAGAAGCCCGTGTGTGGTTTTGTTTTTAAACATGTCATTTGATGTTCTGAAGGGGATAGGAATCATGAGAGTGCTGGCCACGTGGCTACCTTGCCACAGAGCCTCTGTCAATATCCCTAGATTTAGCCTAAAGAGGGCCCAACAGCTGCATCTGTCCGGCACCAGAGAGACACCACCTTAGAAGGCTGATTTTGAACAGAAATAAAGCTTATTTTGGAAGACCTTATTGTCAAAGATAAGTATTATTTCCTCTCAACTCAGAAATGAGTTAAATCCTAAAATCACTGAATTGAAGTGCACAGTGTCAGCTTTTATCTCTTATTAATGTCGTGTTGCTGGAAGTGGTTTAGATATGGGAGAAATGGCTAATTTAAAGTCAAATGGGCCAACTTGATAGCTCAGAGTATGTATGAGGTACTTTTGCATGCATTGGCTTAGAAGGCACTTTGAGCCTGATTCTTTCATAAGTTAACATCTCATGTTGAGGAATGAAAGCTGTGGTAAGAACTGGATTTTTATTTAGAATTTTGTTTTAAGCCATGCAAAACAACATTATGTAACTTTTTTCAGATGATAGTATCTAAGTGAAGTTTAGATTTCTAGTAATGAAATCCTTGCTTGGCAAATTTTGGCTATTATAATATAGTTGCTATTGGATAGACAAGTAGATTTTACATGAAACATTTTTTTGCTCATTATATCAGCAGACATTCATTTTTTTAGTGACACACAACTTTTCCTTACCAAATTATTAAAAAATAAGTTTAATTTTTAAAATACAAAACTTTGTTACAAGCCCATGTCATCTATCTAATATTGTAATACCCTGGGTCTGTAATTAAGAATGGGCTCTGCTGACCAGGGTTGGGAAGAGGCACAGAAGAAAGTCACAATACATTGCCTATTTACAAATTAACCATTACCTGCCAAAAGCACATCAGACCCACACAGCGGACATCCGCTAATCCAGTGGTTAGCCGTTCCGGGCTCTAATGCACACTGTTTTACACGTTAACGGTTTTGAAGTTCCAGGCCAGAGCTGACCTTTCACATGTGCTCCGTTCACAGTAGGAATCTCCACTCACTGCTTCCTGTCAGAGTGGATTATGGTGACACAGCCCAGGGCTCACTTTGGCTGCAATTAAGTTTTTGATCAGAATTATTTCGTTCACAAACAATCACATTTGTTAAAATGTTACATCTGACCTGAAAACCACTGGCAGCCTCTCAGTTTATCAGTGTGATGTGACTGTAATTCTTCATTTGTTTTTCATAAAATGGCAAACCCTCTCATGTATGTTGTTACTATTTTTTTTTCTTTCGCTGGTTTCTGCCTTTCATTTCTTTGGGCTTGGAAGGAAACTATGTCTTGAAATTAGTACAGATCTACCCATAGACTTTGGGAATTTGAATGGAATTGTCTTTGGTGCAGAACAAAATTATCCAATTGAGCCAAGACTCAAACATTATTTCCGAAAATTGTTAGTGGTGGTTCTGTTTCTCACACGAGGAAACGTTTTAGCTTTGTGAGCGTTGGGGCTGAGCTTTTTGCTTCTTGGTCTGCAGTTTCGTCGCCTCTGTGCCGACCTTGTTGCTGCCTTGCAGTGTTTATCGTAACGCGCATCTCAGGCTCTGGTCCTGTGGCCACCGACCTTGGGTACCACACTGGAACCCGACAGTGGCTCGGTGAGCCTCTCCCCTCTCATGGAGCTTTGACTGGTTCTTAAAAGTGATTTTTCTTACTGAGAAGTGGCAGCAGAGATATTCTGAGGTAGCTTTTCCACTTACTGACCGCTTCACCTCTGTAATACGGGGTGGCTCTTAGTGGCACCCTGAGTTTTACTGCTGATTTTCCGGGTTGGGTGGTGTCACCCTTTCGAGAAGCCCCCACCCTTTGGACCAGAGACAGTCACATGGTGCTTTTCGGTGTTGGTGGGGGGTAGTTGGGAAGCCCAGGACTGGAATTTGGATTGGCTTTTGGCTAATGGAAATGAACCTCTGAATTAATTTTGTGCTAGTAGAGGCTGGGGGGCTTGTGCTGAGGCCGTGCAGGGCAGGGGGAAGGGATAGAGTTAGCAGGTTATGAAGTTAGGAATGTTGAATGCTGTCTGAAATTCAAGCATTGGTTTAGAAAGTTTAATTACTTTTAATATGTATATTTAGAATGCTATTAAAGGAATTTATTACTAGGTTTTAAATTGTTGTGTTAAAGCCCAAACCATTTCCCATTTGCTTTGAAGGAACCAGACTTGTTACTAACTCATAAACTCACAAGTGGCAACAGAAAGGTGTTGCATCAAAAAAATCTGTTTACCTCTAATTTTTTAAGCTTTTCAATGAAGTAAGGCCTACCTATACTTGTAAAAGCCAAAGGCTTTATTTAAAGGGAATGTAAATACTTGTTATATTAATATAACTTTTATCTTCTCTATCCTTAGTTGTGAGCAGATTTTTCTTAAGTTAAATCTATTTTTTGTTTTTAAATAGAGGGAGAGGGGAGGGATGAGGGAGAGAGAGGGAGAATCTGAAGGAGGCTCCATGCCCAGTGTGGAGACCAGTGGAAGGCTCAATCTCACAACCCTGAGATCGTGATCTGAGCTGAAATCAAGAGTCAGATGCACAGGAGCGCCCACCTGGATGGCCTTCGGCTCCAGTCATGATCCTGGGGTCCTGGAATTAAGCCCTGCATTGGGCTCCCCCTCTGGGGGAAGCCTACTTTTCCCTCTCCCTCTGTCTGCTGCTTTTCCAGCTTGTATGTGCATGCTCTCTCTGTCTAATGAATAAATTTAAATCTTAAAAAAAAAAAGACACGTAACCGACTGAGCCTCCCAGGTGTCTCAAGTAAATCCATTCTTCAAGTGTTTTTAGTCTTCAAAAAATCACATTTGAAATATACCTGATCATATTTACTGTTTATAGGGTATACATTTAATGAGAGTGCTGAATAGTATTGAATTTCAAGAGAATATACTAACTTAGAACTTTCTCTCTCATTGGTCGATATTGTTCTGCTTTCTTAGAAAGTGGTGTATGGACAGTGGCCAGACAAGATTTCTAACTTTATTATAAGCTTATCTTGATACAATCGTTGATTTTTTTCTTTCTTTCTTTCTTTTTTTTTTTTTTTTTTTAACTTTTTAAAAAGAGTTTATTTATTTATTTGACAGAGATTACAAGTAGGCAGAGAGGCGGGCAGAGAATGAGAGGGAAGCAGGCTCCCTGCTGGGCAGAGAGCTCAATGCAGGGCTCATCCCAGGACCCCGAGATCATGACCTGAGCCAAAGACAGAGGCCTCAACCCACAGAGCCACCCAGATGCCCCCAGTCACTGATTTTCTACCATTCAGGTTTTTTTTTTTTCCCTGAGATTGTGGAAATTTTAGAACTTTATATCCATAACCTGTTATGCCCATGTAACGTGTGTGGGTCATCTGAGTCCTAGGAACCTTCTTCGTCTTTGAGGGGGTTTTAGCTGAAATCTTGAGGCATTCAGGAGAAAGAGTAATGCCTCACCTCAGTCTGTGCCAAAAAGCAGAGACTGCTAAAATCCTATCCTGCCTCCACCACATGTAGACACAATCTCCAGGCCCAAAACCTTCATTGCATGTAAGGAAGGCAACAGATGAAACATGTAAGAAGGTTCACAAGTACTCTTTCTGGAAAGGCTGGGACAGATCATTATGACTTGTGGTCTACTCTCCCAATATATGGAACTGAAAGATAACTTGGATACTTAACTACCTCAAAGTTTTACCAAATCTTGTAAAAACACTTCTGAGGTCCCAAATAGGTCATTTATGCCAGAAAAAAAACTCTAGATTCTTCCCAAAGTAACATGAAGAAACAAACCTTCTAAAATAGCATGTTTGCTGGCTTAGGGAGACCCCAAATCTGTGCTCTGAGAATAATCTTTTTTTTTTTTTTAAATCATCAAGGAATACATCACTTATCTCTGTATTCTGGTCATCACATCACCCAGTGGGAGGAACCCTGCCATCCTTGGTCTGCCCCCTTCCTGCCATGGTAGGGAAGCCAAGGCTGGTGGGGGAAGGAGTAAGTATTCAAGGTGGGCATGCTAGGTTTGTACTTCAAGCACACGTTTCCCTTCTCAGTTTCTGGACTTCCTGTGTCACAGGACGACTCAGGCACTTTTCCATAACATTCTGCAGGGCTCAGAAGGATTTTTTTTTTAATTTAAAAAATTTATTTGACAGAGAGAGACACAGTGAGAAAGGGAAGCAGGAACACAAGCAGGGGAAGTGTGGGGAGAAGGAGAAGCAGGCTCCCCATTGAGCCTGGGGCTCTATCCCAGGCATCTGGGATCATGACCTGGGCTGAAGGCAAATGCTTAATGATGAGCCACCCAAGCGCCCCCAGAAGGATTTAAAGTTAAAGCAGAACATCTCTTTTGTAAAGAAAATTAATTCAAACTCGAAATTGCAAGGCATCCTTTTCTGAGCCTTGGGGATTAGGGCCAGGTAACCGCTGCTGTCCTTGCTGGCCTCAACCCTGTTGGTCTCATGAAACGTGGCTCTCTGGATGCTCCACATCTTTCAGAACCACCCTGAATTTACTTCTGACCTCCTGCACACTCTCCATATTCTTTTGTGTTTGGATTTGGAGCTGCTTACAATTGTCAAGGTTTCCATGAAGAATACATCTCAGAACACCAGGGCAGGCATGTCCCCCAGATTTGCCCTTGGTGCCTGAGGAAGATTAGGCGGACCCATGGGGTAATGGAGACTTTGACTTTATGATGATGGTCTACCAGCATCATAATTTTGAAAGCCTAAGACACAGATCATCTGAGATCTGTACTCTTTTCTCTAAGCACTAGAGACAGAAATACATAACTGCAGTTACGCATGCTGACTCCTCCTTTCCACAGCCCATTAGCGAGTGGTCCTCTCCTGAACAAATAGGGTAGCTGGGCATGAAGATTGGGTGGCACGCCCCAGGCACGTGTGTGGCTGGAAGAAGTATCCGAGGATAAGAACTTGGGTCCCATAGAAATTCTGGGAATCTTTCCACAGTGCAGACTCTCTGCAGATTGGAAGATTGGATGACAACGTCCCTGTCGTTTCAAGTTTGGTGGGTGGAGTTTTTGTTTTTACAGATTCAGTTTATCATGGGTTTGGCACAGTACCTGAGCTAATTGGTTGTTTTAATAGGTGCTCAGCTAAATAGGACTTTATCATGTTATCTAATGTTGTCACTGGGCACTGAGAAAAAGGATTTATTTATTTATTTATTTATTTATTTATTTGACAGAGAGAGAGAGAGAGAGAGAGGGAGGGGAGGAGGAGGCAGGCTCCCTGCTGAGCAGAGAGCCCGATGTGGGGCTTGATCCCAGGACTCTGGGATCATGGCCTGAGCGGAAGGCAGAGGCTTAACCCACTGAGCCACCCAGGTGCCCCGAAAAAAAGGATTTAAAGAAAGACTTCTCATTCATTCCATAGACCCCAAATTATATAGTTACTCTTCCGGTTTTGCTCTTAGAACTCCACAGTGTATTGGTAGAGAATTCAAAGAGTCTTAATGTTCAGAAGGCTTGGCTTAAAAAGAGCTATTTGGTGTCCCTGTCTCTCTCCTACATGCTTGAGCCATGTACCTGAAATAGTTTCTCAAAGAGAAGATTACCCATTCTCTCTGAGATTGTGTGGCTTCTAAAAAGAAATAAGACCATGGGGGTAACTGAAAAATCAGTAGGTTGTTTTAATGTTATAAGAAAGTTCAAGGTACACAGTATCATGACAGTTGAGGGGGAAAAGGCACAGGAAAAAAAATTTAATAGTTTTTCCTTTTTCTAAAGTTTCTGTTACGTTTAATTTTTCCCTTGTAGTTACACTTAGAAAACAGAAACTATAGAAAACTGGTTTTTGCTCTAATTAGCTTTTAGGTAAAGGAGAGAAATGGAAAAAGTATAACCATCAGGGATTTGTCCTAAACATACACATGGAGGCTTTGGAGTTGGACGTACTTGCATTTGAATCCCAGCCTCACCTTTTGTGAGATGTGTGACTCTGGGCATGTGACTTACCCTCTTGGAGCCTCAATTCTCTCTTCTGTAAAATAGGAACGATCAACCTGCTATAGTTATTAGCTGCTCTTCTTTTTAATGGAGTGTTACTGTGTGTGTGAAGGCACTGTGATCTGTGATTGGTACACCTCACCTCCTTGTGTCCAGATGGAGTCTTAACCCAGCAGGCCATGTAGCTTGCTCAAGGCTTGGGTACAGAGCCCAGGTTTTGGGTTCCTAGACTAATACTCCCTCCATGCGTTACACCGCTTCTCATATAGTAGATGGTTCTTTGTTTTATTTTATTTTTATTTTGTAAAAAGATTGTATTTATTTATTTGTTAGAGACAGAGGGAGCACAAGCAGGGGGGTTGGCAGGCAGAGGGAGAAGCAGGCTCCTCACTATGCAGGGAGCCTGATGCGGGGCTCGATCCCAGGACCCTTAACTGACTGAGCCACTCAGATATCCCTAGTAGATTGTTTTTAAATCTTCTGTTCCTCTGAAAATCAAATAAAGTTGTGAATAAGTTGACCAAGTTTATCCATTCCCCTACTGATGGACATTTTGATTCTTGGCACTGCTCATTATTACTGTCAGTTCTGTAACATGCATCCTTGTGTCTCCTTGTGTACAGATGTGCGAGCTTCCTTAGGGTAGACATCTAAAAATGCAATTGCTGGGATTCCTCTCTGGGGTACAGATTCTTAACAAAGTTAATGTACAGGATTGTGAGAAGTCAGGGCTTGGGGACAGTCACATTGTAGCTCATCGACAAGGCTCTTCATCGTCAGAGAAACCTATTTTTTGCATGAGGCTGGAGAAATCCATAGCGACCTAAGTCGTCCTGGCCTCAGAGCCACGTGAGCTGATTTTGAAGTGGTTCGGGAAGTGTGGGGCGATGTACATACAGTGCAAACATACTGAAAACAAGAATTAGCAAGTGGGCTCTCAGTCCAAGGTGTGAGTGCCTTAGGGCGAGAGACCACTTTTTACCAGAACTCACTGTTGGTTAGTGCTAACTGATAATGCCATCAGTAACAGTAAAGGTTTATAATTGGTCACCTTAAATTTGTACAGATATGCACAGTGTTAAATTCAAGCCCAAGTTACTGAATGTCTGTTGTCTGAAAAAGGCTACTTTCTGTTTGATTTCACAAAGTATATTTTCTGTTGAATTTCACAAATCAGAGGGCTCTAGGTTGTGCCAAAAATGTATCTGCTTGCTGTGTCCATTCCTATACCCATCTCCGTGAGGGACAGCTCCGGTCAGGTTGGCTCAGGTTGTGTGTGATCTGGGACTGGTGGCACTGGGTCAGGGTGTCGCAGTGTCCACTGCCGTGGGGCTGGGTGGGGATGCATGTGCCTCATGTCTGCTAACCCATCTCCTCCCATTGGTTTTTAATCATCTCCCTGCTTTCAGTGGAGGAATCCTATTGTACCCCAGTCTTGATAGGCAGAGATAATTATATATATTTGCCTGGGTAAGCAAATCGATAAACTTGCAATAAAGTGTATCAGACCATTTCTTTGGCAGGACAGGCAAGAACAGCTTGTGAAGCAGAGCTGTTTCCAATGGAGCATGAAAACCTTTGAAAATTCTCAGTAATAGCGGAGAGCAGTATTTGAAACCATCCTTAAACAATTGTTTGTTTTCCTCTTCCCTAACCAAGTTTATAAAAATTTGGTCAGACAGGCGTTTTGTTTTGTTTTAAAATATTTTCAGGGAATTGTTATCTGTTGAATGCACATGTGTTCCTGCACTTTTTCTTTCACAACTGAAACTTTAAACCCTTCCCTTAAGTCCCCCTGAAAAGGCTCGCTCTGCCCAGTAAGGTTTGCATCTGTGAGAAGGGTTGAAGGGATTTGGGCCCTGGAGAAACCTCGCAGTTTGCAGTCTGCACCAGAAATGGCTGAGGTCCTGCTGTGGGGGCTCTTTGTCTTTCTCTTCCACCAAGATGCCTCGCCCCAAAAAGACATTGGTTAATTTGGGTGTTCCAGTTTAGTTAATCAGATCATGAGTGCCTGTGCACATAGGAAGAGGCATGATTGAAACATTTATAAAAATTTGGCTCATAGTAAGCCCCATAATTTGTTTGAAAGAATTACCTCTTCAGTGACTTTAAAAAAAAAAACAAAAAAACCCTAAACCTGAAGATTGTGGTTTATAACACCACACCTGGTCCAGATTGTACTGGTTGAATCCATATTTGCTTCGCTGTAAATGATTTTGAGGGTGGAATTCCTGGATTGTTTTCTGTCTTGTAAGCCCTTGACATTGTACTGGTACCTGTGTGTGCACAAACCTCCCGACATGGGAGAGGCCAGCTTAGCCTTCCACTGAAATGCAGGTTGGCTGCCTTTATTCTGCATGTTCCTAGAATGAGGAAATGATATGACAATAAACAGAAATGCCCTTGCTGAAGAGAGAAGGGAAGCTGGTGTTTATCTGGTCAGGTGGTTTAGATTAGCCATGATGCGGCTCTGTATTATGTTACTTTAAATCATTGTGTCCCAACAGGACATAAATTATGAAGATTGTTACAGTATGTTTCATCCTATGTAAGATCAACAAATTGGAATAATTTTTTTATAGGAAAATCACAGTGCTTTTGGCAAGGCTATTGAAGCCTTTAATTTGACTTGAGTATTTCTAAAATATTACTGCCTAATATATAAAGTATGATTTGCATAAGGTATGAAATAATAAACATATAAGAACGAAAGAGAAGAACTTTCTCTTTAGGAATTGCTTCAAATGGCACAGCGCTTCCACTGCATCAGTATCTCTCTGCTTTCTTTGTCCTGGGGTTTTAGAGCCAGTTCTTTTCCTCTGCTTTGATTGCAAGTGAGTGTGCGGGGGGCTTGGTGCAGAGATGGGGCTTTGCTGTGTGCTGCCTGCCGGTCAGCCCTCACGTGCACAGAGACGGCAGCCCCTCTGGGCTGGAACTAAATGGGAGCCTTCTCAAGAGGGAAAACAAACTTGCCCATTTAGATGCATCCAGGAAAACAAGCCGCCCCTCCCCCCCCGCCCCAACTCAGGGTATTATGAATGATTAAAAAAAAAAGTACCCCAAACCCAAAAAAGCCCAACTTGATCAACAGCCGAAGCTAAGATAATTTATATAGGAGTATGGCAGAAAGAATTGACCTAAGTTAGCATTTGTTCTTTTAAATGTTTCTTCTGTTTGTTACTGTTTCCTAAATTACTAGCCTACTCGGTGAATTTTTATCACAGACACTTAAATGTTTTCATTTGTGTCGAGGATGCAACTTAGTTGATTTGGCCACACAGAGCAAATCCTCTAGATTCGGAAAAAAAAAAAATGGCATAAAATTACTTTGTGTAGGATTCAAGCAGATTGGAACCTTTTTGGTGTCTCACAGTAGCATGCAGAGCACTCTGTGTGTTTTTATGAGGTCTTGCACAGTGATATGAAGTAGTGCAGTCTCTGATTTACAGGGATGAGGGGAGGTGAGCAAGGTTTAGGATTTGCAGACCATAGAACAAGACAGAGCTGGGATTAAAACTTTTCAGGATGAGATGACACCATCCGCCAGACCTTCTGAGTCTTTTGATACCAAAAGCAGGGTAAGTGCTAAGTCTATTTTACTCTGTGTGTGTCTCCAGCACGGAGTTTGTTCTTTAATTCTTTAGTAATAGGGTTTAAAACACAGAAATGAATAAGTCCCTAGTTTCAATCCATTAACCATAGGAAGGTTTCTCCTTAAGCCTCTTCATAACAGGTTGAGGATAAATTCTGAATATATTTGTGGTTTGCTTTAGCTCAGTGTCTGAAGACTCTGACAGGTTCAGGGACCTTTCCAAGTTCACAACCTATGTGTGCACATTGAAACAAATAAATACAGACTACTTAGGAGATGGATCTCTTTCCTCACCGGCTGCTTCTGCATTGGCACTGTTTTCTGAGAAAGGGTTCCGGCAGACTGTTTGGTTGAGGTGATGCATTGCAGCCATCTATCACTGGAGGTCCTCTGCCAAATTATCAGGATGTCTGATCAGGCTTGAGGATTTTTGGGTGATGTAGTTTTCCCACAGAAAATATTGGCGCATGTTGCCAAAACTCTATTGAAAAACTGTTAAAAGGAGGATTGATCCCATTTAGAAGGAAACAGAGGAAAGACTAAGTAGGAATTTGTTGCTGTTGTGACAGACCTCTTTATACATTCAGATATTTTGTGATGCAAAGTGACATGAGGCTCTGCTTTACAAAATGTGTACTGCTTGTAGAACATGTATTTTTTGTACAATTCAGCCAAATTAGGTATTGCTTTGTTCTTTAAAAAAAATTTTTTTTTTCCTGGAGTCCCACTCTCCCCGCCCTGTGCTGCGGGAGTGGGTATTCTTTCTGCTCTGAGCCCTTTTTCTCTTCCTCAACCCTTTTAATTATTGCTGGCGGATCTTGACTTGCAGTTTAATTTAAAATACTCCAGTTGGAGCAGAAGCTTTTTAGCCTTCTCTCTGTCTTTTGAAACTTAGGTACAAGAATAGGGCAGAACAAGTTCATGTCAGATATATACTGGAATTTCACAGTGTGAGCACTAGTTGCATCTAATTGCATCTCCTAAGAGGAGCCAGCTGAATGTAAAGAAGCAAAGATCGGGAGAACACTGCCATTTTGCCTATTATTTGATTTCTAAAAATGTCTTTGGCCAGATAGTCCATATATCTTAGTGGTTTGGACTTATAACGTTGAAGCCTAAGAGTATTTTTCTATAAAAGTGTGAATTTTTATAAACTTTATAATGACGACAATGCCAAGGAGCATAAATTCTTATTATTTAAGAATTTAATTCATAAATTCTAATTTGCTAAAGCAAAACAAAAAACTCTGGGGGTCTTTGCCATACCTCTCACCTCATGAGACCCCTGAAAGCTAATGAACAAGGATTATCAGCTGATTAGGAAAGACAGCCTCCAGCAGGACATTTCCCAAGTGGCTGGCTGGCCGTGGTGGGCAACTATAGGGAACAGGGAGGCATCAGAAGTTACTGGACGTTAGGGAACTCCACGTAAATGGTTTCTCTGGTGGATTCCTGTTGGAGTGTTTTTGAAACCCGTGTTTCACTCAGCTTTAGAGGGAAAAGACAGACAGGAAACTGGTGAAAGGTGCTGAATCCCAGAGAGCAAAACTGAAGGATCGTGAGAAATTTTAGAAGGAGCTCATCAGTCAGAGCTGTTGGTATGCCCCATAGTAGCGGCTGTTGATGTGGGAAAATGTACTTTACACTTAGGTGCAGAGGAATTCAGAAATGAGTTGTGTCTTTTCAGGGATAAGATATTCTCAGTCTGTGATCGTCTTGTCCATAATGCTTCTTGGGCACACATCAGATAGATGATATCTATCTAATTAGAGGACTTTCCCTAACAATGGAACAGAAATGATGGGCTCTTAGGTAAAATTGTGGGTAGAGGGGTTGATGTTGATTCAACTCTGCTGCCTGGAGAAGAATGGATACTAGTAGGCGTCTATTCCGCCAAAGACTAGTCTTCCTGGCCTGGGAATTCAGGGGGAATTTACTTATGTAATTATAAGTCCTTGTTCTGCAAAAGAAAACTGTTCTGCACCTTGCTTCATTTAACAGTGTATGTTGAAGGTAGTACCATGTAATTAGCTAAAAGCTATCTTATTTTTCCATATGGCTGTTTGGGATATTATGGTAATTGCCAAAAATGGTGACTTAAGAACTTCTTTTCTGTAAGGCTCTGGAATGTTACGGTCCTGTGAGCACAGCTTTTGAGGGCTGTGTGTAGAAGTGAGCGTGCTGCCTCACAGCGGAAGGGGCGCTGGGTTAGCCTAGGGCACAGTGGAGCCAGCTGCTTGTTTCCTACCTTGTGGGCATTGTCTCTAGTGCCCTGGGGAAGCCAGTTTTAAGATCCGAGCCAGATATTCTTGGCTTGAGTTATCGGAGATGTCCCGCTCTGCAGTGCATCAAGGAGGTGGCAGCTAGATCTGGGGCCTGGGATTAGTGGGAGTAGTGACTGTCCCCAGACACACATACTGGACAGCCTAGGGGGTGGTCCTCAGGTAAGGTCTTTAGTCTGGCTCCTCAGGGACACAGGAGTCACCTGCTTGGCTGCAGATGCTCACTGTCAAATTACCATTTCCACTGGAAGTCTTTCTGTGAGGATACCCACTTAGAAAAACAGTTTTTAGCATGTTTCGGATTTTCTCGTCCTTGCAGGGGTGGATTTCTTTGGTCTTGAATGGTTCTTCTGCTGGGTTTGGAAGGGAATTCTTCCTGTCCAGGCTTCAGACGCTATAGAATTAAAGTGTTGTTCATGATGATAATCACTAGCATTAACTGAGCTCCTGATGGAATGCCTGGTACATACTCCATTTTTACATTTTTACATGTTAGGAAAGTCAGGATAATTTCAAATGTTAAGTGAGCTTTCTGAGGTCACATAGCTAGGAATAATAGCAGCGCTAGGATGTTTCAGTCTCTGTCTCTGACCCTACCGTTTCTGCAGTTGACCAGTGTGCCCAAAACACGAGTGATATTCTGGAGAAGAAATGCACAGAACAACTCCATCTTTGGTTGGGTCTGTTCCTCACAGTTCTTGAGTTCCTACGCAAGAGTATTCTTCTGTTGCAGGCAAATTAGTATCTTATGTTCCCTTTGCAGTGGCTGGAACGGTTAACTGTTTTCCATGAGAAAGTCGTGGTGAGTCATGTAATATTCTGGGGCAAAGTATGCCTTTCCTTGGTGTACCAAGCAGTGTTTGTGTGATCGATCAGTCACCAACGGGAAGGTCCTGTCCTATGACATGTGCGTGCTTGGCAATGATCTTGCCGTGCATTTTGCTTAATAATTTTCATTATTTTTAATTAAAGTTGAAGAAGTGCAGACTCTAGCTGAAATTAAGGTAGGTTGTATTGCCGGAATCTGGTAATTACTTTAATTGATCACAAGATAGTTTCCTTGATCACCAATTAGACTAAATTGCCGATCATGTTTCAAGACGTGAAGAAATGCCCAAGCTGATTTATGTAATAGTGTTTTTATTTCTAATCAGATGTAAATATCATTTCCTTCCATAGCAGTTGTGTTTTATAAAAGAAGAGTTATAGGCCTACAAACATAAAGGTGATTCATAAACAATGGAGTTCTAATTCATTGAATTAGTAAAGGAAGTATTTAGAGGCTTAATGGAGATTGTACTGGGGAAATTACTTTGGAGTCACTGGTGCTCATTTTCTTAGTGGGAGCTATGTTCTTTTTTAGTGCATAATTAAAAGAGTCTATAATCAAAATATAAAAGGCAGCAGACTTAAAGAACTTATATCAAAGAGAATTGCTGGGAGTAATGAAAGATTCGTATTGTAAATATGTGCTAGAAGTTAAAGTCTTAGAACTTTAATAAGCCATACATGCTATTTGGACTGAAGCTGCGTTTTAAATTCAGGGTGCTGTTAAACATTTCACAGATTGATACATGGTTTTTGTTTTGGTTTTGTGCATCTGATAGTCTTTCATATTTTCATGGAATAAAATGAAACAAAAGGAACTTTAAGAGAAGTTAAAGTTTCCTAGGAATACTTGATTTGGGGTTCATGGAAAAATCTTTTAATTGCTGATGGTTTGGAGATTTCCAAATGACAAACTTCATTGGCCCAATTTACCATGATTGTAATGCTTACATTCCTTAACATGGCAGAGTGACTTAAAAAGTCATACTTCATCATGCATTCATTGACTTGTTCATAAAATGTTTGTAATTTGCAATAGAGGAAAGACTGAAACTATTATCAGCCATTATATGTTATTTGTTGGCCATATGTTTGTTTGAAATGGCCGTGGCTCAGCAGAACATGGCTCACGGACAAACTATGCTGTAAATTGGCACTAAAAACCCACCTAAGCAGGTAGGCGTATGTTAAGAAGTTAACATCAGCCAAAATATTTTAATATGAACCAGGTTACGTACATTGTAGTATCTCTGTTCCCCTTAGAGTGAGATCTTCATTTGCATGCCATCTTTGTTTTTTTCCCTAACTAATTTTTAAAAGTAGGACAGGTATTTAGTGGCACATTCAGAGGCACCAAAGAGTATAGTAAGTCCTTTGTGGTCCCTGATCTCAACCACCCAGTTTCCTCTCTCCAGCCACTGTCGCTCCCAGTTACCGATCTCTCATACGTGGTTGCGGAGATATTAAAGCATATAGTGTCCTCTCCTTTTTACAATGCACAGACTATTGTTATGCATTTGTTTTTCATTTAGTAATATATCTTGGAGGTCTTCCTAGCAAATAGTTTCTTCATTCTTCTTAATGGCTACATAGTATTCCTGTGATAAATGGACCATCCTGTATTTAATCAGTTTCTTACTGATGATCCTTTGGCTTTTTCAAATCTGGGGCCCTTACAAGCTGTGCTGTATTGACTCATTTTTTAAATTTTTAAAGATTTTATTTATTTATTTGTCACAGTGAGAGAGAACGTGGGGGCGCGCAAGCAGTCAGAGAGGCAGCCAGAGGTGAAGAGGGGCAGGCTCCCCGCCGAGCAAGGTGCCCGATGCGGGACTCGATCCTAGGACATTGGGATCCTGACCTGAGTCGAAGGCAGAGGCTTAACCCACTGAGCCACCCAGGTGCCCCTGCAGTGACCCATTTTTTAAAATGATATTTTAATTTTAGAGAGAGACCATGAGAGAGGGTGGGGGTATGGGGGGAAGGGCAGAGGAAGAGGCAGAGAATCCCAGCTGTGCTGTTTGTGGAGCCCCACATGGGGCTCGACCTCCTGATCTTGAGATCACTACCAGAGCCGAAACCAAGAGTCAGAGGCTCAACCGATTTGCCACCCTGGTGCCGCTGCGGTGACCAGGCTTGTAATTCAGGTATAAATGTGCCTGCAGGACTAATTCCTAAAAGAGAGATTATGTAGCTGAAAGGCACAGGCGTTTTTGTTGTTTTTTTTTTTTAAAGATTTTGTTTATTTCGGAGAAAGAGAAGGCGTGAGCAAGAGCCAGGGGAGGGGCACAGGGAGAAGCAGACCGGTAGGGACCGAGCAGAGCTCTATCCCAGAACCCTGAGATCATGACCTGAGCCAAAGGCATATGCATATCCAGCTGAGCCACCCAGGCACCTCTGGCACAGACATTTTTTATTTTGGTGGATATTGTCAAATTCTCTTCCAGAGTAATGATGTATAAGTGCTTTTTCTCCTGCAATATTATCAGACTTTTTGATCTTTACCAAACTGATAGGTTTAACTTAGTTTCCCACCCTGTGCAGCTTTCCTGAGGTATAGTTGATGTAAAAGTTAGTATTAATTTGTGCTTCTTTTATCATGTATGAGTCTGAGCAGTTTTTATGTTTAAGAACCATTTGCTCCCATTTGTCACCTTTTATCTCCTTTGGCCATTTAAAAATTTGGTGGTTGATCTTTTTCTTATTAATTTGTGGGAGTTCTTTATATGCCAAGGAAATATGTACAGGAAATCCTGCTTGTTGTTTGTCTTTTAATTTTTTTTGTTGGTTTTTATTGCCATACAGAGAAAAATTTTAAAGTAATAAGAACTACCTGTTATTTCGTAGTGTTTTAAAGTCTTCTGCCTGTAGAATTCATATATGTCTTACTAAATTTACTCCTAGATAATTTTAGGAGCCACTTTAGATGGAATTTTCTTCCAAGATATTTTTCTGCTTAGTTATTGTTTGGATAAAAGGCTTTTTTTTTTTTTTTTAAATTCTTTAATAGGAATCGTCTAGTGTTTTCCTTTTAAGAATAATATTACCTTTTGGGCTGAGAATATATTCTATTTAAAGAGGTGTCCAACTTGGATTCTTCCTATCTGCTGCTTTTATGAACAGTCATGATTATCCATGTAGCCAATTTTGGAATGTATATTTTGATGCTGTGGTTACATGCTCCTTTATAACCCTCCAAATATAAAGCAATTTTTGTACTCCTTACTTGTTAAAAATAAAGAAAACAGTTGATAACCACAAAAAAGAGAGGCCCATAAATTCTTATTTTATAAGAGATTTAATAAATAAGAAATATTGAATTTATCAAATATCTTTTCAGGATTTATGGAACTCATTATATAATTTTTCTTTTGATTTATTGATATGTGAGTTATATCAATATATTCCTTATATTGAATGTTCCTTGCATTCTTAGAATGAATCCCATTTGCTCATGGTACTTTGCTTTTTTAGTGTATTGTTGGTTTTTGTTTATTAAGATTTCACTTAATATGAAACAACCTGTACTTTCATTGTTACATGCTATCTTTGAGGGAATTTGGGGATAGTGTTATGGTAGTTTATAAAACTAATTTGAAAATGTCTGTCTTTTTCTCTGCTCTGGAACAGTTGAATTCGTGTAGAGTTAACTCTGCCTTCAAGGTTTTGTAGAATTTCTCTGTGAAATGACTAGAAACTGTTACTTTTTGGTGTCACTCCTGTTTATGATTTTCTTTTCTGGGGTCAGTTTTGATAAATTTTTTGGATAATTTTTATAGAACTATTTTACTTATGTTTTGAAATTTATTTGTATAAATATTGCATTTGTTTAAAAAAATTTTTTTAATGTTTTGAAATTTCTTTTATCTGTAGTTACTTCTCTATTCTCATTTTCTCTTTGATTTATCTGTGCTTTTTCTACCTGCCTTTTGTTTGTCTTTAAATGGAGTAACCAATTTTCTGTTACATAATTATTTCAACCTTTGGATTTATTGGTTCTGCCATTTTTTTCTTTCCTGTTCATTTACATCTGCTGTTCTCATTATTTATATTCATTCTTGTTCTCCCTAAGTTTATGTTTATTTATTTATTTTCTTTCACGTTCTTAATTTAAGTATTTAAGGGTATTTATTCTGATTATTACTTTATGTGTGTCCTGTATGTCCTGCATACATGATTAATTTCTATTCAGTTTAGGTTTTGATTTCTTCTCTGAATTAAGACTTTAAAAGAAGGATTTAGGAACTTTTCCAGGGGGGCGCCTGGGTAGCTCAGTGGGTTAAGCCTCTGCCTTTGGGTCGGGTCATGGTCTTGGGGTCCTGGGATCCAGTCCCGCGTCGGACTCTCTTCTTGGCGGGGAGCCTGCTTCCCCCTATCTCAGCCTGCTGCTCTGTCTACTTGTGATTTCTTTCTCTTTCTCTATCAAATAAATAAGTAAAAGCTTTTTAAAAATATTTAAAAAAAAGAACTTTTCCAGGTAGTACTTTTTTTTTTTTTTTTTTGCTACTTTTGCTTTGTTTTGTTTTGTTTTTAATTTTAACTGAAAATGTTGTCAGCACTATTTCTTCTTTTTGAAATTGAGATTTTCTTTGTGGGCCAATATGTGTTCAGTGTCTGTGAATGTCGAGTAGATATTTAAAAAGATATTGTCTTATTGCTGAGAGTTGAAAGTATATAGTTGGATCTACCTTTTTTTTTTTTTTTTCTTAAAGATTTTATTTATTTGACAGAGATCATAAGTAGGCAGAGAGGCAGGCGGGGGGGAGGGGTGGCGGGAAGCAGGCTCCCTGCTGAGCAGAAAGCCTGATGCAGGGCTCGATCCCAGGACTCTGGGATCATGACCTGAGCTAAAGGCAGAGGCTTTAACCCACTGAGCCACCCAGGCGCCCCAGTTGGATCTGCCTTTTAAATGATAAGTAGTCCATATTCTTGATTTTGTTTGGTTACTGTGCCATGGGTTAAGAAATGGAAATTAAAGTTTCTACTATGAATGTTTCTGTTTGTCTTATATTTCCTGTCATTTCTGCCTCATTGATTTTGATGCTGTGTTACTTGCAGTATAGATACTCAGAATTATTCAGTTTTCATTGTGGATATACTTTTATAAGTTAAAAAAATTTTTTTACATTTGCCTGTGTCTTTTTATTTTCAGCAGTTGAGTTTTGCTTTGTGATCTGTGTAAAGTTACCTCTTCTTCTTCTGTTTTTCTCTTTAAAGTTTTATTTGCTTAATCTCCATACCCAACATGGGGCTTGAACTCACAAGCCCGAGATCAAGAGTTGCATGCTCTACTGACTGGGCCAGCCAGGCATCCCAAGTTTTATTTTAATCAGTTGGAATATGGATCTTTACATATATTGATTGAAAAGATGTTTGGTCTTGTAAAACATGACAGAATCCATATGCTTTTTTTTCCTCCCTAAATTGAAATCATGATGTGAAATTGTGTTTTCTATTCTTTTTTTTTTTTTTTTTTTTTAGGATTTAAAAAATTTATTTACTTAGCAAGAGAGTGAGAGAGAGAACATGAGCAGTGGGAGGCAGAGGAGCAGAGGGAGAGGCAGACTCCCTGCTGAGCACAGAGCCTGATGTGGGACTGGATTCCAGGATCCTGGGATCATGATCTGTGCTGAAGGCAGATGCTTAACCTACTGAGCCATCCAGGTGCCCTGGCTGTGCTTTGTTTGCTTCATTTTAATTGTGCTTTCTTTGACCTAATTGTGAATTTTGGGGATGCTGTTATACCTATAATTCTACAAGGTAAACTTAATCTTGTTTCTTTAGATAACATTTCTTTAGATAGTGGTCTCCCCACTAAGCAGTGTCAAAATTAAACTCATACTTTCTCTTACTTTCCCTTCACCATGCAGTTTTGTTACTATATTTTTAGTTCTAGTGCTTAGTTTTACACCTTGAAATATGCTTTGGATCTTCTAGCTTTCAGGCTTTTTAAACTTTCATCTACCATCCCCATTTCTTCTCTTTTTTTTTCCCACATCTTTTAATAGTTCATAACATTTGCATTCTATTCAGTGACTACAATCCCCACATTGTTTTAAGTATAATCCTAGACCTGAGTGAATTGTTCATTGCTGATAACTTTTATATTGTTGCTCCATCCATCTCTAGTTACCTGTATTTCATCCTTTAGTAAAAGTTTCCTTGGGGTGCCTGGGTGGCTTAGTACATTAAAACCTCTGCCTTCAGCTCAGGTCATGATGGGTCCTGGGATGGAGCCCTGCATCGGGCTCTTTACCGGGTGGGGAGTCTGTTTCCGCTCCCCCCCCTCCACCGCCTGCCTCTGCCTACTTGAGATCTCTTGTCTGTCAAATAAATAAATAAAATCTTTGGGGGAAAAAAAAAGTTTCCTTAGTAGGGATGAAGGGGAATTATTTCCTGAATTAATGTCTTTTAAAAATTATGTCTCTTGTAGTAGTTTTGAAAACAGTTTAGCTGGGTATAAAATTCTTTGCACTTTGATTTCCTAAAGTCTTTATAGGCACTGTTTCTCTGACTTCTTTTGTTCAGTGCTGGTATGTGGAAGTTTGAAGTCCGCCGCATTATTTTCATTCCTTGTAGGTGAATTGATTTTTTTGACTAAATGCCATAAGGATTTTTTAATCTTCAAATTCCCTAACTTCACTAGGATGTCTAGAAATGGTTGAATTCTTCCAATCTATAGATTGAAATATCTTATTTCTAGAAAAAATTTTTGAATTATGTATCTCATTTCTTTCTGTGTTTGTTCTCTTATTCACTAAAGTTACATGTATATTAGATGTACTTTGTGTTCTCTACTTATTTCCTAATTCTTATAAACTCTTGCTGACTTCTGCTTCATTTTGTCTATTAGTCCTGGCCCCTCAGCTTCTTGCTGGATTGTTAGTGGTGTGTATTCTGCCTCAGGCTCTTTGCAGTTTTCATTGATGACATGGTTTTAGAAAGCCTGGAGTCTTAGCTAGCTTAAGGCCTGTAGGTTCCAACTGGCTTCCTGAGAACAAGTAGCTAGGGCTGTAAAAAAGAAATCTTGGAAAGAAGGGACAGATGCTTTTCACTATCTGCCAGTTTTGCTGTTAAGTAATATTCTTTCTTTATTAATGTCAGATAATCAAAATTCCCTGTTGAGGTTTTGCTTTTTTCCCTCTCCTATTCTCTCATTTCAGTTCCTTGCAGAAATACTTATACTTTAATTTGAATGTGTTTTGTTGTGAATGTTTTTAATTTGTGGATTTAAAAATGAATATTTTGGAGACTATTTAGTTCTGTTATATGGAAGAAGGATTATGAAATTTTCTCCCTGCGCCCAGAGCAGGAGCAAGTGTTCTTTCCCTTGGGGAGAATTAGGAGTAGATCCTGTGTAAGTGGTTTATTAGGCTTATGATATTTTGTTAAATGCAAGTGTAGATGACAGTTGAAGGGAAACATGTAAAGCTGAGGAATACATAAGTTTGGAGGATCTTTGAAAGTATCTTTTTTTTTCTTTTTACATTTTATGTAGATATGATAGAGGGCTATTTTATTTTATTTTATTTATTAGAGAGAGAGCTAATGATATTTATTAGAGTGGGAGGCAGAGGAAGAGGAGAGGCAGGCTCCCCACTGAGCAGGGAGCCGATGTGGGTCTCATTCCCAGGACCCTCGGATCATGACCTGAGCCAAAGGCAGATGCTTAACGGACCGAGCCACCCAGGCGCCCAGGGTTTTTCTTTGATCAGTGTAACTCTTTGGATGTGGCTGTTCTCCCTCTCTCTCTAAGTAGGCTCCACGCTGAGTGTGGAGCCCATTTGTAGGGCTCAAACTCAGCACCGAGAGATCGAGACCTGAGTTGAGATCAAGTGTTGGATGCTTAAGTGCCTGAGCCACCCAGGCTCAGGAGTGTTCTCTTTTAAGCCCTATCTGTGATAGAGTAGATTTTGCTAACGTGCTGATAGCATGCTGGTAATCAAAGCTTTGAGGAACACTTCTGACTCTGTTCAAATCATCCCCTTGATCCACTTGGTTCTTGAGAAATAGTAAGGGATGCCAAGCCTCACTTTGGACCTTTAGGATTGCATAGTTCAAACAAATTGTGACCATAGAACTTGGGTAATGACTGACTTTGCCCACCTAATATCTTGTCATTAAGGTGTTTTCCCCAGGCAGCGTGCATCAGGGTGTTACCTTGTAGTGTGTGATCTCTGTCTGGTGTGTGGGTTTGAGTATTTATGGCATGTGGGATAGGAAAGCACCATTCTTCTGGGAGACAGCAACTGGAGTCTTAGAATCTTAAGGCTATTTTATTAGGGCTTTTCACCTATCATTACATTTTGTGACAGTGTGTGTGATGCATATACCTTGTGCAGCCTCACCAGAGCAGCATATGGTAGCAGTATCTGCCACTACTGGTCTCTTACTCTGGGCCAAGTGCTATGCTAAGTGCTTTTATATCCCCATCTCATTTTTTATTAGGATGAATGCATGAGCTTTTTATTATTATCTTCAGTTTACTGAACAGAGAACTGAGGCTCACACGACAGGCTGTAGCATGGGAATTTGAATTCAGGCCTTCCTGGCTCAAAAGCCTATGCCCTTAATGACTCTATTACCCTTTCTCAGAGATTGTGGTTAACTTTTTTGGAAGTCTTAAAGCTAAACAAGAATAAGGCACTAGAGGCAAATAGACTAAAAAATTCTCATTATACATAGTTTAATGCAGGTTAACTCTGAATAATTAAATGACTTTCACATTTAACACAATCTAGAGATCAGAATATGAGATGAGAAGAGGAAGGGGGGGGTGAATATTGTTTTCCACTGATAATTCCATACATGGATTTTGCTTGAATATTCTTCCTTATCCTGACAGGGAAAAACCTTTATGCCTTTAATTAAAGACCAAAATGAGAGTCTTTTTCCTAAATAAAATTATTCTGACATAAGAACCATTATGAATAACATAGAATGGTTTAAAATGGCGTCTTCCATACCTCTCATTCTTAACTTGGAAATGTGCTCTAATGTCAATTTGGTGATTCAGAAAACAGTTCAACTACCATCACTCCAGCTTTTCTGGATAGGGGTTGTGAAGTTAAATATTTATTTATGTGGCTACAGTGGTTACTGCCCTGTGAATTCCACTGTAAATTTGTAGTTACTGTACCATTACCTTAGAGTCTCACCAAGTATTTCTGCCTTCTGGACACAGTAGAGACAGACTCTCCTATTGTTTGCAATTACCTTCATAAAAATTGGAAAGCAAGCAAAAGAGAAAAAGCTTTTCATACTCTCAGGACAAGTTTGCCTTCTGATTAGCAAAATTAGGTTTGTACTTTCTCTGTGGATGAAGATAGAGCCCTACAGGTCCACAGTTAGGTGTGTGCCTGAGTCCTCCATTCTCTGCTCGGGGAGGAGCGAAGGCTTCCTGTTCCACAGGGCATGGGGACAATAGCAAGGAGACCCTGAGCAGGCAAGGCAGACTTCCCTGTTTGACTCTAGATGTAAAAAAAAAAAAAGTCTCTTATCCCCTTCTGTCCTGTCTGGGAGCTGGGATGGGAGATGTTGTTCAGTAAGATTTTTTTCCCATGGTCTTGGGATTGATGTGTTAGTTAGCAAGCCAACAACCAAACACAAAGGGAGTGGGGATACATGAAAAGTAGCCCCTAAGATTTGGGGCCAGGTAGTGAGATCCAGGGCACTTGGTTGAAGGGAAATTACTCCTGTGCTATTTTGGCAAGTCTTGTCCTGAGGACAATTAAATAGTCCAGACAGGTCACTGGGTGAGACCAATTTCCTGGTTTGTTTATTTGAGCCTGATTGTTTTTCACCATTGAGCAGCAGGTCACGGTCCTGCTACACCGTTACCCCAGCTCTGTGGAGAGCAGTCCCCTTCCTATTGGATTTCTCCAGGTTTCCCTAAGGATCTGAGCCTTGTCTTTATCTGGCTGGATTGTTCTGGTCTCTCTCTCTTGCTCGCAGGTCCAGAGTAGAAGGCAGTGCCACTAATCACTTTCAGCTTTGTCTCGTGCAGGCATTTGGCTTCATGTCCCGAGTCGCCCTGCAAGCCGAGAAGATGAATCATCACCCGGAATGGTTCAATGTGTACAACAAGGTAACTAAATTGCCTTATTTGGGGATCACCTGAGCTATGGAGTTTGAGAAACTTTGTTCTTCCTTGTTATCCTCATAGAGCAGCCATGTGTCAAGTGTGATCAGTAGTGCTTAGGAAAGCATCTCTTACTCTTTCCTCAAGGATCCCTGGGTATGATTGCAAATTAGTAACAAATTTTCCAATCTGCTCAAGACATCAGTGACCAAACTCTTTATTTTCATGCCTGTCATCTACTGGAACTAATATGAGCCATTTGGGCCAAGTGAGGCTCCTGAATTAAAATGTAGATACATGTTAAACCCTCCTAAGATAAATTTTTGAAAGTTATGGTAGCAAATAAGAGAGATACGGCCTTATTTACCTTACTGAAATAATTATGCTCAAGAACTGTGCTTTAAAAACAACTGTTTATTAAATTCTACATTCTAAGTAGGAACTGGCCTTCTTAGGACAAAGAGCAGGCTAAAAAAATTTTAAGTAGTTTTTAAGGGGGCTCAGTAAGAAGAATCATGGTCTCCCCCACCCCCACCCCAAATGTCCTTGCCTTTATGGTCATATGCCATTTGAAATAATCTTGTCATCTAGATTTCTGTGTGGTTCTGTTTTCTCTTTAAAAAGTCTCTTTGAAAAAGAGAACATTCCCTGATGTACTTGTGATTTATTGGAATAGTTCAGAATATGCAGGTACCATGATAAACTTTTCCTTCCTACTTGCCTCTCTTTGTCCATAATTTTGCTTGTGCTTTTTAATTGATTTTTCAAGAAGCCACAGTGTTTTCCTCCACCCCACCTCCGACCCACTTCCCTAATTTAGAAATGGGCTTTTCTGAATGTAGTTGCTAAGATACTACATTTGATAGCTTGGTCTTTCTCAGTGGCCTGAAAATAGTCATGTAATTAAAGTAATGGGAGTTAAAATGAAACCTTAGCCTCTCTCTTTCTCTCTCTCTCTCTTTTTTTTTTTTTTTTTTTTTTTTTTGAGAGACAAGATTTCAGATTCAGGCCGCTGAATTGTCCTTCACATGAGAGGGCCTTTTTGTCCCTGGGCAGGTGCTGGGCCCAGCCTGAAGCAGACTGTGTACCTGGAGTTCATTAGGTTTTGGAAATGCTGTACTTATTCATAACGTAGTATTTTGTAAATCATTTAATCTCCCCAGTTGTCAGATGTGAATGTTGAAGAATAGATTGATTTCTGAACCACCCAAGATGAGAACCATGAATTGCAGCTGCTTCTGTGTTTCTTAGGTGCAGATAACCCTGACGTCGCACGACTATGGTGGACTGACCAAGAGAGATGTGAAACTGGCCAAGTTTATTGAAAAAGCAGCCGCTTCTGTGTGATTTTTTTCTAAAATGCGTGTCAAACCCGGTGCACGTCTTAGCCATCATGTATGTGGAAGGAAGTTCACATGAACAAATTCGCTTGTCAGTTTAAGCTCATCTTTTGAACAGTGTTTTGTACAATCAGTTCTTAATTACAAAATGATTTAAATTTGAGCCTGAGGATTTCTCATTATTTCTAATCATATATATAAGGTAAACCAACTCAGGGAATTACATTAGTAATATTCAGCGGGAGAAATAGCATTCTTAAAGCCCAGAAATTGGGATGAGGGAGTATGCACACATTTTATAACCCAGAAATTCAAGTGATGATGGTGACTTTACCAATACATTGTGTTGGAGAATAATTAGAAAGTAGAAGAAGAATGGTGAACTCTGTAGGTAAAGGGTTTTAACACAGCTATAACAATTCTTACGATGCTGAAGTTGATTTGGAGTGTAGCTGCTTTTTAAGTAGTTAGATTACAAAAGTCACAGAAAATTGGTAAGCTATCTTGTTTTATCTTTTTCAGAGAGGGAGTTGAAGGAGAAAACAGTGGCCTCTGGGGCAATATAAGGATTCACCATCACAGTGACCAACTTGCCAGATCATTATTTGACACTCTGCATTAGGAGGAACTAAGGGTCATTTTTTTTTTTTTTTAAGATTGTATTTATTTATTTGACAGAGAGAGAGAGAGCACAATATGGGAAGTAGCAGGCAAAAGAAGAGGGAGAAGCAGGCTCCCCACAGAGCAGTGGGAGCCTGATATGGGAATCAATCCCAGGACCCTGGAATCATTATCCAAGCCAAAGGCAGTCGCCCAACTGACTGAGCCACCCAGGTGCCCTAAGGGTCATTTTTTTCTTTTTTTTCCTAAGGGTCATTTTAAAAAATCATATGCAGTTTGTAACTCCTGAACTGAGGGTCTACATGGCCACTAAGTTAGAAGCTCCTGAGTTTTCAGGGTGCCTGGGTGGCTCAGTGGGTTAAGCCTCTGCCTTCGGCTCAGGTCATGATCCCAGGGTCCTGGGATCGAGCCCCACATTGGGCTCTCTGCTCAGCGGGGAGCCTGCTTTCCCCTCTCTCTCTGCCTACTTCTGCCTACTTGTGATTTCTCGTCTCTGTCAAATAAATGAATAAAAAAGTCAAAAAAAAAAAAAGAAGATACTGAGTTTTTATCCCGTAATGAGCTCTATTTATATTCTGTGTGTCACTGATAGGAGTAAAATGGAATATAAAGTAATCTGTTACTTAAAAATTAAAATGCCAGTGTTTCTTTGAAGAAACTCAGGAATGTACTTATTATTTTTAAAGATTTTATTTATTTGTTTTAGAGAGAGAGAAGGAGAGGGAGACAGAATCTGAAGCAGACTCTACACTGAGTGCGGAGCCTGATGTGGGGCTTGATTTCATGACCATGAGATCATGACCTGAGCCAGAACCAAGAGTCAGACACTCTGCCGACTGAGTCACCCAGGTGCCCCAGGATTGTATTAATCTTTTTTAAAACTTAATTTAATTTTTGAAATATTTTACTTAATTTATTTGAGAGAGAGGAAAAGCATGAGCGGGGGGAGGGGCAGAGGGAGAGGCAGACTCCCTGCCCAGCGGGGAGCCCGACGCAGGGCTGGATCCCAGGTCCCTGAGATCATGACCCGAACCAAAGGCAAATGCTTAGCCACCTAAGCCATCCAGGCACCCCATGGAATGTACTTAGTAATAAGATTAGAATATAAATTTAAAGAATAAATACATATATAAATATATATATATATTTGTCCAAAGAAGGTGTGTTAATCTCTTGAAGCATTATGGTACCAGGATTAAACAGAGATCATCTCTGTGTAACTCACCTTGTTTCAGAGACCAGAAAAATCCATATGTTAAAACAAGCAAACATTTCCCTCCCTACCCAACCGGGGCCCCAGTCAGAGAAATCATATGGAAATGGGACAGGGAGTCTGAGCTCTCCAAAGCCAGTTCTTGGCTGGGTCTGTTGGCTGGGTCAGTTTACCCTGTGGATATGGAGTACACCCTCCATATGAAGAGGGACAAGAGCCGCCCAGTTTCTGTGACTGCCAGGAGATGCATCATTGGTGCTTCTTAGAAATTTGTTTAGAGGAAAAAGCAAAACTTTTTTTTTTTTAAGATTTTATTTTATTTTATCTTTTTAAAAGATTTTATTTATCAGAGAGAGAGAGGGGGGGGGGAAGAGCTAGCACAGGCAGGCAGAATGGCCGGCACAGGCAGAGGGAGAAGCAGGCTCCCTGCTGAGCAAGGAGCCGATGTGGGACTCAATCCCAGGACGCTGGGATCATGATCTGAGCCAAAGGCAGCTGCTTAACCAACTGAGCCACCCAGGCGTCCCTAAGATTTTATTTTTTAAGTAATCTCTGCACCCAACTTGGGGCTCAAACTCAAAACCCTGAGATCAAGAGTCATATGTTCTTCCAACAGAGCCAGCCAGGTGCCCTGCCTTGTGTTTTTATAAACTCTTTTCTATATTATAGATTTGGGGACTTTTATACATTTTATTTACCAGAGATTTTTAGTTCAGTGCTTTAATTTTTTCACATGAATTTTAATTTTTTTATTATTATTTTAAAAGATTTTATTTATTTATTTGTCAGAGAGAGAGAGGGAGCACAGGCAGACAGAGTGGCAGGCAGAAGCAGAGGGAGAAGCAGGCTCCCTGCTGAGCAAGGAGCCCAATGTGGGACTCGATCGTATGACGCTGGGATCATGACCTGAGCCGAAGGCAGCTGCTTAACCAACTGAGCCACCCAGGTGTCTCTATTATTTTATTTTTGTAAAGATTTTCTTTTTTTGAGAGAGAGCGAGCATGAGCTGTGGGGAGGGGCGGAGGGAGTGGTAGAAGCAGGCTCTGTGCTGAGCAGGGAACCTGACTTGGAACTTGATTGCAGGACCCTGAGATCATGACCGGAGCCGAAGGTAGCCAGTTAACCAGCTGAGTCACCCAGGCCCCCCTCACATGAATTTTTAAACACGAACAAACTTAAACATATTTAAAAATAAAGTGAATGGTACATTAAACCATTATGTACTCAGATTTAACAATTATCAAGATTTTACATCAGTTACTTCACATAAGTCTCCATTTCTCTTTTCTTTGCTAAAGCATTTAAAAGAGGCAAAATAGCTTTAACATTTAAAATCCTAGGTAGCATGTCCTTACATCCCTCAGTAAATATCTTTAGAAAATATGGTCATTTTCTTGTATAAACCATAATGCCATTATTTCACCTTGTAACAAAATCAACCATGATTTCCTTGGTATCATCTAACACCCAGACAAAATCATTTTCTTGAAGGTCAGGAGTGCATCTGGACAGTATTTTTGTTCTAATCAGGATCCACATGAAGTCCACCCATCACGTCTAGTCTCTTTGTTCAATCTAGAGTGAGCAAGCTCCCCTTTCTTCCTCCCTGTCCCCCATGTCATTGACTTACTGTAAAAACGGGATCAGGTGTCCTGTAGAATATTCCACCTTCCAGACTTGTTTGTTCCCTTTGGTGTCACTGAGCTTGTTTCACTGTACCCTGAAACCTTTCCCCTTATTTTTTTTTTTTTTTTAATTTTCACAGTTCTTTTTTTTTTTTTTTTAAAGATTTTATTTATTTATTTGACAGAGAGAAATCACAAGTAGATGGAGAGGCAGGCAGAGAGAGAGAGAGGGAAGCAGGCTCCCTGCTGAGCAGAGAGCCCGATGTGGGACTCGATCCCAGGACCCTGAGATCATGACCTGAGCCAAAGGCAGAGGCTTTAACCCACTGAGCCACCCAGGCGTCCCCTTTTCCCCTTATTTTGAATGTAAGCATGAGGGGCTCAGCTTGTTGACTGGGACATACACCACATATTAGTACAGCAGAGAGAGCAGGATTTGGCTTGTAATTGCAGTGCTGAAGACCCGAGAATGCATTTACTAATTAGCAACTACACGAGGGTTTGACATAAGGTCTTTGTTAAGGGTTGTTGCATCTGCTGGAACTCACAGACCTGACTGTAGACCACCAGAGCCCCTGCAGTAGAAGGCTGTGGGAGTACTAACCGGGGTAAATTCCAACAGAATGAACTTCCAGACTCTGTTCAAGTAACTGACATTTCAGCCTCAAAAGACACTGTCAAAGTTGGAGGCTCCCAGGTTCCTTTCTATTCTAAATCTTTGTGCGACAGCAGTGGTTTTCTGATGCAGTAAGCTTTGGTTTCCCTTTCTTTTCTTTCTAAAGAAACTCTGGAGGAGAGAGGAGTTCCATAGACATGAACTATGACCCCTTGGAAGACCTTCCTGAGTAACAAACCAGCTTGCCGGCATGTTTGACAGTTCCCTTTTCTAGATTGAAGTTAACGTTGTAAAAGTAGTGGTTACTTTTTGGCATTGATAGGAGTAAGGAAATCTTTGGATAAACAGAATAAGCATGGTTCTTGATGTTTTTGCTCTAGACAGAAAGCAGTAGCATGTATATTGTGTTTGAACCCAAACTGACTCCCATTACTGTCCTGCAGGACTGGTGGAAGTACACAGCGGTCTCTATGCTCTCTCATCCAGTGTTCAAAAATAGACCAGTTGAACTCTGGGACTTTCAATTTTGTGGAATTTCCTGCAAAATACCAAGAGCTATATGAGGGTTTGGCTATAATATGTGAGGTTTCTGTTCCAGTGCCGGTTCTTGGGACAAGTAAAGACATGACTCTTAGCCGAAGACTTGAGTCACCAAGCTGCCATGCCGGCTGACTGCTGATGTCCCCCTCTGTGTGCAGCTGGGCTGTGCTGGTGACACCCACGGTGAGCACAGTGTGAGTTGCTGCTGAAAGGGCAGAGGAGGTGCCCCCTTTGGCTTCGTATCGCAGGGTGCCTGTTGTGTCCACTTATCTGTGAGAAAAGATGGATGATTTCAGTAGGTCCTGGAGAAGCTTGTCACATCTGATTGTAATCACAGCTGGAGTTCCATTCCCAGACTGATGTGTTCATCGGTGACTTCAGAAACCACATTCAGCCGTGCTTAGCTGTGCTTGTGGGGTATTCTAACAACAACCGGACTTCTCTCTGCTGCTTCCAGCTGGCCATCTTTCCTCATCCCTCCAAGCATCGTGAAAGAATTCTTTACATCCTTAATCTCCTCTCTATTTCTCCCCCAAAGAGTGCTTTGATGCTCCATGAGGGAAGGCATGGAAGTAGACCATTGGGGTTCCCGGAGATGGACTCTCACCATGCTCAGCGAGCATGAGGGTCTCTAGTGCCATTCACTTGTATAATTCTACAGCATACACCCACCAAGGGCCTTCTGTGTCCCCCAACTTGAGTAGACACTGATGTACTGGGGCAGGTGGAACCAGATTCAGGTGAAGGACTAATTCAGGCTTTCTCCCAGCAGCTGCTCCAGGAGTCTGCTTTGGGGATGTTGGGGCATGAGCCCAGAAGGCATTAGGGCCCATATGACCAAAGGAGGCAGTAGGAGGTACAGGAGGAGCTGATCCCTGGGGGACAGAATGTAAAGTGGGACGATGAGGCTAAAGTTTGAATCTTGGGGCTATGAGTTGAAGTGATTCTTAACGCTTCACTGTTGATGATTTTAAATACAGAAATTGAATAAATAGGATGTTTTTCCTAGTTTAGTGTATTGGTTGCCTACAAGAGTGTTTTCCTACCAGGAATAGTAACATACACTTGTTCTAGAATGCCTGAGACTACAGAGCTATTTTGGTGGTTACTTGCTTTTCTTAGAGCTCAAGAATTTATGTTTTCGGGAATGTGACTAGTTTAGCCACTAAAGGTTTAATACAATGGAGGGCTACCCAGATCCCTCTGTCTAGATTTGCCTTGGAAGCCAAAGGGATTAGAAGAAGGAAAGCAAAGAGAATAAGTTAATCCCAAGAATTGAACAGAGCAAAAACCCTATGGCTCTTGTACTTAAAATATCTTGGCCCCACAGGCTCATCTCCTATGCTCTGTTCAGGAGGGTCATATATACACATTACAGGCTTCCTATAAGGTAGGGCTGGGAGTGGATGACCTTCTCTTTTCCTCCTTTTTCTTGTGTTCTAGCCCCAAACCCATCGACATCTTTTCTGTCTATCCTGATGTTTCTGGTCCTGTGCCCCAATGTATGCTCTTGGCTCTTAGAACCTCAGAATAGTTTGCTTTTTCCTCTTATATGATGCTTAACTTAGTCTTAACACATTATTAAGGGATTTTGTGGGTACTTCTTTTTTTTTTTTTAAGATTTTATTTGTTATTTGAGAGAGGGAGAGAATGAGCAGTGGGGAGGGGCAGAGGGAGAGACAGAGAGAAAAGCAGGCTCCTGAGGGGCTGAGCAGGAAGCCCGATGCGGGGCTCGATCCCAGGACCCAGAGATCATGACCTGAGCCAAAGGCACACGCCTAACCAACTGAGCCACCCAGGTGTCCCCCATATGTGGATTCTTCTTGAGAGAGAAATTACTTTTTTCTGCTCTAGCTCTGGTATCTCCCAGATTCAGCTTGGAGCTTCACAGTTCCTGTGTACTTGTATCCCTTTCGCTGATCTGAGGTGCATAGTCTCCCTGGGAAGACAGGATCTCAGCACAGGAAGTATTTGACTCTGGGGACCTGCAGGCTAGTAACGCACTATGACACCCAAGAATTATGTCATAAAGCGGGAGTTCCTTTTGTGGGCCCTGGTCTGTGGCCTCTTGGAATCTAGATGCCAAGGAAATCCCTAAACAGAGATTTTCTGTTTGGATGATCAGAGCAAGGAATAAAGATTGGGAATTTGGATAATGTCTCAACAGTTTCATTACCAGAATGATACAAGAGTCATTTCGAGCTCGCTGTTGGATAATTCTTCAGCAGAGTTCTGTGCAAGATTCAGGAAATTTCAGTAAATATTCTTTATTTCTATTGCTTGTTAAGAAATGAGCAGATGGCAGCTTAGGAACAAGGTGCCAGTATACTCTTAGCTTCTGGGTACACTCACCCCTGTGCTCTCACTGGGGAGGTTGGTGAAGGCTCAGCCAAACAGTTTGCTTCTTTGGCTTTAATATTGTGACTGGTTAGTTAAGTCATTGTTCAGTCACGGTCTTACTTGACCCATACACTGAATTTGATGGTTTAATCCTTTTATCTTTTTGTCCTTCTTACTTTGCTTTTATTAGCTACTGTGTTAGAAAATTTGAAGGAGGGGCCCCTGGGTGGCTCAGTGGGTTAAAACCTCTGTCTTCAGCTCAGGTCATGATCTCAGGGTAGTGGGATCGAGCCCCACATCGGGCTCTCTGCTCAGCGAGGATCCTGCATGCCATTCTCTCTCTCTCTGCCTGCCTCTCTGCCTACTTGTGATCTCTCTCTTTCTGTCAAATAAATAAATTAAAAAAAAAAAAAAAAAGAAAATTTGAAGGTAATTGACCTCATCTCAAAACAGATGATGAAAACTATACATCTTGTTTTTTAGATTATGAAAGTATATGCATTCTGTATTTACTGTTAGGAGGAGTGTGTCCATTTGTTACATATAGTGGGGAAAAATACATACTTTTTGAGAAAAATTGGAAAGCATAGATAAATATAATAACCAAGGAAAAGATTTACTATAAGCTTGCCATCATAGGCAGACACCGTCAGCATTTGGCCGGTGTCCTGCTCAGTTTTTTTCACCTGTTCTTGCACAGTTGAAATAATACTGAGTAGAGAATTTGGTCTCTTATTTTGTTTTTGTTTTTTGCTAGCTGGTGGATCATAAACATTTTTTAAACCATGAAAAAGTCGTAGGCATTTTTTCGTATCTATGTAAGATTCCATGAAGTGGACGGCCATCTCTACTTAACCAGTCTTTCTTGTTAGACTTTTAAACTGTTTCCAGGTTCTTACTACTGTAAGTAAAGCTGGGATGAACATGTTTGGCCAAAGCCACTTCATTCCAGATTGCATTCTCTTGGGGTAGGTTCCTTGGATCAGAGGTTAAAAATAGTTCTAAGGCTTTTCAGAGGAGCTGGCCAATTTCCACACCCCCTGGCAGTTTATGAGAATACCTCATCACACCACACGACTGCCAACATTAGATAATATGACATTTAAAACTTTGCTAATTTTATAAGCCAAAATAATGGTTGGACCTAATTTGCAACCTCCCTTCCCCGTTAGTAATGCTACTGAACATTTTGGGGGAAGTTCATTACCATTTGAATTTGTTTCATGAAGTGACTGATTTTGCCTGTTTTTTTAGGGTGTCCAGTTTTTTTTTTTTTTTAAATCACTGATTTGTAAACAATTATGTAGGTGATGATTTGATTAGTACCAGTTTTTCCTACTAGACTGACAATATTTAGTTTTGTTCTCCTTATATCCACAGTGTCTGCTGTCTGCTATCTTGCCTGGTATTAGTAACCACTCAGTAAAAATTTATGGAAGGAGTATTATTTTGCTTGAGAGGGACTAGGAATCATTCCCGCCCCCCACACTTAGTTACTTAGAAGGAACTAAGTAACTGAGTGGGAACAGATCAACTCAGAGGTCATCATACATATTTTAGTGGTCCTTCAATGCTAGCATTGTGTTGCAGTTAAGAAAAAAACACACATTTATTTAAGTCATCTCTGCACCCAATGTGGGGCTCAAACTCATGACCCTGAAATCAAGAATCGCTTGTTCTACTGACCGAGCCAGCCAGGGGTCCTACAATGTGTTGCAGTTTAAAAGTATATTTAAATTTATATTTGTAGAGGGGAGAAAGCAGGACCTAGTCTCACAAAAAGTGTGTAGTATTTGGGATCTAGTTCTGTTGTAAGATAATCATACCTCTTATTCAACTTTTTGACAGGAGGAGAGATACTCAGTGCCAGGCATTTGTGAAGAGAGTCATAATGAGTCGTCTCTTTAAGATAATTATGATTAGCACCGTCTCCCTGAATGCCTTTTTTGTGGTCTTGTGGACTGATTATAATACAAAATACAACTTGTTCAGACTTTTTGAGGTAAGCAGACAAAATGAGTAGAGTCTCTTCTGTTTCATCCTTTTTATTTGTGAAAACATTTTAAGATTTTTAAGGCATTTTGTTCAAGAAAATTTTCCATAGGAAAGCTCTAAGGACTTAAAAAATATACTCTAAAATCTTTGGAAAGATGGTAACAATATTAGCAGTGGTAACGTGGTTTTTTAATCTCTCTGAATTTTCTCCTAAAAAAAAAAAAAGCACCTTGGAGGGTGCCTGGGTAGCTCAGTCAGTTAAGCGTCCAACTTTCAGTTTTTGCTCAGGTCATTGGATCTCAGGGTCATGAGATAGCCTTGTGACAGGCAAGGGATTGGCAGGGAGTCTGCTTGGGATTCTCTCTCTGTCCCTTCTCCCTGTAGGTGCATGTTCTCTTTCTCCCTCTAAAAATAAATAAATAAAATCGGAGTGTGGGGGGAAACAGAGCAACTTGGGAGCAAAATCAGAATCCACAGGCAGTATAAAAATCAAAACTAGTTAAAAACATATCCTTACTATGAGCCCCAACTGCACAGATTTAGCCTCTGAGGGAGAGGAAGCAGAGGATGTTCAATAAATATTAGTTGGAAAATATGGGCTGATATGAGAACATATTTTTTTATTAACATATGCTGTATTATTAGTCTATAAGGTAGAATTTAAGTAAACTGAAAATACTTAATTTAAGGTAGAATTAAGTGATTCACCATTTGCATATAACACCCAGTGCTCCTTACTTCAAGGGTCCTCCTTAATGCCTATCATCCTATTACCCCATCCTCCATCAACCTCCCCTCCAACAACCCTCAGTTTGTTTCCAGTAGTTAAGAGTCTCTCATGGTTTGTCTCCTTCCCTGTTGTCTTATTTTATTTTTCCTTCTCTTCAGATATATTTATCTGTTTTGTTTCTTAAATTCCACATGTGAGTGAAATGATACTGTATTTTGTCTTTCACTGACTGACTTATTTCACTTAGCATAATACCCTCTAGTTCCATCTACATTGTTACAAATGGCAAGATTTCATTCTTTTTGATGACTAACATATATATATATATATATATAATTTCATTATATGTATTATATACATTATAATTTCATATATATATATTTTTTTCTTCTGTTGATGATCAGTATTTGATATTGGGAAGGGTGTTGTTCAGTCCAGTACTGGGTTAATGCAAGAGGTTCCTGGTAATTCCTGAAGGACCTAAAACAGTCTGGATCTTGTGAACTCTGAAGACTGACCAGCCAGAGTTTCCTTCAGGGATATCCCCCATGATCCCCATCCACTTAGAAGAAATAAAAGGAGTGGAATAAAAATTGAGCAGGGGAGAGACCCAGAGATTAAGGAAGAGAAAGTCTAGATAAAATTGGAGGAGGGGAATGGAATGAAGAAACCTTAAAAATCAAGCTAGCATGTCTTTGAAAGAGAAGAGGGAGCTACATGAAGTCAGAACCACACCTTCTAAAAGTTCAGGAAAACCAATGTCATAGAAAAAAGTATATTATAAAGAGATTGAAGTAAAATCCCACACAATGATTGTGAAGTGAGAAAAGAGAATATATTGGAGAATAATACCCCTGTAGATGGTAGAAGCCCACCACAAAGACATGTCCACAAAACAGATAACAACTGTAGCATCTTATTTCAAAACAAGGTAAATGTTTAAGAAAATGATATGAAAAAGGAAAGAACAGAGGCAAAGTGAAAAGACTCAGGAAAGAATTAGAAATAAAAGACATTTCAGAAATGAAGATGTAGCTAAGAGCAATTAAGCACAACAGGTAATAGCTTAAGAGACATATTGGATTAATGGAAGAGATTTTTTTTTTTTTAAATTTTATTTATTTATTTTTGAGAGAGAGAAAGCGAGAGAGTGCACAAGCTGGAGGAGCGCAGAGGGGGAAGCAGATTCCCCGCTGAGCAGGGATCCCGATGCAGGACTTGATCCCAGGACCCTGGGATCACGACCTGAGCCAAAGGCAGATGCTTAACCAACTGATTCACCGAGATGCCCAAGGAAGAGAATTTTAAAATCAATCAATAATGAAGAAATAAAAAGGATTCAAGAGAAAATAATGAATATTGAAAATGGGGGAAGGGACACCTGGCGGGCACAGTTGGTGGATCATGCAGTACTTGATCTCAGTGTTGTGAGTTTGAGCACCATGTTGGGTATAGATTACTTAAAAATAAAAATTAAAAAAAGTGAAAAGAAAAAAGTTGTAAAGAAAATGGGGGGAAGAAAAGATCCAACATAAGGATAACAGGAGTCCCTGAATTTGAAACAGTAACAAAGTAAAGGGATGGAACACAGAGAAACCTATAATCTAAGAAATGTTACCTTAAAGAACTGAAGTTCTATATTGAAAGAGCACACATTACACACCTGAGAATATGAATTTAGAACAACAAGCACTGAAACATTCTACTAAAATTATTGGACTCTAAATGAAAGAGGGTAGAGGAAATTATGAGCATCTGGGCAAAGAGGCTGCTAAGGAAAGGGGAAGTATTGGCAGACTTTGCTAACACTTTATGCTAAAAGAAAGAAACATATTTAGGATACTTAAGGGAGGAAAATGAACCAAGAGTTCTAGATCCATTAAAACTGATGAAATTTCAAGTATAATGCACACAGAGATACACTGTCATCAGTCATGAAAACCCTTGGGTGATGTTTCCTTAAGCCCTTCTGTCAGAATCTGGTAAAGAATAAATTGAAGCCAACCAAAATGACTAGAGACGCATCAACATTAGGATGGATGGTGAGTGTTAAATACAATTATTGGTAGAATTAATGCTAATTGTGGGCTAACAAGGAGAGAATACGCCATAGAATGAATCTGTCCTCTGATGGTGAAGATACAGTATGACTCAAACATGGAGGAGAGTGGGGAGAGTTAATGCCCAGAAAATTTTAAACCACTTTTAAGAGTCAAATTAGTGGAGATATATTAGAGTAATATCATTTTGAGACTGTTGTATGTGTCATATGGGATAAAGTCGATGGGCAAACATGGGACAGTTTCATTCTCTTACCCTCTCTGTTCTTGGGAATCAGTATACTCATGGAAGAAAGGAGAAACAGAGGTAATACAGACAATGCTAAGTAAAAATTCTCCAGTTTGACATTAAGTTGGAAATATCAGGATAAATGACGAAAGTATTTTATCCTTAACCATGAAAGACCTAAACATTGACCACTCCAGCAGTTACACAGCCATAGTGCTCACAATTCATGTGATTTTGAAATGCCATTTCTCACTGAAAACAAACTAGGGATTTTTAGAGAAATGATTGACCACAAGTCAAGGCAAAAAACATACCAGAGGAGTAAGGAATATCTTGTCATATTAGCAAGGAAGATGTCAAAGATTACGGGGGTTGTGTCAGAAGGACTCAGGAGACAACTTAAAGAGCCTGCTACTAGCGGAAGATGGGACACTTTGAGCTTTGATAAGGATGATAATTAAAATGGATTGGAATGCCTCAAATAATCCATAAGTTCATAATGATACCAAAAACTAACTGGTCACTTTTGGAGGGTAATAAGGAACTAATTTTTATCTCTAAAACATTAAGAGAAAGAATCAAGCATTATTGACCTAATATGAACCATATTACTGAGTAACCATACAGTCAATAAGAGAGAACTCTCTTTATAGAAATATCCCAGTTAATAAGTGAAAAAGGAAATGATAAAATTAGAGTATCACTGTTTTCAGCCTCTAGTGAAGAAATGGATCTAGGCAATAAGAATGAGTAGCCGCTACCATCATCAGAAGGGAGACAAGCAGATATATGCTTGCTATGAAAGAACAGAAGCTATGATCTTGCTAAAGAGATGAAACCTGAATCCGGTCTAGTCTTTGGATCTAACTACCTGTTTCTGGAAGATAGAGGACAGGGGAGCATGCTGAGCTGCATCATGAGTGTGTAGGTAGCAAAATCTAGACTGGGAAGTTCTACCCATCAGAATGCCTGGATTCATCAATAGGTAAGTTGAAAGGAAAAAAAGGAATGGAAGACTTAAAAGACACCAAATTTAAACAGATTTTAAAAGGCAAGACTAAAGTATTAGTTCCAGGGATGTATACATGTGTTCCTATCTATAGAGAAATCCAAGAAGTGATGACTATGAAAATCAGGATAGTGGTTAATTTGGGGGAAAGGAGGAAGTTGTAATTGGGATGGCACACGTGGAGGACTTGTGGGATAGCTGGTGAACAAAGTTGTATTTCTAGACCTAGGTGGTAGTTACAACGTGTGGGCCATGGAACAGTCCATTAGGCTATATATTTGTTTGTGTGGTTCTATATGTATGTTTTGTTGTATAATAAAATGGATAAAAATGTACTCGGTCGTCTTTTATGGTAAATAACAAGTTTCTTTCTTGGTGGTGAAAGTGGTCAACATCAACCCAGCATGTAGTCAGAGGCCATGGAGGTAGGTGGTGGAGGACCCTAGTCAATGCATGAAATGCGCCAGTGTCCATTTGGCACCACATCTCTGAACCTGTCGGTGTGGCATTGCACTCCACAGCATTTGGTAATGAACCACAGAGCATCATGTTAGGTATGGCACTTGATAGGAGTCAGGGCAAGAGCTGAGTTGAGGAATCTAAATCTGATTGCCCTGCAGAGGCCATATGGGTCACATAACGTACCTCCCGTAGCATCCCGGTTTGCAAGCCTGGGGGAAATTCTGTGCTGTGGAAGGGATGCAGATTTCAATGTTAGAGAAATCGGGGTTTTTGGCAAGTTACTTAATCTCGAAATTGTTGCGCTTCAACATTCATAAAGTGATGTCATTAATGTACACAGGGTGGCTGAGGTAATTGGATAACATGTATGAAAACCCTTGATTAACTGTGAAACTCTGAGAAATTATTACCATTTTGGAGAATCTCAACGAAGGTATCAGGAAAGTCCTGAGAAGGCCCTGAAATCTCACCTCTGGAAAATCTTGAGACTCTGCAAGCAGGAAATGAAGGCTAAGGCAGAGACATAAACTGCTGGACTATTTTTTTTTATTATTTTAAAAGATTTTATTTATTTATTTGACAGAGAGAGATCACAAGTAGGCAGAGAGGCAGGCAGAGAGAGAGAGAGGAGGAAGCAGGCTCCCTGCTGAGCAGAGAGCCTGATGCGGGACTCGATCCCAGGACCCGGAGATCATGACCTGAGCCGAAGGCAGCAGCTTAACCCACTGAACCACCCAGGCGCCCTAAACTGCTGGACTATTAAATGTCTGCTGCAACACTCAGAACCTTATGGCAAAGGCTGGGAGAGTTAGTGGGTCCAGGCATTTATGGGAATATCTGCCCATTCACTAGCAGACCATTAAGTTAGCTGAGTGGGTCTTTAGCCAGACATGACAAAGAATACAGACATTACAGAAGTACTTCTGGAAAGTTTCTTCTAAAAAAATGGCAATAAAATTCTAGGGAGTGGGGGTCATCAGATTTCTGGGGTTCCACTTTTTTTTTTTAGATTTTATTTATTTATCAGAGAGAGAGGGGGGGAGAGAGCGAGCACAGGCAGAGGCAGAGGGAGAAGCAGGCTCCCTGCTGAGCAAGGAGCCCGATGTGGGACTCGATCCCAGGACGCTGGGATCATGACCTGAGCTGAAGGCAGCTGCTTAACCAACTGAGCCACCCAGGTGTCCCTGGGGTTCCACTTTTATGTAATTTACAATGTCCCTTTTCCAACAACAACAAAAAAAATCTCAAAACACACAAAGAAACAATGTATGGCTCCTACACAAGCAGATAAAAGTACAGTCAATAGAAACTGTCCCTGAGGAAGCCCATCTCTTTGGCTTACTATGCAAAGGTTTTTAAATTGGAGATTGTAAGTATGTTCAAAGGACTAATGAAAAAATATCCTATCTAAAGACCCAAAGGAAAATATGAGAGGAATACCTCACCAAATAGAGAATATGAGTAAAGAGAGAAATTTTTAAAAGAGCCAAATAAAAATTCTTTAGTTGAGAAGTACAATAATTGAAATATTCATTAAAGGAATTCAGTAGCAGATTTGAGTTAGTGGAGGAAGGAATTGAAAAACAAAGATAGGTCAACTGAGATTCTCCAGTGTGAGGCACAGAAAGAAAAATGAAGGACTAGGGGGTGCCTGGGTATCTCAGTCGGTTAAGAGGCTGCCTTCAGCCCACGTCATGATCCTGGAGTCCTGGGATTGAATCCTGCATCTGGCTCCCAGTGGGAGTGTGGGTCTCCCTCTCCCTCTGCCTGCCACTCCCACTGCTTGTTATCTCTCTGTCTGTCAAATAAGTAAATAAAACCTTAAAAAAAAAATGAAGGACTGAAAATGATCAGAGACATGTGGAACCTCATCAGATAAACAAGGCGTCCCAGGAGATGAGAGAAAGGGCAAAAAAATTATAAAGGAATAATGGCCCCAAATTCCCCAAATTCAATGGAAAACATTAATCTACATATCCAAAAACACCAGCAAACTCTGAGAGTAGACTCAGAAATTCATCTAGACACATCATGAACAGACTGTTGAAAGTCAGAGAACTTGAGAGTACCATTGGAGAAACGATTCATCAAATACGGAGTATCCTCAGTAAAATTAATGCTGATGTGTCACCAGAAACTATGGTGGCCAGAAGGTAGTGGGATGTTGTATTCAAAGTGCTGAAAGAAAAACAAACAAACCAAGATTTCCGCATCCAGAAAACCCATCCTTCAAAAATGAAAAAGATGAATGATGTCAGTGAAAATGGTAGGTACTTAGGTACTCTAAGGGTCCATCTGTCCACAGAAGTACCTGAAAAGGGACAAAAACTCTCAGAACTCTGGAAAATAGTCAAAGATTTATAGCAAATGAGTGAAGATTGAATCAAGAAAGTCAACTTTTACTTTTTATTCTTTTTAAAATATTATTTTTTTAAAATATTTTATTTATTTGTCAGAGAGAGAGCACAAGCAGTGGGAGAAGTAGGCAGAGGGAGAAGCAAGCTCCCCAAGCAAGGAGTCTGACAAAGGACTTGGATCATGGGATCATGACCTCAGCTAAAGGCAGATGCTTACCTGACTGAGCCCCAGGCATCCCAAAGATTATTTATTTTAGAGAGAGTGCAAGCAAGTGCAGGGGGGGGGGGGTGAGCAGAGGCAGAAGAAGAGAGAATCCCAAGCAAACTTCCTGCTGAGCATGGAGCCCAACCCAGGGCTTGTCACAGGGCTCTATCTCATGACTGAGATCATGACCTGAGCTGAAACCAAGAGTTGGATGCTTAACCAAGTGTGCCACCCAGGCACCCAAGAAAGAGTCAGCTTTCAAAAGATAAAACTTTACAACATTTTATTTTGTCCCTGGCCCAGTCCCCTCCTCCTCGTGGTGATGGCCCTGAAGATGGCAGCCTAAGTTCTCATTGTGGAATTCTGGTCTCCTTGGTTCCTGAAGCCACAGAACAGACTTTGTTCTTGGGGCGCCTGGGTGGCTCAGTGGGTTAAGCCGCTGCCTTCGGCTCAGGTCATGATCTCAGGGTTCTGGGATCGAGTCCCGCATCGGGCTCTCCGCTCAGCAGGAAGCCTGCTTCCCTCTCTCTCTCTCTGCCTGCCTCTCCATCTACTTGTAATTTCTCTCTGTCAAATAAATAAATAAAATCTTAAAAAAAAAAAAAAAAAAAGAACAGACTTTGTTCTTAAAGAGTTATGTTGTCTCTTTTGACCTGTTTGAGGGCTGCCTGAAGGACTGATGCAAGGCAATTGCCTTTGTTTTGCCTGACTTGGAACTTTCTCAGCACAGAAAGGTGACTCTGCAGAGAGCATTTCTTAAAATCATTGAGAGACAGATGAAAAACTCACTGCTATCTAGGGCAAAACAACAACAGCAACAACAACAAAAGACCAGTTAACATAAACAAAGGACATGCTGAATGCCTTGAAGAAAGTCCAGGAGAGTCAGTCTTTGGAAAATGAAGGCATTAACAAACTTCCATGTATGTGGTAGAGTTTAGAGAGCCCTAAATGCCGTACCAACTGAGCCAGTCAGGCACCCTGCAAAGAATACAGTTTTTAAAAAAACTGTTGAGCCAGGCCACTAAACAAACAACACTACCCACAGAAAGTAACAAACTCTGAGGAAAGGGAAGAATCTGATTTTTTAAGGGGGGTGGGGACGGAGCTCTAAGGAAACAATTATTATATACTATTGAAGCTAAGGTTGTATTAATTAAAAATAGATTATTACAAGTTTAAGAGCTTAATTGTAACCATGAAAAACACAATGAAAAAGTATACAGAAGAATGAGAAAAGAATCCAAGTGGTACACTACAAAAGAATCAAGCACAAAAGAAAGTCGTAATGGAGGAATTAAGGAACAAAAAAGAATGGGACGTATATAAAATATTACAAAATGGCAGAGGTATTTCTTCTTTATTAGTAATTACTTTAAATATAGAGGAATTGAGCTCTCCAATTAAGACAGAATGGGTTATTTTTAAAAAATCCAAATATTGGGGGCGCCTGGGTGGCTCAGTGGGTTAAGCCGCTGCCTTCGGCTCAGGTCATGATCTCAGGGTCCTGGGATCGAGTCCCGCGTCGGGCTCTCTGCTCAGCGGGGAGCCTGCTTCCCTCTCTCTCTCTCTCTCTGCCTGCCTCTCCATCTACTTGTGATTTCTCTCTGTCAAATAAATAAATAAATAATCTTAAAAAAAAAAAAATCCAAATATTGGGACACCTGGGTGGCTCAGTCATTAAATGTCTGCCTTTGGCTCAGGTCATGATCTCAGGGTCCTGGGATTGAGTCCCACGTTGGGCTCCCTGCTCAGTGGGGAGCCTGCTTCTCCCTCTCCCACTCCCCCACTGCTTGTGTTCCCTCTCTCACTGTCTCTCTGTCAAATAAATAAATTTTTTAAAAAATCTTAAAAAAAATCCAAATATATGCTGTCTACAAAGAATTTATTTGAGATCCAAAAATACAAATAGGTTGAAAGTAAAAGAATAGAGAAATATATAACATGCAAGTAGAAATGAAAAGAGAGTTAGGTTGGCTGTACCCAAATCAGACAAAATAGATATTAAGGCAAAAACTGTTATAGGAGACAAGGGCATTATATATTAACAAAAAGGTCAATTCACCAAGAAAACACAGTGATTTTTCTCAAATGCACATAAAGCATTCTCTGGGATAGACCATATGTTGTGCTTTAAAGCAAGATCCAATAAATTTTAAAATATTGAAATCATGCAAAGTATCTTTTCTGACAACAGTGGAATGAAACTGGAAATCAATAACAGGAAAACTGGAAATTTTTCAAATATACGGAAATACTCTTAAATAACCAACAACAGGTCAAGGAAGAAATCACAAGGGAGATTAGAAAGTACTTTAAGGTAAATGAAAATGGACACACAGGGGCGCCTGGGTTGTTCATTGGGTTAAGCCTCTGCCTTCAGTTTAGGTCATGATCTCAGGGTCCTGGGATTGAGTCCTGCATCTGGCTCTCTGCTCAGCAGGGAGCCTGCTTCCCTCCCTACCGCCCCCCGCCGAGGCTGCCTCTCTGCCTACTTGTGATCTCTCTCTGTCATAAATAAAATTTTTTAAAAAAATTTTAAAAAAGAAAATGAATACACGACTTAACACATAAGGAATATAGTCAATAATATTGTAATAACTTTGTATGGTGACACCTGGTAACAACACTTACTGTGGTGAACATTTCATAATGTACATAAACATTAAATCACTGTTCTACACCTGAAACTAATATTGTATGTCAATATACTTCCATTAAAAATAATAATAATAAAACTTATAGGATGCAGCAGAAGCAGTGCTCAGAGGGAAATACATACCTGCAGATGCCTGCATTAGGAAAGATAAAAGATCTTAGTTTAATAACCTAACTTTAGACCTTAAGGAACTAGAAAAAGAAGGGTAAACCAAACTGAAAGCTAGCAGAAATAAGAAAATTAAAAAAAAGATTAGAGTGAGATAAAAAGACAAGAGACAAAATCAACAAATTCAAAATTTCATTTTTTGAAAAAGATTGACAAAATTGACAACTTTAACTAGATTGAAGAAGATAAGTGAAGACTCTACTAATAGTAGAAATGAATGTTGAGACATTCCTACTAACCTAAGAGAAATAAAAAGGGTTATAAGAGAACACTATAAACAATAGGCTGCCAACAAATTAGACAACCTAGATGAAATGGACAGATTCCTAGAAACTTACTAACTGCAAAACCGACTTAAGGAAAAAATAGGAAACTGACATATTAGAACAGTCCTATAATAAGTAAAGATGTTAAATCACTAAGCAGGGCGCCTGGGTGGCTCAGTGGGTTAAGCTGCTGCCTTCGGCTCAGGTCATGATCTCAGGGTCCTGGGATCGAGTCCCGCATCAGGCTCTCTGCTCAGCAGGGAGCCTGCTTCCTCCTCTCTCTCTCTGCCTGCCTCTCTGCCTACTTGTGATCTCTCTCTGTCAAATAAATAAATAAAATCTTTAAAAAAAAATCACTAAGCAAAAACCTCCCAATAAAGAAATGCCCAGGACCAGATGGCTTCACTAGTTACTTTGCTCCTGCATTTATGTATGTGTGTATGTGTGTATGTGTGTATGTGTGTGTGTGTGTGTGTGTGTGTGTATGTAAAAGAGAGCACAGGCAGGGGAAGGGGAGAGGGAGAGGGAGAAGCAGACTTGCTGATGAGCAGGGGGCCCAACTTGGGGCCCAATCCCAGGCCCCTGGAATTATGACCTGAGCTAAAGGCAAATGTTTAACCAACTAAACCACTCAGGATCCCCTTCCCTCTGCATTTAAAGAAGAACAAATACCAATGCTTCTCAAACTTCCAAAAAATAGAAGAGGATGGGACACTTTCAAATTAATTACATCAGTCCAGCATTACCCTGACCCCAAAGCCAGAAAAAGACATCACAGGAAAAGAAAACTACAGACGGATATTCCTTATGAATACAGATGCAAAAATCCTCATGGAGATAGTAAACAATAGGCTGCCTATTTTTAAGGATTAGACATCATGATCATGACACCATGATTCATTACTTGATTTATCCCTGGAATGCCTTATGTTGATATGAAAGTCAGTCAATATAATATACCAGTAGAATGAAGGAAAAAATAAAATCCAAGTTTGTATCAGTTCTTGCTAAAAAAGGATTTGACAAAATCCAATACCCTTTAATGATTTAAAAACAAATAACAGGGGTGCCTGAGTGACTCAGTGGGTTAAGCCTCTGCTTTCGGCTCAGGTCATTATCCCAGGGTTCTGGGATTGAGCCCCGCATCGGGCTCTCTGTTCAGCAGGAGCCTGCTTTCCTTCCTCTCTCTCTCCTTGCCTCTCTGCCTACTTGTGATCTCTGTCTGTCAAGTAAATTTTAAAAAAAGAAAAAAGAAAACAAACAAACAAAACAAAACAAACTAGAAGTAGAAGGGAAATTCCTTAACCTGATAATGGACATTTATAAAAAAGATCCAGTTAACATCATGCTCAGGGGTGAAAGACTGGAAATCTTTCTAATCTATCTAAGATCAGGAAAAGGACAAAGATGCCTGCTTTTACCATTTTTAAAAATTATGCTGGAAGCCTTAGCCAGAGCAATTAAGCAGGCAAAAAAAATGGCATTCATATTGGAAAGGAAAAATTGAGATTATCTTTGTTTGCATGTGACTTGATGTTATGTATAGAGAATCCCAAATAATACACACACACACACACACACACACACACACACACACACACAACTATGAGGACTATTAAACAAATTGAGCAAAGTTTTTGACACAAGATCAACAACAAAAATCAGACATTTCTGTATACTAGCAATGAACAATCTGAAAAGGAACTTAAGAAAATTTGACTTACAAAAGCATCCAAAACAATAAAATGCCGAGGACTAGATTTCACCAAGGAGATGAGAGATGGGTGTCCTGAAAACTATAGAACCTTGCTGAAAGAAATAAGACCTACATTAGTGGAAAGACATCCTGGATTAGAATTCATGAATTAGAATACCTGTTAAGACTTGTTACAGGGGTGCCTTGCTGGCTCAGTTGATTAAGTGACTGACTTTAGCTCAGATTATGATACCAGGATCTTGGGATTGGACTCTGCATCAGGCTCTGCATTCAATAAGGAGTCTGCTTGTCCCTCTGGCCCTACCCCTGCTTGTATCTCTGTCTCTGTCTCAAATAAGAAGAGAGAATCTTAAAAAAAAAAAAAAAAAAAAAAAAAAAAAAAAAAAAAAAAGACTTGTTACAAAGACTACCCAGAGTGATCTAGAAATTCATTGCAATCCCTATCCAAATTTAGAGAAAAAATTTTCTTTTTTTTAAAAAAGAAACTGGGGTTCCTGGGTGGCACAGTCATTAAATGTCTGCCTTGAGCTCAGGGTATGATCTCAGGGTCCTGGGATTGAGCCCCGTATCAGGCTCCCTGCTTGGCAGGAAGCCTGCTTCTCCCTCTCTCACACCCCTTGTTTGTGTTCCCTCTCTCACTGTGTCTCTCTCTGTCAAATAAATAAAATCTTTAAAAAAAAACAAATAAAAAAAGAAACTAAAAAATAGATTCTCAAATTCATGTGGATGTGCAAAGGGCCTTGAGTAGCCAAAACAATATTGAATGTGAAGAACAGACTTGGAAAACTTGTACTTTCTGACTTCAGAACTTTCTACAGAGATATTGTAATAAAAACTGTGGTACTGACATAAGGATACACATAGACAAAGAATATAATTGAAATTCTAGGGATAAAACCAAATTAAGTATGGCTAATTGATTTTCAATGAGAATGTAAGACCATTTAGTTGGGGCAAGAATAGTCTTTTCATCATATGGTTCTAGGATAACTTGATATCTACACATAGAGAATAACTCAGACGCCCACCTTACACTGTATTCAAAAATTAACTCACAATGGATCAACATCCTAAATATAAAAGCTAGAATTCTTAGAAGAAAACACAGTGGTAAATGTTCATGACCTTGACCTCAGCAATAGATTCTTACGTATGACACCAAAAGCACAGGCAACAAAAGGGAAAGGCAGATTAATTAGACCTCATTAAATGAAAACATTTGTGAGTCTTAGGGAACTATCATGAGAGTGAAAAGATAAGCCACAGAAAGGAAGAAAATATTTGCACATCATGAATCTGATAGTTAATATGCAGACTATACAAAGAGCTCCCACAACTCAACAATAACATCAACAACAAAATAACCCAATTAAAAAATACCCAAAGGGGGCGCCTGGGTGGCTCAGTGGGTTAAGCCGCTGCCTTCGGCTCAGGTCATGATCTCAGGGTCCTGGGATCGAGTCCCGCATCGGGCTCTCTGCTCGGCAGGGGGCCTGCTTCCCTCTCTCTCTCTCTCTGCCTTCCTCTCCATCTGCTTGTGATTTCTCTCTGTCAAATAAATAAATAAATAAATCTTTAAAAAAATAAATAAAAAATACCCAAAGGACTTGAGTAGACATTTCTCCAAAGAAGATAAGCAAACGACCAATAAGCACATTAAAAGATGTTCAAAATCACTAGTCATTAGGATGAGAAATGCAAATCAAACTCACAAAAATATACAACTCCGCATCCTAATTATTACAGTCATTATAAAAACAAAAACTGTGAAATGGAGAACAAGTGTTGGTGCTGTAGATGTGAAGAAATTAGAACTCTTGTGCATTGTTGGTGTGAATGTAAAATTACGGAGCCACTCTAGAACACATCTCAAAAAGTTAAATGTAGAATTGCCATACAATCCAGCAATTCCTCTTCCAAGTGTATACGGAAAGAATCAGAAATAGAGACTCAAGGGGAGGAGTCAAGATGGCGGAGAAGTAGCAGGCTGAGACTACTTCAGCTAGCAGGAGATCGCTAGATAGCTTATCTAAAGATTGCAACACCTACAAATCCATCGGCAGATCGAAGAGAAGAAGAACAGCAATTCTGGAAACAGAAAAACATCCACTTTTTGAAAGGTAGGACTGGCGGAGACGTGAATCCAAAGCGATGGGAAGATAGACCGCGGGGGGAGGGGCCGGCTCCCGGCAAGCGGCGGAGCAACGGCGCACAAAACCAGGACTTTTAAAAGTCTGTTCCACTGAGGGACATTGCTCCAGAGGCTAAACCGGGGCAAAGCCCACATGGGGTCAGCGTGGCCTCAGGTCCCACAGGGTCACAGAAGGATCGGGGGTGTCCGAGTGTCGCAGAGCTTGTGGGTATTGGAACGGGAAAGCCGGCTACAGAGACAGAGCCGACAGTGAGCTCACAGCTCGGTGTTACCTTGAACCGGCCACAGGCTCAGTGAGCTCGGAGCGCGGCCGGAGGTCAGGCAGATGGGAGTAACTGGGCGCTGTTCTCTGAGGGCGCACTGAGGAGTGGGGCCCCGGGCTCTCGGCTCCTCCAGGCCGGAGACCAGGAGGCCACCATTTGTATTCCCCATCCTCCGGAACTCTACGGAAAGTGCTCAGGGAACAAAAGCTCCTGAAAGCAAACCCGAGTGGATTTCTCAGCCCGGCCCCTGGTAAGGGTGGTACAATTCCGCCTGGGGCAAAGACACTTGAGAATCACTACACCAGGCCCCTCCCCCAGAAGATCAACAAGAAATCCAGCCAAGACCAGGTTCACCTACCAAGGAGTGCGGTTTCAATACCAAGGAGAGCAGCAGAATTCCAGAGGAGGGGAAAGCAAAGCACGGAACTCATGGCTTTCTCCCTGTGATTTTTTTTAGTCTTGCAGTTAATTTAATTTTTTTCTTTTTCATTTTTTTTCTTTTTTTCTTGCCTTCGGATAAAAAATTTTTTTTAACTTTTACCTTTTTCTTTTTTAACGTTTTTTAACTAGTTTATCTAATATATATATTTTTTCTTTTTTATATTTTTCTTTATTCATTTTCTTTTTTTAAATTCTTTTCTTTTTTTTTTCTTTCTTCCTTTTTGAACCTCTTTTTATCCACTTTCTCCCCCCTCACGATCTGGGATCTCTTCTGATTTGGTTAAAGCATATTTTCCTAGGGTTGTTGCCACCCATTTAGTATTTTACTTGCTCCTTCATATACTCTTATCTGGACAAAATGACAAGACGGAAAAATTCACCACAAAAAAAAGAACAAGAGGCAGTACCAAAGGCTAGGGACCTAATCAATACAGACATTGGTAATATGTCAGATCTAGAGTTCAGAATGACAATTCTCAAGGTTCTAGCCAGGCTCGAAAAAGGCATGGAAGATATTAGAGAAACACTCTCGGGAGATATAAAAGCCCTTTCTGGAGAAATAAAAGAACTAAAATCTAACCAAGTTGAAATAAAAAAAGCTATTAATGAGGTGCAATCAAAAATGGAGGAATGGAGGCTCTCACTGCTAGGATAAATGAGGCAGAAGAAAGAATTAGTGATATAGAAGACCAAATGACAGAGAATAAAGATGCTGAGCAAAAGAGGGACAAACAGCTACTGGACCACGAGGGGAGAATTCGAGAGATAAGTGACACCATAAGACGAAACAACATTAGAATAATTGGGATTCCAGAAGAAGAAGAAAGAGAGAGGGGAGCAGAAGGATACTGGAGAGAATTATTGGGGAGAATTTCCCCAATATGGCAAAGGGAACGAACATCAAAATTAAGGAGGTTCAGAGAATGCCCCTCAAAATCAATAAGAATAGGCCCACACCCCGTCACCTAATAGTAAAATTTACAAGTCTCAGTGACAAAGAGAAAATCCTGAAAGCAGCCCGGGAAAAGAAGTCTGTAACATACAATGGTAAAAATATTAGATTGGCAGCTGACTTATCCACAGAGACCTGGCAGGCCAGAAAGAGCTGGCATGATATTTTCAGAGCACTAAACGAGAAAAACATGCAGCCAAGAATACTATATCCAGCTAGGCTATCATTGAAAATAGAAGGAGAGATTAAAAGCTTCCAGGATAAACAAAAACTGAAAGAATTTGCAAACACCAAACCAGCTCTACAGGAAATATTGAAAGGGGTCCTCTAAGCAAAGAGAAAGCCTACAAGCGGTGGATCAGAAAGGAACAGAGACCATATACAGTAACAGTCACCTTACAGGCAATACAATGGCACTAAATTCATATCTCTCAATAGTTACCCTGAATGTTAATGGGCTAAATGCCCCTGTCAAAAGACACAGGGTATCAGAATGGATAAAAAAACAAAACCCATCTATATGTTGCCTCCAAGAAACTCATTTTAAGCCCGAAGACACCTCCAGATTTAAAGTGAGGGGGTGGAAAAGAATTTACCATGCTAATGGACATCAGAAGAAAGCAGGAGTGGCAATCCTTATATCAGATCAATTAGATTTTAAGCCAAAGACTATAATAAGAGATGAGGAAGGACACTATATCATACTCAAAGGGTTTGTCCAACAAGAAAATCTAACAATTTTAAATATCTATGCCCCCAACGTGGGAGCAGCCAACTATATAAACCAATTAATAACAAAATCAAAGAAACACATCAACAATAATACAATAATAGTAGGGGACTTCAACACTCCCCTCACTGAAATGGAGAGATCATCCAAGCAAAAGATCAGCAAGGAAATAAAGGCCTTAAACGACACACTGGACCAGATGGACATCACAAATATATTCAGAACATTTCATCCCAAAGCAACAGAATACACATTCTTCTCTAGTGCACATGGAACATTCTCCAGAATAGATCACATCCTCGGTCCTAAATCAGGACTCAATCGGTATCAAAAGATTGGGATCATTCCCTGCATATTTTCAGACCACAATGCTCTAAAGCTAGAACTCAACCACAAAAGGAAGTTTGGAAAGAACCCAAATACAGACTAAACAGCATCCTTCTAAAGAATGAATGGGTCAACCGGGAAATTAAAGAAGAATTGAAAAAAATCATGGAAACAAATGATAATGAAAATACAACGGTTCAAAATCTGTGGGACACAACAAAGGCAGTCCTGAGAGGAAAATATATAGCGGTACAAGCCTTTCTCAAGAAACAAGAAAGGTCTCAGGTACACAACCTAACCCTACACCTAAAGGAGCTGGAGAAAGAACAAGAAAGAAACCCTAAGCCCAGCAGGAGAAGAGAAATCATAAAGATCAGAGCAGAAATCAATGAAATAGAAACCAAAAAAACAATAGAACAAATCAACGAAACTAGGAGCTGGTTCTTTGAAAGAATTAATAAAATTGATAAACCCCTGGCCCGACTTATCAAAAAGAAAAGAGAAAGGACCCAAATAAATAAAATCATGAATGAAAGAGGAGAGATCACAACTAACACCAAAGAAATACAAACTATTATAAGAACATACTATGAGCAACTCTACGGCAATAAATTTGACAATCTGGAAGAAATGGATGCATTCCTAGAAACATATAAACTACCACAACTGAACCAGGAAGAAATAGAAAGCCTGAACAGACCCATAACCAGTAAGGAGATTGAAACAGTCATTAAAAATCTCCAAACAAACAAAAGCCCAGGGCCAGAAGGCTTCCCGGGGGAATTCTACCAAACATTTAAAGAAGAACTAATTCCTATTCTCCTGAAACTGTTCCAAAAAATAGAAATGGAAGGAAAACTTCCAAACACATTTTATGAGGCCAGCATCACCCAGACAAAATCAGACAAGGATCCCATCAAAAAAGAGAGCTATAGACCAATATCCTTGATGAACACAGATGCGAAAATTCTCACCAAAATACTAGCCAATAGGATTCAACAGTACATTAAAAGGATTATTCACCACGACCAAGTGGGATTTATTCCAGGGCTGCAAGGTTGGTTCAACATCCGCAAATCAGTCAATGTGATACAACACATCAATAAAAGAAAGAACAAGAACCATACGATACTCTCAATAGATGCTGAAAAAGCATTGGACAAAGTACAGCATCCCTTCCTGATCAAAACTCTTCAAAGTGTAGGGATAGAGGGCACATACCTCAATATCATCAAAGCCATCTATGAAAAACCCACCGCAAATATCATTCTCAATGGAGAAAAACTGAAAGCTTTTCCGCTAAGGTCAGGAACACGGCAGGGATGTCCATTATCACCACTGCTATTCAACATAGTACTAGAGGTCCTAGCCTCAGCAATCAGACAACAAAAGGAAATTAAAGGCATCCAAATTGGCAAAGAAGAAGTCAAATTATCACTCTTCGCAGATGATATGATACTCTATGTGGAAAACCCAAAAGACTCCACTCCAAAACTGCTAGAACTTGTACAGGAATTCAGTAAAGTGTCAGGATATAAAATCAATGCACAGAAATCAGTTGCATTTCTCTACACCAACAACAAGACAGAAGAAAGAAAAATTAAGGAGTCAATCCCATTTACAATTGCACCCCAAACCATAAGATACCTTGGAATAAACCTAACCAAAGAGGCACAGAATCTATACTCAGAAAACTATAAAGTACTCATGAAAGAAATTGAGGAAGACACAAAGAAATGGAAAAATGTTCCATGCTCCTGGATTGGATGAATAAATATTGTGAAAATGTCTATGCTACCTAAAGCAATCTACACATTTAATGCAATTCCTATCAAAGTACCATCCATCTTTTTCAAAGAAATGGAACAAATAATGCTAAAATTTATATGGAACCAGAAAAGACCTCGAATAGCCAAAGGGATATTGAAAAAGAAAGCCAAAGTTGGTGGCATCACAATTCCGGACTTCAAGCTCTATTACAAAGCTGTCATCATCAAGACAGCATGGTACTGGCACAAAAACAGACACATAGATCAAGGGAACAGAATAGAGAGCCCAGAAATAGACCCTCAACTCTACGGTCAACTCATCTTCGACAAAGCAGGAAAGAATGTCCAATGGAAAAAAGACAGCCTCTTCAATAAATGGTGCTGGGAAAATTGGACAGCCACATGCAGAAAAATGAAATTGGACCATTTCCTTACACCACACACAAAAATAGACTCAAAATGGATGAAGGACCTCAATGTGCGAAAGGAATCCATCAAAATCCTTGAGGAGAACACAGGCAGCAACCTCTTCGACCTCAGCCGCAGCAACATCTTCCTAGGAACATCGCCAAAGGCAAGGGAAGCAAGGGCAAAAATGAACTATTGGGATTTCATCAAGATCAAAAGCTTTTGCACAGCAAAGGAAACAGTTAACAAAATCAAAAGACAACTGACAGAATGGGAGAAGATATTTGCAAACGACATATCAGATAAAGGACTAGTGTCCAAAATCTATAAAGAACTTAGCAAACTCAACACCCAAAGAACAAATAATCCAATCAAGAAATGGGCAGAGGACATGAACAGACATTTCTGCAAAGAAGACATCCAGATGGCGAACAGACACATGAAAAAGTGCTCCATATCACTCGGCATCAGGGAAATAGAAATCAAAACCACAATGAGATATCACCTCACACCAGTCAGAATGGCTAAAATCAACAAGTCAGGAAATGACAGATGCTGGCAAGGATGCGGAGAAAGGGGAACCCTCCTACACTGTTGGTGGGAATGCAAGCTGATGCAGCCACTCTGGAAAACAGCATGGAGGTTCCTCAAAATGTTGAAAATAGAACTGCCCTATGACCCAGCAATTGCACTACTGGGTATTTACCCTAAAGATACAAACGTAGTGATCCAAAGGGGCACGTGCACCCGAATGTTTATAGCAGCAATGTCCACAATAGCCAAACTATCGAAAGAACCTAGATGTCCATCAACAGATGAATGGATCAAGAAGATGTGGTATATATACACAATGGAATACTATGCAGCCATCAAAAGAAATGAAATCTTGCCATTTGTGACAACATGGATGGAACTAGAGCGTATCATGCTTAGCGAAATAAGTCAATCAGAGAAAGACAACTATCATATGATCTCCATGATATGAGGAAGTGGTGAAGTGGTGATGCAACATGGGGGCTTAAGTGGGTAGAAGAAGAATCAATGAAACAAGATGGAATTGGGAGGGAGACAAACCATAAGTGACTCTTAATCTCACAAAACAAACTGAGGGTTGCTGGGGGGAGGGGGGTTGGGAGAAGGGGGGTGGGGTTATGGTCATTGGGGAGGGTATGTGCTTTGGTGAGTGCTGTGAAGTGTGTAAACCTGGTGATTCACAGACCTGTACCCCCGGGGATAAAAATATATGTTTATAAAAAAATAAAAAATTAAAAAAAAGCACACACACACACACACACAAAAGAAATAGAGACTCAAACAGATTCTTGTACACCAGTGTTCACAGCACCATTGTTCATAGTAGCCAAAAGGTGGGAGCAAATCATGTGTCCATTGGCTGATGAATGGATAAAGAAAATGTGTCTATACGTAAAATGGAATATTATTCAGCCTTTAAAAAGAATGAAATTGTGATACACACTACAATGTGGATAAACCTTGAACACATTATGCCAAGTGAAATAAACCAGGTATAAAAGGGCAAATATTGTATGGCTTTATCTGCATAAAGTATTTAGAAGAGGAAAATTCATATAGACAGGAAGTAGAATTGAATTTTCTGGGGGATGTGGGGAGAGGAGAATGTGAGGTTACTGTTTGTTGGGTTCAGAGCTTCTGTTTGGGAGGATGAAATAGTTCTGGAAATAGATGGTAGTGATGGTTGCACAATATTGTGAATGCACTTAATTCCACTGAATTGATTGTATATCTAAAAATGATTAAATAGGGTAATTTTCATGTTATGTATATATCTTACAATAAGTAGAAACAAATGTTATAAATACTCAAAACTAATCCCCTCCTCACTGAATTTTACATTTTAAAATGACAAACTTAATGGTACATGAATTATACCTCAATTTAGAAATTTAATGAGCTGACCTTTTGGAAAAGAGGAACAGAACAAAATCAAAAAGAAGGATAAAGGAAGGAAACGTAGAAGAATAAAGGAAAATAGAAAAAAGGAAATAATAAAGGTAGGGACAAAAATTAATGAAATAGAAAGCAAAGATTCAAGGGAAAGTATTAACAACGCCACAGTTAGAGCTTAGGAAACAATTATGAAATAGCTTTGTTCATGAGACAAGGCAAATGGAAGCTCTGAATCATGTTAGGGTTTGGGTTTTTTTTTTTTTTTAAGATTTTTTATTTATCCATTTGATAGAGAAAGAAAGCAAGAGTACAAACGGGAACAGCAGGCAGAGGGAGAAGCAGGCTCTTTGCTGAACAGGGAGCCCTATTTGGGGCTTGATTCCAGAACTCTGGGATCATGACCTGAGCCAAAGGGAGACGCCTGATTGATGGAGCCTCCAGGTGCCCCTCATGTCAGGTATTTAAAAGGAAAATTACAGATACAGTAGATGTCAGTAATCTAATAATTTTATGCTAATGAATTTGAAAACCTAGCTGAAATAAGATATTCTAGAAAAAATTTACAAAACGGATTTTCAATAAAAAAGCAAAAACTTGAAATAAACTTTGTATGTCCTTATATTTCCTTTAATGGCTATAAAGCATTGAATTAGTAGTTAAAACTTTACCCCCGAGGGCGCCTGGGTGGCTCAGTGGGTTAAAGCCTCTGCCTTGGGCTCAGGTCATGATCCCAGGGTCCTGGGATCGAGCTCTCTGCTCAGCAGGGAGCCTGCTTCCTCCTCTCTCTCTCTCTGCCTGCCTCTCTGCCTACTTGTGATCTCTGTCTGTCAAATAAATAAATAAATTCTTTAAAACAAAACAAAACAAAAACCAAAACTTTACCCCCGAAAACTACGAACTAACCCAGACTAGCTAGTTATACCTTGATGGAAGATACCATTCTAAACATATACAGTGCTTACAGTGATTAGATAAATGAGTATATCTGCCTTGCCCACAGACAGTTCATCTTGTGAGGCTAGTATAACTTCCATGCCAAACTAGACAAATATGAGAAAGAAAAATGACACCAAATTATATGAACATTAACATAAAAATCCCAAAGAGAAAATTAAGAAACTGAATTAGAAAATGGAAGAAAAAGAGTATATATATATATATATATATATATATATACTCTTTTTCTTCCATTCCAATGATATATATATATATATATATCATTGCCAAGTTTTTCAGAAATTCAAGTATTAAAAAAATCCACATATTTTATTAACCAGCTTAAAATATTAAAGAAGAAAAAAACAGCCCATCAGATAGTTTCAAGAGATGCAGGAAAAAATATATATCATGAATATCCACTAAGATAAAAACTTAGCAGGGCACCTGGGTGGCTCAGTTGGTTAAGGATATGCCTTTAGCTCAGGTCATGATCTTAGGGTCCTGGGATGGAGCCCCATGTGGGGCCCTGAGCTCAGCAGGAGTCTGCTTCTCCCTCTGCCCCTTTTCCCCACTCATGCACTCTGTCTAATAAATACATTTTTAAAAATCTAAAAAACAGGGAGATAAAAGCTTAGCAAACTAGGAATAGAAAGGATTTATTTTTAACCCAATTAAGGGTATGTAAAACTTGTATCAAAATTAACACAGTGATGAAACTTTAGCAGTATTCTCTTTCAAAGTTCAGAAAAATAATGTCATTTCTGCATAGAACCCTCAAAAGAATCTGAAAAAAATTGTTAACTAATAAAGTTAATACTAATTAATAAAGTTATTATAAAGCCCAGCAAGTTTGCTGGTTATATGATTAATAAATAAAATTAATTACATTTAACATATCAGTTATAAAACAGCACTTCTAATGGAATATGAAAAGTACTTTGACAAAAGATTTAATAAAATCTAATAAATCAAAAAAAGATGTGTGATTTTTAAAAAAGATTTTATTTATTTGAGGGAAAGACAGCAAGCAAGAGCACAAGAAGGGGGAAGGACAGAGGGAGAAGCAGACTCCCCGCTGAGCAGGGATCCCAGCATGGGGCTTGATCCCAGGACACCAGGATCATGACTTGAGTAAAGGCAGACACAACCAACTGAGCCCTCCCGACGCCCCAGATTTGTGTGATCTTTTAGGAGAAAATAATTCAAATATGTGAAGGTTTAGCTGATGCTAAAATTTAGGGAAAAGAATGAAAGAGAAAAAGCAAACGAGATGACTTTGAAAGTTTAAAGGGAAGAGAAGGCTAGACTTAACCAGATAAGCAGACTGTAGGGCTTTCGTAATGAAGGCAGGGTAGAGGCCAGCGCAACAGGCAAGAGGGAAACAGATCCTGGTCTGGACAGAGACCCAGCACCTGTCAGGGGGCCCTGTGGGCTGGTGCCAAAAGGGTACCTTCTGCAGGAAACAATACTGGGACCATTGGTCGTAGGTATAGAGAGAGCATGTTACTGGATCTCTGCTTCATGGCAGACATGACTGGGTTAAAGACCCAACCTGAAAAGTGACACTTCAAAATGTTTAGAGAAAATATAGAATATTTACACAATCTCAGGAGGGGATGGTTTCTTAAAATACAAACTCTGTAAGTCATGAAAAACAAACTCCGTAAGTCATGAAAAAACAGTTTGGTTCCTTTGATTCCATTAAGATTTTAAACTTCTGTTCATCAAAAGATCATTGAAAATGTGAAAATATAAGTCAGCGGAGGAGAAGATATTTGCAACACATCTAACAGGTAAAGAATCAGGATTCAAAATATCTGGAAAAATTCATTCTTTTGCAGACCACTAAGAAAAAAACAAAACAATCCAGCTGAGAATTTGGCAAAAGATAAGAAATGGGCAGTTTACAATTAAGTGTATAAGAAGATGTCCAGCTTCATTAATTATAGAAAGTACATAAAAAGATACCATTGCATATTCATCAGACTGACAAAAATGGAGAAGTTCTACAGTGGGAATCATTGGTAAGCACGTGAAGCAGTAGGAACATTGTGGGATTAAAAGTTAAAACACTTCTCACCTTGCAGTCACGTTGAAGGTGCTCTTACCTTACAACTCCCTAATTCCACTCCTGGGTCTGTACCCAAGGGAAGCTTTACACATGGATATGTGTAAATATATATGTGATATATACCAATTACTCACCCTTTTTGTACTGTTGTGCTGTTGCAATAGTAAAATTTACCAACAAGCCAAATATCCCCAATGGGTAACTAGATAAATATAGTATTTTCACGAGTGGTATCGCTACATAGTAGTAAAACCACTAGGTTTTGCGTAAACTAGTTTTACACATATCAACATAGATGAATCTCATAGTGTTATTTATTTTTAGAGAGATTTATCCATTTTAGGGGCACTTGAGTGGCTGAGTCATTTAAGTGTCTGCCTTTGGCTCAGGTCATGATCCCAGGGTCCTGGGATTGAGTCCCGTGTCAGGCTTCCTGCTCAGTGTGGTGGCCTGTTTCTCCTTCTCCTTGCTTGTGCTATCTCTCTCTCTCTCTCAAATAAATAAATATAATCTTTAAAAAAATTATTCATTTTCGGGAGAGAGAGAGAGTGAGTGCATGTGTGTGTGTGTGTATGAGGGGGTCCTTGATCTCACAACTCTAAGATCATGACCTGAGCTCAAATCAAGAGTCAGATGCTTAACTGACTGAGCCACTCAGGTGTTCCAACATAATTTTAAATGGAAAAAACTCAACAAATTGCCAAGAGCACTTCAGTGTAACATTATGCTGTTTGTTGTGATGTCTAAAAAAATGCAAAAGAATGCCAGGTACTTTTGGGGATACATATGGTCCCTGAGGGCTACACAGGAGGCTGCCTGCAATGGTAATAATATTTTATTTCTTAAGCTGGGTGGTAGTGTGTGGCTTTCATTATATTCTTTATGTCTTTTTGTGTATCTTAAATATTAGGTAGTAGTTAAAAAAATAACAATGTATATAAATAGTTGCCAGTTAGGGGGCCACAAACATAAGTAGGCAGGACAAATAAAAATCCCAGCTGCCCTAATATTATCGGAATGGATAGTTGTGGCCTCAGTTACATCTTCCAGTGGCAGCATCTGACATATATTTAAAAGGTGCTCTATCTCAAAAGCCTTCCTGTTTCTCTCCAGAAACTCTCTCCAGCCCATTTCAGTGCATCCCAAACTCATCCCAGGGAAAGCATCACTGCTGACCCAGTTGCTCTGTCTCAAGCCCTAGAATCTTCTCTGGCCTCCTGTCTTCCCTGTGCACTCCGAACTCCAGCAGCAAGTCCTGACTTGGCAGCCTACAAAAGACAGGCTTTTCCCTCTTCCCTTTGATGCCACACCATCCCCAGTCCAGTCCAGTCCGGTCTAACCTCCCCTCTAGCTGGTTAGAGAGAACTCCTGTTCTCTGATTCTTCCTCCCTAAGCACCCCCCTCACCCACCCCACTCACCCTTCTCATCAGCTCCGCACTAGTCGCTTTTCCATGGAGATCTCTTAAAAATATAAATTATCACTCCCTTGCTCAGAATCCTCCAAGGTGGAGGTTAAAATTCAAAGCTCTCACCAGGCCTGCCCTCTGTGGCCTGCCCCTTCAATGGCATCTCCCACCCTCCTCACCCCTTTCTGTTCTAGCCACGTGGATCTTGCTGTTCTTTGAGCAAACCCTTTCTCACCTGAAGGCCCTTGTACTTGCTGTTTGGGAACTTTGTCCCAGATTTTAGCACGGCTCCTTTCCAAGGCCTCCACTCACCACCTTTTCTAAAATAGCTGCCACGGCTCTCCCCCAACCCAACCAGCCCTTTCATCTCCTTTGGCTGTTTCCTTCACTCCCCTTCCTTCCCACCTGGGGTCATCTTATTTCCGTATTTGTTTGAGCCTTCATTTCTGTCTCCCTCTGCTAGATCATATGCTTCCTGGGGGCTGAATATTTTCTGTCTAATTCGTTGTTGTGGTTTTTTTTTTTAATTTTTATTTATTTATTTATTATTTATTATTATTTTTTTAAAGATTTTATTTATTAACTTGACAGAGAGAAATCACAAGTAGACGGAGAGGCAGCCAGAGAGAGAGAGAGGGAAGCAGGCTCCCTGCTGAGCAGAGAGCCTGATGTGGGACTTGATCCCAGGACCCCAAGATCATGACCTGAGCTGAAGGCAGCGGCTCAACCCACTGAGCCACCCAGGCGCCCCTGTTGTGTTTTGATAATAAGGAAAAGATCACTCAGGAAGCACCTTTTGGTAAAATCAAAGCCACTGGGGTTGTAGATGCACGAGAAGAATTTGAATAAGGTTATTTCATAAAGTACAGAAGTGGGGAAAAAAAAGCAGAATATTCTGCTGTTCTAACTGTTCTAAAACAATTAACTGATTTTCAGTATTTGTGATGAATGGATAAATATTAATAGATATTTGAGTATTTCATCTCTGTTCCTAAAAGTTTGGAAATTCAGGTTGGCCAGAAAACTCTTGGGATCTTTTCTTTGGGAAAGCTTACATTCAGGTTACCTCACATGTGCAGTTGACTTAGACTGGGGTCTAGGTGGTCATTCTGTCTTCCAGTCAGTCTGTCGTTCTCAAGCCCCCTGGGTGTGACCTAGCCCCAGTTTCGGGCTGCAGGGAGGGAAGCTGCAGAACGGGAAGAGAATAGGGCCCACCGTGTGTCTGCTGTGTGCCTGCAGCTCTGCCTGGGTTTCTCTGTCATGTGGTTGACCTAGGCGTACCCTCCGTCTGCCGAGATGCACACAGCCAGTTGGGCCCCTCCTGCAGGGAGAGGGAGGGACGATGGGGCTCTGCCGCTTGGCCTGACCCTCTGATCTTCGGCACCCCCCGCCCCCCGCAGGTCTCCGAGCTGATCTTTGTGTCCATCTATAGCTCTGAGTTCTGCATGAAGCTCTATGTGGACCCCATCAACTACTGGAAGGATGGCTACAACCTGCTGGATGTCATCATTATCGTCACTATCTTCATCCCCTATGGGCTGCACAGATTCAAGGGCAAGCACTACCCCTACCTCAACATTGCTGACGGCATGCAGTCCCTGCGCATCCTCAAGCTCATCACCTACAGCCGTGGCATCCGGGTGAGTGACCTGGGGCTGCTGTGGGCTGGAGGCGCCGGCCGTGGGGCCTGTCTGCCCACCAGCCCCCGAGGAAATAATCTGTCTCCCCCGACCATCCGGTTATGGAGCCCTACTGTAGGGCAGGTCACTCCTCACCCATGTTACCTCATTTCATTCTAAAACAACTGCGGAAGAGTGTCCTTAGCTCTGTGTCACAGGTGAAGAAATCGAGACCCACGGTCACGCAGCAGTTAAATATCACAGCCGAGATTTGAAAGGTGTGGCTGACTCCAGAGGCCACGCTAACTTTTCCTTTCTCCCATGCTACCAAAGGGACAGACTTGCTTACGGTACAGGCCCTTCGAGCTGCATTCCCAGGAGTCTCCGGCGCCTTGGTGGCATGAGCCACTCAATTCCAATTGTGTGCTTTCCCCATACAGCTAAAAATCTGCTGCTTCTCCTGACGGAAATAGTAGCATTACTTTGTTCAGGCTGCTCCAGGAATGGGGCTCCTGCTAGAAGTCATGGGGTGACCAGTCTTTGTTTGGCTTGGAAGGTTTCATAGCTGACCCAGCCCGCCCTGAAGCATCCATCCCAGGCACAGTATGTTTGCCGTGGCTCTGTGCCCCGTGTCTGTGCTTCTCCAGGAAGGGGCGGTCTTGGCTGCATTTGACCAGCTTGGGTATGTGTTGGCCTGTTTTGCTGAGAGATTGCCCAGCCGGGCGTCTGTCTGGAACCTGGGCCCTATACTTAGCAGCCCCAGGCCTGGGGGACAAGACGAAGACTGCATTGAAGAGTTCCCCTTGGCACAGACCCCCGTTCATTCATTGTATGCTCTCATGTGGTCACTTGGCCCCTGGAGCGCCTCCCAAACAGGCCTCCTGCCTTCCCCCTCATGGTTAGACTCCTGGAGAGAGGGGGGCGTAACTCCTACTTCCCACTTCCTTACTTGTCATTTGTACCCTGGCTTCTTCCCTCCATAGGAACTGGCCTCTCTGAGGTAGTCAGCAACCTCCTCGTCACCAGGTCCCCTGGCCAGTCCCACTGGCACCCTGTCACTGCCCTTTCTTGGGGTTCCTCCAGCCTCTTGAGCTTAACGTTTTGGGTGCATGCGTTTTCTCAAGACTGTACCCCACGTTCTTCTCACCTGCACCCCATTCTGCGTACCCTCTTGGGTGATCTTTCCTACGTTTCAGGGATCATCACCTGCCCACGCTTCTCTCTGACCTTCAGATGCATGGCCTCCTGGACGTCTCTTGTGCTCCTCAAACCCAGGCCATCTGAGCTGTATGTCATCGCTTTCCCCCACCCTCACATCCCCAGACCCTGGCCCATCCTTCTGTGTTGTGTCTTTACATAACAGCCAGGTTGTAAATTTGAGTGTCAGCATTGACGCCTCTGTCTCAAAGTCCTGTTGCGTGACCTGCTACGTCGTTCATGACCAGTCCTCATCTTTTCTCCATCACCACCCAACTTCGTCAGGATTCCTGCGCTGGCTTCCCACACTCCTTAGATAGCCCTGGGGCAAAAATGCCCCCCCACCAGCTGGGGGAGAATCTTTTTTTTAAATTTTAATTTTTCAATTAACATAGAATGTATTATTTGCTTCAGGTGTACAGGTCTGTGATTCATCAGTCTTAAATAATTCACAGCACTCACCAAAGCACATACCCTTCCAATGTCCGTCATGCAGCCACCCCATCCCTCCCACCCTGCTCCCCTCCAGCAACCCTCAGTTTATTTTCTGAGATTAAAAGTCTCTTTTGGTTTGTCTCCCTCTCTGGTTTTGACTCATTTCACTTTTCCCCTTGTATCTTGTTTCTCAAATTCCTCATATCAAGGAGATCATATGATAATTGTCTTTCTCTGATTGACTTATTTCGCTTAGCGTAATACACTCAAGTTCCATCCACGTCATTGCAAATGACAAGATTTCATTTCTTTTGATGGCTGCATAGTATTCCATTGTGTATATATACCACATCTTCTTCTTCTTCTTTTTTTTTTTTTTAAAGATTTTATTTATCAGAGAGAGGGAGAGAGCAAGCACAGGCAGACAGAATGGCAGGCAGAGGCAGAGGGAGAAGCAGGCTCCCTGCAGAGCAAGGAGCCCGATGTGGGACTCCATCCCAGGATGCTGGGATCATGACCTGAGCTGAAGGCAGCTGCTTAACCAACTGAGCCACCCAGGCGTCCCTATACCACATCTTCTTTATCCATTCACCTGTTGATGGACATCTAGGCTCTTTCCGTAGTTTGGCTATTGTGGACATTGCTGCTATAAACATTCGGGTGCACGTGCCCCTTTGGATCACTACATTTGTATCTTTAGAGTAAATACCCAGTAGTGCAATTGCTGGGTCCTAGGGTAGCTCTATTTTCAACTTTCTGAGGAACCTCCATGCTGTTTTCCAGAGTGGCTGCGCCAGCTTGCATTCCCCCCAACAGTGCAGGAGGGTTCCCCTTTCTCTGCATCCTCACCAACACCTGTCGTTTCTTGACTGGTTAATTTTAGCCATTCTGACTGGCATGAGGTGGTATCTCATTGTAGTTTTGGTTTGTATTTCCCTGACGCCAAGTGATGGTGAGCACTTGCTGGGGAGAGTCTTCAAAGGGTACCTCAAATCACGGCAGCCTTCCTTTCAAACCCGAGAGTGGCTCCCCTTATTTGTAGGCTAGAAATAGACCCTATAATGTATGTAGGAGCGGGGGAAGGGAGCATCAGAGGTGCCAGGCACTGGAGTCTGTGGCTGGTAGGGATGGTGGTAAGGCAGGTGGACAGAAAAGACGAGAGGTCCCTGGGAGGTGGATGCTGGGTGATAGGCACGTCAGACCGAGGGACAGTCAGACAGTTGGAAGCATGGCTACTTTTTGCAGGTGTTGGGCACCAAGGGAGCAGGAGCCGAAAGTGGTGTAGGGGTCAATGGGGATGAAGGAGTTAAGGGACAAAGAGGCTGGGGGTTGGTGACAGCCTCCCGGTGCTCGTCTCCTGCTCCCTGGAGCACCTCACTCTCCACACATCTGGGCTTGGGCAGGCCTCTTCTGTGGACTATATCCCAGGGCAGCATTTCTCACGAGATCTTGTCTCTTCCCTTTTTAAGTAGTTCTTGGGGAAGAAGCTCTGTCTCTGTCTCACAGGGAGGGAGAGAGTTTTGTACCTCTCGCCTCTGGAATTAATCCCAGACACTGATTTTCTTCCCCCAGGTAGAGGGATGTGTTCCCCTCTGTAGGCGGCTATCTAGCCCGTCCATGTGGAAGGCAGCGCCAGGGCTCTCCCCTTGTCTTTCTGCTTCCCAAGTTACCCCAGACTAACACTTCACTGTCCCGGGGCGCAGCTCTCTCAAGTGCCTCCATTCCTAGTGTGAAGCTAGTAAACAGCTTTAGGACCTGCAAGGGGGGGCCTTGAGGTGAAGAGCTATACGGCAAAGGGCTTGGGAGTTGGTCCTAGCTCTGTCACTGTATTGGCCAAGAATTTTTGCTTTTCTGAGCCTTTGCTTCCTCATCTCAAAACATGACAAGTGATAATGCCCACTTGCCTTGAAATAATGTCTGGGGCAGCATCTAGGTAGGTGACCATGTCTTGAGCACCAAGTGTATGCAAGACAGGGGTGTGGAGAATGAATGACGAAGAGCCATATGCTGTGCTCCCCAGGAGTGGTGAACATAGTGGGAGGCAAGACATATGAGCACTTTCTAGAGGAAGACTGAGGTCATGGGATGGAGACCTGTCTGTGGAGGAGGACCCAGAAAGAACAGGAAGCAATATCCCTCTGAGCCTTCATCATTCCCACTCCCAGGGTAGCTCCCCAATAGGGAACTTCTGTGCTTGGCAGAGCATACAGGGCTGGCTCTTAGCTGAGAGGCACAGTGGGACAACTTGGAATGACCACAGAGGCAGGCTGGGACTCAAGTGGAGTTGCCAGTGGTGCTGATGGGGAGACACCCAGGCCTGAGGACCATCTCCCCATGGGGGACTGAGGACAGAGGTCAGGTACTGCTCAAGCACTACTGGATTGGTCCAGCCCTCAGTCTGGGTACAGTTCCCATTCATCCACCTGTCCATCCATCTGTCCATCCACCCACCCAACCATCCATCTACCCACCCATCCATCTACCCATTCACCCACCCATCCATCTACCCATCCATCCACCCATCCCCCCCCCACCCATCCACCCACCCACCTACCCACCCATCCATCTATCCATCCATCCACCCCCCCTCCGTCTGTCCATCCATCCATCCACCACTTGTCCATCTATCCACCCACCCACCCATCCATCCACCCACCCACCTAACCACCCATCCACCCATCTACCCATCCATCCATCCCATCCACCCATCCATCCATCCATCCATCCATCCACCCATCCATCCCTCCATCCATCCACCTACCCATCCGTCTGTCCATCCATCCATTCACCCATCTATCTATCCATCCATCTATCCATCCATCCCTTTATGGGGCCTGGCACTGGATGCTGGGACCAGCTGGGGTCTGGGCAGACTGGACCTGTCCGCTGAGCCCCACTCAGCCTGGCAGCCTGGCCTAGCCCCCGTGCCTCTGCCTTGCAGACCCTCATCACTGCTGTGGGGCAGACAGCCTACATCGTGGCCTCCGTGCTCATCCTGTTCTTCGTCCTCATGTTCATCTTCGCTATCTTGGGCTTCTGCCTATTTGGAACTCCAGACAGGGGTGACCTGAATAACTGGGGGAACCTGGCTGTGGCCTTCTTCACTCTCTTCAGCTTGGCCACGGTACTGTGGGAACAGGGGTTGGGGAAGTGGCCTTAGGAATGGGGTGCCAGCTGGTGTGGGTGTGTGGACAGCTTGGGCCTCACATGGGATCGTCCTCATGTTCAGGTACTTAGCTGGGCTGGCCTTCCAGAGCTAAGCAGATGCCAGGGCCCTGGCCAGGGGTCCATTCCTCTCTCTGATCTTGTGGCTCCCTAAAGCATTCCCATTTGACCCACAGGGTTATAAAAACTTTCAAGAAGTTCTCAAAAGATAATTCATTTGGATCAAGTTTACTTTAGAAATGAAAGCCATGTCATGTAGCCTTTCTGGGACTAGGCTGTCACAACTCCACCCAAAATCGGTCTGCAGTGCCCAAGTCCAGAAGGGTAGACTCTGGGGTCTTTGCATAGGAGGGCCTTGTAGAGAGGCAGTGTATTTCCTGGAAGGATGGGAGTCCTTTGGGAAAAGAGCCCCCAGGGCACCTTGGCTAGTAGCGTCTGTACCCCATGGAGCCTTGCGTCCCCAGCCACCATGCATAGACCAGGGTCCTTGGCTGGGGGTGGTGGTGTGGGGCTGATGTGAAGGCAGAGCCAGCCGCATCCTCAGTGGGGCCGGGGCTGCTGTAGCCCAGGGAATGGGGAGGCCTTCCCCGTGGGGCCTTGGCACTCAGCATACCATGCCTTGCCCACGCAGGTCGATGGCTGGACAGACCTGCAGGAGCAGTTGGACAATCGCAACTTGGCTCTCAGCCGGACGTTCACCATCATCTTCATCTTGCTTGCCACCTTCATCTTCCTCAGTATGTTCGTGGGTGTGATGATCATTCACACTGAGGTGAGGCTGCGCTCATCAGGATGGCCGGGTTGGCGCTCTCGTGGCAGGCAGAGCCACAGGCCCCCATTTCCGGGGTGGGGGTGTGTGGGGAGGGGGTTCCGTGGGCCCTCCCTTGCCCAGCCCTGCTCTTCTCCCTGGGCCAGGGCATCTTCCTGCCTTGTGCTGGTGGTCAGCAGGACAGGGGCCTGAGGAGTCCTTGCAGCTGCGGATGGCAGCTTGAGTTAGGGGCCGGCCCTGTATGGTGTCACCCTTGCTGAGGAGCCACACGAGTCTAGGGAAGAAGAAAGACGGGGTGGGTGGGTGTGTGGTGAGAGCCTGTATCTTCCCCCCTTTTCCCCCCATCTCTAGGCCTCCTTTAAGAAGTTCAAGCTGGACCTGATGGCCGAGAGGCACATGGCGCTCATGGGAGAGAAGCAGGTGATTCTGAGGCGGCAGCAGGAAGAGGTCAGCAGGCTGATGCAGATGCAGGTAGGCTGTCGCCAGGCTTGGTGGGGGGCAGGCCCATGGACAAAGGGGGCTCTGGGGCCCATGCAGGCAGCAGGTGCTGTCAGCCCTATCTGGTCTTAGGGAGGGCAGGTTCTGATGCCCTGTGTTTTCCACAGTTGGGCTTTATTCTCTGTATTTTTGTATCTCTCTGCACCTCTTAGGGAGTTGAGGACTATAGATATCGTTTCTCCCTTCTTCCTGGGCACAACTCCACTGCCAGGCCCTCTGTCTGGAATGCTCTTGTTACAGAGGCCCCCTGGCCGCTGGGCAGCCATAGGGGGCCCATCCACTGCGTTGGGCAAGGCCATGGAGGTCCTGACAGGTGCTCCTCAACTCCGGTTTTTCTCAGGTGGAACTAGGATGAGCACAGCAGGCTGGAGATCTTCCGTCCAGAGGGGTATGCCTGTGAAAGCCTGGGGGCAAGCCTTCTTTTTTCAGCCTAAGCTCTCTGACCTCCTCAGGCCGGGCACTGAGTGCTCTGCTGGGTCCTGAACCCCTGTTCCCCCTCCCCTCCCCCATGCAGCCAGTGCATCCCTCCTGAGCCCCTTCTCTGAGCTGGAGTCATCTGCTTGTCTTGACTGTGCCTGAGTTTGTGCAGGGCGGGGTGAGACCACGCCGAGCCATGCTCAGGCTCTCACTGGTTCCTTTCTGTGTCACCTGTCCTCATGTCAGTGATGGTGGCTCACGAGGCTGCTGCGGTCAGGGGGCTGAGACTTGGAGGGAGTCCAGCTGAAGCTGTGATTCGGCGCAGGGTCTCTCCTGGGGCTGGGGTCAGGCCTATGCCTGGGCCCCTCGTGAAGGGTCCCTGTGCCTTCCTCTTCACTGCCCTCTTTATGCTATCCTCTCTAGAAAAATGCTGACTACAAAAGTTTCAGTGAGCTGGTGGAGAACTTCAAGAGGACCCTGCAGCACACTGACCCCATGGTCCTGGATGATTTCGGCACCAGCCTGCCCTTCATCGATGTCTACTTGTCCACTCTGGACAACCAGGACGCTACGATCTACAAGTCAGTACCTGCCCCACTGCCCCTGATCCTGGGAGATGGGGCCTCTCCTAGTCCCTAAGCTTCCTCGGGAGGGGGTGGGGCACAGCAGGTGCCTTGGGAAAGCAAGGGGATGCTGCTCTGTCTGCGAGTGGTTGAACTGCAGCCCTTCCTGGGGCTGCTGGCCCCCATGTGTGCATAGGCCTGTGGCTCAGAGGCCCCTGCTTCCCTGGCCCTCCCCAGCCTGCTCTCACTGGCCCTGCAGTGCTGGGCCCTGGACTCTTCAGGGCCTTCCTCACCACCCCCTTTCCAGAAGTTAGCAAGGCAAGAGCTCAGGCTCCTGGCCTGGTGATGCCATGACATTCCTTTGTGACTCTGGGAAGGTCTCTGCCCCTTTCCCACCTGTCACACAAGAGCCAATGCTACAAAAGCAGTGTGTGAGGCTTTGAGTTGGCCCAGTCCAGGGCTATGCTCTGTGTGCATTAGCTGGAAGGAAACCTGACCATCACTGAGCAGAAAGGCGGGGGCACAGCTGCTAAGGAGTCATGGTGAGCTCTTGAGTGAGGACGGGCACCAATAGGCTGGCTTCATGACAGAAGCCCCCTGGAGGGCTTCATGGCCTGGAGGAACTCAAAGGAGGGGGTCAGGGAACCTCCACGTTTGGCTTAAGAGTGGGCCAGGCAGTGCCTGGTCACTGCCCCGTAGTCACCTCATTTACAGCCCAGGATCTGGCATCTCCAACCTGACATATGTACTGAAATACCTTACTCGGAGGTCATGGGTTGAGCAGTGGACCTGGATTCCAGTTGGCCCGATCTGGCCTCTACAGCCCTTGCTCTTCCCTGCACCCACAAAGACCAGGCAGGGGAATCCCGAGGGTGGGCATGCGGTGGGGTGGGGGGGCTCAAGGGGCATGGAGCCCACCCCAAGCCCAGGCCCTCCCCCCTGGCCCTACCTCCAGGCTTCAGGAGCTGTACTACGAGATCGCACATGTGTTGAGCCTGATGCTCGAAGACTTGCCGCAGAAGAAACGGTCCCAGACCTCCGAAAACTCTGAAGAGACATAGGGGACGTGGGCACCCAGACACCAAGGGGTCTTACAGGCTGTGACAGGCCCTCGTTCAACAAAGGCTTTTTGAACTGCCCTCTCTGAGTTGCTTAAGCTCATGGTACTGCCCTGCCGCAGGGGGTTGGGCCCCGGTAGGCACCCATAAAGTCCAATTGCCCGGTCTGTTCCCCCCTCGGCTTGGGGGGTGGGGAGAGGATGCTCAGGACTTGCCCTTGGCCAGACAGCTCATCCAGGGGCCACACTGGCTCTCTCCTCTCTTGACCTCAGCAGCAAGGACTCATTGGGCTCCTGGGAAAGCCATCGGAGGACCCCAGACCAAGAAGGGCCTCCAGTAGCCCCCTACATGAGCCACGGTGGCTCTTTGTGGGTGCCCCACAGCAGGAAGAGTAGCATTTCTCTCTATGCACCTACTCCCGTGACGACCCTTGTTTGGAAGTTGGCTCTGTTTTTCTCTAGGCTCACGGTGGTTGTGATCCCTCAGTGGGTGCAGGGGGGACCTCCCAGAGGGGTCAGAGGAGCAGCAGTATTGGGTTGTTGCCCCTTGTATGGTCAGTTAGGACTTTTCACTTGAAAGGTGGCCTCTTCTTTGTCCCTCCTGGCCACATGACTAGCAGAGTTGCCGCACTCCTGACGCTCCCTTGATCCAGCCGTGATGGAATTTTCTGAAGGCACAGGTGAGGCAGGGTTGGCTGACACCCCTTGTCCCTGACTGGCCAGGCTGGAGGGCCTGTGGTGCCCCTCTGCTCCCATTGCTGGGGGCTGTTCTCGAGGCCCGTTACTTTAGCAGGCCCTGTCTGACAGAGGGAGAAGGGAGTCCTGGGCAGAGCTGGGGTGGGACACCAGCATATACAGTTGAGGGAAAAAAGCCCCAGACCCACTGGGCAGTTGGGTCAGTGGAAAACACATGGGATAAAACGGAGAGCGGTTGGATGAAGGGCCCCCTGCATGGACCCGTGGTCTGTGGGCATGGGTGACAGCTCCTCCAAGGCCATGGAACAAGTGCACTTGGAAACCTTTCCTCGTGGTTTTGTTCATGCATCCGACTACTATTTACTGAGCTGTGCCAGGTGCTGCAGTGCTGTCATGAAAAAACCCACAGTCCAGTCCTGGTCCTCTTGGGGGCCTCGGTAATCAGTAATCCAGCCAGACTGGATGAGAGACATTTCCTTGAGTAAGTGATGGTTGTTTGCCTGCAGAGAGCATGCGTCTTCTAAGAGAGTCAAATCATTGCTATTTGTAAATGTTCACACTCCCATCGTGTAAAGATGTGGAAGAGGCTTGCCTTGAAGAGTGAGACCTGTCACCATGCTATTGGGGAGCCCTCTGAGGGCGGGAGAGGTAGACTCGTTCTTTCTGAAGGTGCAGAAAACTTTATGCCAGTGCCCTTAGTGGAGAGGGAGGGTACTGAAGTATGCAGGACATGTGAACCCTCGTGGAGTGGGGAGCGGCCCAGGGCTTTATGTCTGCGGTGCCTGACCCTGAAGGCTGGGGGATTCCATGGGCACTCTGGGGTTGTGGCCCTGCCTGTAGGACAGGCAGGCCTCAGGCCACAGCTCTGGTTCAGACCTGGGGCAAAGCAAACACAGCCTGCTGCTCACACTGCTGTGGACACTCTTGGCATTGCTGTGTGCCTGTGTTGCTCAGGAGAATATGAAAACACATTCCCCTGCTCTCACCAGGAATCCCGAGAATTGCCTTAAGCCCCTGGAAGTGAACAAAAGACTAAAAAAAATTAGCCTCAGAGAGGTAAGTTGGAAAGTGCTCCGGTTTTGGAGCGGGGAGGTCTGGATTCTGTAATTGGGTGACCTTGGGCAAGGTGCCAAATCTTCTGAAAATGCAGCTCTTTCCTCTGAGAAATGGGCTGATAAAACTGACCCACTCTGAGGACAGAATGAAATATATGTGAGAGCATGAAGAAGGCTGGAGGCAGCTGTGGCTGGTGCTTCCTCCGGTTCAGCTCTGCCTCTGCTGGGTGGCCAGCCTCAGCGGGCCATGCTGGTCAGGGGCCGAGAAGGCCTGGGCCAACGTCAGGGTTAGGGAGGGAGGACAGTATGGCACCGAGAGCAGGAAGGAGACGTCAGGAGCCAGGATTGGGGGTGGGTGGTAAAGGGGTCTCCATGGGGAGCTGGCATGGAATGAGCTGGAAGGCCTGGGTTCCCACAGGGAAGCCCCAGGCACAGGGCTCTGGGCCACAGCGGGGAAGGCAAGCTGCCTTGAAGGGCACAAGCAGAAGGCTGTCACCAAGCAGGAAGCCCGGAGAGGGTGACGTGCAGAGGGCCAGCCCAGCACTACTGGCAGAACAAGCCAGCGGGTATTTGGCGCAAAGTCCCAAAGCAGTGTTTCTGTTTGGCTCTATTTGTCTGCAGAGCAAACACTGGCAAATTGGAATTCCCACTTGGGCTCTCACCAACTCAAACAGGCCTGGCCACAACTTTCAATTGATTTGCTTGGGGCAGAAGTGCTCTGCCCTGCCCAGGCCTGGCTGTGGAAAGCAGGACCCTTCTCACTACCCTCTAGGCCTTGGGTCCAGCAGAGCTGTCCCCAGATGGCTTTTTCATCTCCATCTTGGCAGTCTGGTGGTTTGGTAGCTGCACTGGGATGCAGGGGACCTGGGCTTGAGTCTTTTTGGGTCACACTCAGGCCTTCCCCTAGCTCCTGTGGGAAGGATCTGGAATCTAAGGCTGGAGGTATTTGGAAGGTGGCCGGATTTTTTTGTTTTTGTTTAACTGCTTGTTGATTCCACCAGCAGGAAGCACTCCCTATATGATGGAGAACCAGGCAGGGAGTGAGAATATAAACTCTCCTATTTATTCCAACAGCCCCTAGAAATCCTACACAGAGATGCTGGGAACTGCACACCTTGTGTTTTCATCAAATGTGTGTGAGACAGGCCACATTCTAATTCAAGAGCCCTTTACCCAGTCAGACTTTGCTCTCAGTGGTCTCTTTCCCCGTTTTGGTCTCTGTCCCTGGCCCAGCTTGCCGGGGACTGCTCTCTGGTTCACAGGCTCTCAAGAGAGAGGATGGCTCTGAATTCTTAAGTAGCCTGCCCAGAAGGGAGAGGCGATGGCCGCCAATACGAGTCCAAGTGCTTGGGAAATGTGGAGAAAGGGGGTAAATGTGACGGAGACAGGTTTATCACCACGTGAGTGCCCCGCTCCTATCCACTCCCACCGCCCGGAGCTCTCTCTGTGCTGGTCCATCCCACGCTTCACCGTCCCAAGTTCTGTCTTTGATTTAATGTAGACTCTGGGTGACAAAGTGCTGGGGAATGGGGGAGAGGCAGGATGGATCAGGAAAGGGAGGAGAGGGGAGCATTCGTCCTCTCTTGGTCTCCTCCATGCTGGAGAGCCAGGATAATGGGCAAAACAGAGAGCAAATGAGGAGACCGACCAGGTTTGATGGGTCTGCACCATCAGGAGCTGGGACAGGGAGAGAAAAAGGAAGTAAAAGCCGAGGGCCAAGAGTCAGAGGCTTTTACACAGAGGTTCTGACCTAGCTGGAGCATGAGGCTTGCAAAGTGGAGAAATGGGGACGACAGGTGTCCTTGGGGAGTGAGGATGGACTCCTCCCAGATGTTCTTTGAGAGAGGCAAGTCGTGGTTGGAATCATTTAAAGATGATTTTTGGTTGCTGTCTCTGCCTTTTAAAAATGGCAACCCCTGAATAGATTTGACCACATAGAATCTGGATTTTATTTAGGGGGCCCAAAGATCATGTGGTATAATAGAGACCTCTCAGGCTAAAACTGGGAAATGTGACGAGGGGTTTACAAACCCCCACCTGAAGCCCGACCTGGGTTCAGAGGCCTCTAGGTGAAGCACCCCCGGGGTTGGTGGCACCACGTGTGGCTAGCCCTTTGCAAAACAAAACCCAAGTTTCCAAAGGAAGGTGTGGAAGAAGCCCAAGGGGGATGAGAATCTGTTCCAGAACTCTTGGGACACTGGGGACTGACTCCAAGCTCTGTAAGCTGGTGGTGATGGGACAATGACGTTCTCATAGCAGGGGCCCCCGCACTGGCCCACAGGTCAGCACATGTGGCCCTTGACTCCCTCCTTCCCCAACAGGACCTTGACGCCTGGAATGGCAGTGTGAGACGAGAAGACCTCTTCACCGAGGACGTGTCCAAGCAGAGTTCAGGCCTAGGCTCTGAGGGTACAGCCCATTCGCATTGTTGACAGTGGAAACGTTACCATCTATTTTGTTGGCATTTCTGCCACCAAGATACTTTCACATACACCATCCGAATCATATCACAACACTTAGGTGTTTTTCATGATTCCCCTTAAACAGGTGGTAAAACTGAGGTTTGGAAAGGTGACAGAGCGCCCCCCTCCCCTTAGACTGTACAAGTAAGGAGGAAGAGCCAGGACTCAACAGTCATGCAATGTGCATTTGCAACACTCTCCCGCAAAGCCATGTGCCAATCTTGTAACCAGTCGTTAGCTCCATTTTACAGGTGGGTCAGCAGGCCCCCACAGGGACCATCACTTGGCAGGGATTGTCCTTAAACGGCAGAGTCAGGATTTCAGTGCAGGCTACACAGGTACCCTCTGCTCCACAGCCTCCCAGCAGCCTTAGTCCTTTCTTTCCAGAGCGATTTTTTTGAACGTTAAAACTCAAGCCATGTTTCCCTTCCAAGTGGGGCCCGAGTCCGAAGTCTGCTGGCCCAGCAGCCCCTGGCTTGGCTTGGGAGCCTCAGAGATGGAGGGATGGTGCGCGCAGATGGGTTGTGACTCCAGCTCCTAATGGGGAAATTACAGCCTGGGCCGCCCGGGGTTTGGCTTACAAGTCACCCTTCAGTGGGTTTTAGTGAAGCTGGCCCACACCGAGGCTTGGCCGGCAAAAGGGACATGCTGGGCGGGATGAGCCCACCTTGGCAGTGCCGTATAGAGCAGCCCAGCTGTTCCTGCACCCAGAAAGTTGGTCTCTCGGGTGGTGACCTTGAAGTCAGTCCTTTCTGGCTCTCTGTTCCCTCACTGCCGCACCTGCAGATAACTCATTAGCAAGGATAGAAGCTGTGGACACCCGAAGGGGGCACTTGGTGAATCTCTTGTCTTGAGTAGCTGGTTTTTCCCCTAACCCTGGAATGAGCGTGCCCAAAAGGAGTGGAAGTTGGCAGATGGGAAAAGCCAGTTGCAGAACTGAATGTACACGATACAATCTGTTTTTGTGTTTGTTTTTGTTTTGAAGAGGAGAAATAATTAAAACCACATATGCAAAGTGGCCATGAGCTATCTGTTCTCTTGCAGGTGGCAGAGGATAGACAAAAGCTAGTACTGGCCAGTATCTGGAGAATGGGTCCCCTTGGCCATGTCTGGCAGTGGCCACAGGCGTGGCCTTCGTGTCAGCAGGAAAGGGGTTTTATGTGCATGTTCCTGGGGCCTGGCAGATCTGCTCTTGGAGTTACCCTGATGTGCCCGATGACTAGTGCATAGGGACGCATGGAGAAGGATGTCTGCAGTGGCGTGCTAGAGGAGAAACACAACAAAAGAAATTAGGACGTTACCCCAATGCCCACTGGTGAGGATGCTGGTTAAATGATTATGAATGTAGACATGTGGTCCTTAAAAATAGTACTTTTTGGATAAGAATAGATGTTCTTGATACTATCCTAAGTCCAAAAAGTGGCTTCTCAAGCAATCCGTGGCAGGATATCCTTTCTGTAATATTATGTGCACACATATAATATATGTGTAAACGCACCTGTGTACAGGTGGGGGGATGTCTGGAAGGTTTTAATCAGTGATGTCTCGGTTGGTCCACATGCTTTTCTGAACTTCAGAAATGTTAAGAATGACTATGTATCCTATAATCAGGGAAAATCACACAATGTTCACCTGGAACGAAATGTTAAGCACAGAACGAAATGTTAAGCACGGGATGTGTGCACCCACACCTGTGGCATGTGAAACTCAAGGAGCTTTGAAGGGGTGGGCAGCAAGCTCAAGAGAAGCCAGGTGTTCACCATGAGTAGTGTGTGCCTGTGCTCAGTACCGGCCTTGCTGACTCAGAGGAGTGCCAGCTCGGGTTCGAATAGAGGAGGGGTCCCGGGCCAACCATGTGTGTGTATGTGTGTGTGTTGGGGGTGGGGTAGTTCATGGAAATCTGTCCTTTAGTAGATTGGGTTTATCCATGGGGACAGAGAGGTATGTGCACGGAAGGGCTGGAGTAAGGGTGGGGATAAGCATCCATCCCAGCATGTCCTAGAAAGTTCCCAGAGAAGCCACAGGCGGGAACAGTTTGGGGAAACCCTTGCCGGGCCCTGCCACAGCCTGGCAAGTGGCCAAGCGGCTGGCTGCTTCGTGGCTGCAGTGTCTTGGAGGGTTTGCCCAGGACTTCCCATGAAATCACTGGGACGTTAAGCCCTTGGTTCAATTAAATGGGTTAATATGCTTTGTCTGATTCTGATGACTAATAATAATATAATGTGATAAAAGCAATAATGGTGCTATTAGCTGTGGCCATTTGCACGTGCCCGCACTGTCCCAGGCACAGAGGGAAGGTGCAGCCCGCCGTCCTGCACGCTCAGGCCTCATTTCCCTCTCATAAAACCCCATTCCTCAAAGCCTTCCCAGCCCCACTCCCTATATCCATTTTCAGGACAAATTACCAACACTTAAAAAAATTGGCCCATTTTGTGTGAAAGCCAAGTCCAAATTACTGTTACTTTCCCCTTTATGTTTTGAAATTTAAAAATGAGTAGGGGTGGGGCGCTGAGCGGGAGGAGTGTGGGAGATGAGGGGAGGGAGAGGGGAAGGAGGGAAAAAAAGGTATGAACGAAGGAGAAAAAATAAGCCTTCTTGTTTCAGTAAAAATGTATTTCTGGAATGATGTTTCAGTTTACTCAGGCAGAAAAATTAGAAATGGTGTGCTTATTAAGCAGGCTAAGTAAGCATGACTATTTTTAGTAGTGTAGTAAAACCTTGGTAATTTGGACCTCTTTAATAAAGATTCCATGATCACGCTGGCTGGCAGGCACACCCTACATGCATGTGTGTGCACGCACGTGTGTGTGTGTGTGTGTAGGCAAGGTAGGAGTGTGTGCGCACGTGTGTGTGTGTGTAGGCAAGGTAGGAGTGTAGATAGGCTGCTGAGTTGGAGGACCTGCATGTGTCAGAGGGGGTGCAGCGAGGGGACACAGGGAGAGGGACAGATTCCCTGCCTATGACAGCCGTTTATTAAACTTTGAGCCCTTTTTGCTTAGCAAAAAAAGAACATCATGAGTGATTCTCCTCTCTGAACACTCCTCTCAGCACCTATTAATTTGACCTCCATTTAAAGAAGAATGTGTTTGGAAACAAAAAGTTCACTTCTGTAGAAATCTGACAGTAAAGGTTTACTTGACACTTGTCACACCGGCTTGCCCCTAAATGAGGCTGAATCCTGGTGGTTGACACGTCATTGCAGGCAGGTGATGACTGACACCTTCGGGGTGAGGATAAGGTCCCGGAGGCACGCCACTCCCTGCCCTGAAGATCACAGATCTTGGTATTTTTAAAGTAATATCTTTTGTTTCGTGTCACTTTTACAAAAGTAACACAAGCCCAGTGAAAATAGCTTGGAAAGGACAAATGAAAAAAAATCCCTCATTTCCCACCACCCCCAGGGCAGCTGGTGTTAACACTTTGTGCATATCCAGAAACTTCCCTGTGCATATATAAGAGCAAGAATGGGATAGTGCTTAAATACTGTTTTATAGCCTGTCTTGTTTGGTTTTCTGGCAGAGAAGCTCAGTTAAAAAAAAAAAAAAAAAGAGGCAGCAGCAGACCTGTTATTTAATATTATGCTAAATTGATAGAGAAAAATTATCCATACCAGTTGTTCTCTCTTGGCTGCAGAATAGACACTTGGTAAGGGAAGTGTCCTGACTGGGTTCCCACTGCTGTGCTTCATGAAGGGATGGAGAATGGGTTGAGGGCCACGGGGGAGGGTCAGCTGTCTGGGGGGCTTGCGTGGTCTGCCAGTCAAAGACAGCTGCAGGGAATTGTTTTCCGATCAACAGCAGACCAACAGTGGTGGTGGCCTTGGCCCTTGAACGTCCTGGGCTCTAGCCTCTCTGGAGAAGGTTGGGACATAAACACAGATACATCTTTTAAAAAAAGAGTTGTGACCAAATACACATGATGTGAAATTTACCATCTTAACCTTTTAAAAGTAGATAAAAGTAGATAGTTCAGCGGCATCAACCATATTCACATTGTTGTGCAACCGTCACCACTGTCCATCTTCAGAACATTTCTGTTCTGAAACTTGGTACCCATTCAGCAATGACTGTCCGTTCCCCCCCCCCCCCCCTGTCCCTGGCAACTACCGTCCTATTTTCTGTCTGCATAAATTTGCCTACTTTAAGTACCTCAGATGAGTGGAATTCCAATAGTCATCTTTTCGGGTCTGGCATATTTCACTTTAGTATAATGTCTTTGGAGTTCGTCCATGGCAGGTATCAGAATATCCTCCTCTTTTGGGGCACCTGGGTGGCTCAGTGGGTTAGAACCTCTGCCTTTGGCTCAGGTCGTGATCCCAGATCCCAGAGTCCTGGGATCGACCCCGTGTGGGACTCTGCTCAACAGGGAGCCTGCTTCCTTCTCTCTCTGCCTGCCTCTCTGCCTACTTTTGATCTCTGTCAAGTGAATAAATAAAATCTTAAAAAAAAAATATCCTCTTTTAAGGCTGAATAGTATTCCATTGTATGCATGGACTCCATTTTTTCCATTCATCTGTTGATGGACAGTTGGGTGGCTCCCACCATAGCATAATGCCGCTATGAGCACAGGTGTACACCTTATCTTTTGGGGTCCCTGCTTTTGTTTCTTTTGGGGAAATACCCAGAAGTGCGAATTGCTAGATCATATGGTAATAATCTGTCAAATTTTTTGAGGAACTGCCATACTGTTTTCCAGAGCAGCTGTACCGTTTACATTCCAACCACCAATGCACACGGGTTCCAATTTCTCTACGTCCTTGCTGACACCTGGTATCTTGTTTTATTCCTAATGGATGTATAGCGGTATCTCACTGTGGTTTTGATTTGCATTTACCTAATGAGTAGTGATGCTGAGCATCTTTTCATGTGCTTATTGGCCATGCGTCTGTCTTCTTCAGGGAGATGTCCGTTCAGATCCTTTGCCCATTTTTGAATTGGGTGGGTTTTTTTTTTTTTTTTTTTGGTTGGTCCAGTTTAAAACCAAAAAAGATTTATTTATTTATTTATTTATTTATTTATTTATTTATTTGAGAGAGAGTGGGTGTCAGGTCCAGAGGGAGAGAGAGAGAGAGAGAGAGAATCCCAGGCAGATGCCTGGCTGAACGAGGAGCTTGTTGGGGGGCTCAATGTGGGGTTCCATCTCGGGATGCCAAGATCACTACCAAGAGTTGGATGCTTAACTGACCGCGTCACCAGGTGCCCCTGTCATCTCACCTTGAAAAGCCGTGCCCAGAGCGGCCTGTGCTGAGCGCGAGGAGTAAGTGTGTGCGGGTGAAGGAAAGAGACAAGAGAGAGGAGAGAAGAGCAGGGAGAGGGAGAAGGAGCCAGGATCTGTTTTGTGGACTGCAGCCCCTCAGTTCTTTTTTTTTTTTTTTTTAAAGATTTTATTAATTTATTCGACACAGAGAGATCACAAGTAGGCAGAGGGAGAGAAGGAAGCAGGCTCCCTGCTGAGCAGAGAGCCCGATGCGGGACTCGATCCTAGGACCCTGAGATCATGACTTGAGCTGAAAGCAGAGGCTTAACCCACTGAGCCACCCAGACGCCCCAATCCCTCAGTTCTTTTATTCAGCAAATGCGCCGTGAGCATGACCATGTGCAGACACTTCTCCAGGTGCTGCTGTCCACACCTGTTCGCCTCAGCGCGCCGACTCTGTGGACTCTGTGACAGTAGCTGCCCTGCCCAGCTGCCAGTGCCCTGCCTCTGGGAGGCTCTGTCCACATGAGTGAGTGCTGTGGGCTCTGCGGTCTGGTGGGGACCTGAGTTCCTAGAAGCTGGGTACCCTTTAGACAGGTTACATGACAAGCCTGAGCCTCAGCTTCCTCATCTATAAAATGAGATGAGGAAGAGAAATAAAATATGTCCGATGCGCAGCAGGGGACAGTGCAGAGTGAAATGGGGCCACGGGATGGAGACAGCCAGAGCAGCTTTCCTCCACCCCCTCCCGATGCAGCTTCCTGCATCTTGACCTCCTCCTCAGCAGCGTCTCTCTGCCCTGGGTCACAGCACCCCCATCCTCCAGCCTGGCTGGGCTCTGGGGGCTGAGTCTCCTGAAGTTCTTACAGCCACTCAGTAGGGGGACACCTGCTCTGGGCAGCACCAGCCAACTGGGAGGCCGGGTCCAGGGCCCTGCGAAGGCAACATGGAGAGTGTGAAGAGTCGGGTTCCTGTGGTGAAAGCGGCAAAGAGGCAGGCCGGCCAGGGGTGGGAGGACGCCGAGGAGAGCTTCCAGAGGGAGGCAGACTAGAAGCACGTGTCTAGGAAACGAGAAGTTTGTAGTACTGAAGGAGACGGGAGTTTGGATTTAATGGCTGATATTCCAGGGTCCTGCCTTCTCCAGAAAGCTGCTCTGTGCCCTCACCTGCTCGCTCCATTCTGCTGCCAGCATCCCGGGGCTTCCTCAGTCCCCCTGTTATTTGTGCCCTCTGCTGCTCTCCTCCCCAGAGCCAAGTGAGCTCAGTGCAGGCAAGTCCTGGGGCCTGGGGCCTTTTCTTTCTCTCTCCCAGAGCACACCTGAGCCCAGCTTCGTGATAGGAATCAACATGAATTATAATTGTTTTTTTAAAGGTTTTTTAAATTTATTCATTTGAGAGAGAGAGAGAGAACACACAAGCAGGGGGTGAGGCAGAGGGAGAGGGAGAAGCAGTCTACCCCCTGAGCCAGCCAGGAATCCCATGTGGGGCTCAATCCCAAGACCTGGAAACCATGATCTGAGCTGAAGGCAGATGCCTAACCATCTGAGCCACCCAGATGCTCCTATAATTGTTTACCCTTCCCCCCATCCCCTGCTGCCCAATACAGATGCCAAGAGAGTACCCGGTGCATGGAGGGGACCAGGGACCTGGGTCCCAACGCTGTCCCTCATTCACTGTGGCATCACAGGTGAGCTATTGATTCTCTCTGAGCCTCAGTTTCTTCCTTTGTAAACATAAGGAGCCCCTCCCTCCCCCGAGGAGGGAGTGCTGGAATTGCTATCAAGTGCTTCTTGGGGTCTGGCACTCAGGAAGGGCCGGATGTTAGCTATCAGTAAGATCTAGAACACAAAAAGAAGGGTCCAGGCCCCTTTATCCCACATTGCGGAGAGTCTTTAGAGGACAATTCTAGGGTCAGGGTCTCCTGGGCTCCCCGGTCTCCTCTGTCAGAATACTCACTACCTGTGGGCCTCTCCTGAGGCCCGGGGACAACAGGGACTGGGCCTGGTTCCACTGGGCCTCCCAGGCCCTGGACCTAGGACACTGGGCTGGGTTCCTGTGGGTCCAAGTCCGGAATGGGTCCCCAGGTGGGATGCAGTGGTGAAGGCGGTCGGTGGGGCTGTCACAATTCACATCCATGACACCCAGCGAAGCCAGAGGGAAAACCCAAGTTGGGCTCCAAATGATATTTTCAGAAAGGACCCATTGAGAAACTTAGAGAAGTCCTATTAATGTGGAAAGCAGGGAACAAGTCCCTCAAGGGGAGCAGCAGGACATGTCCCTTTAGTAACAGCAACACAGCCACCACCGTCAGTAATAACTCTACACCAGCCCCACAACTAATGTCTTACATGTTATCTCCTTTAATCCTTCAAGCAACTGTGTAAAGTGATTGTTATTCCCTTTTATGGAAGAAGAAACAGGCTCAGAGACGTCGTCTCTTGTCCAAAGCAACTCAGAGGTGGAGCCAGACGCAAACCCTTGCTCTCCAAGACCACGGCGAAGCTTACTCGGATGCCAGAGCTGAGTAACTGGCCCAGAAGATGGGGAGGTCGGTGGGCACGCATCATCCTTCCTCTGTTCCCCACACTTGTTCTCTCCTGATGGGGGCCCCGCTGGTCGGGAGCAGCAGGCTCGGGCACGTGGTGCTGAAGGAAGACACACAGCCCACCTCCAGGGCCTGGACTCCTGGGCCAATGCCCCCTCCCAGGCAGATCTGCCAGCTGTGACTTCCCCTCACCTTCTAGATGACTCTGGCAGCTGTCCTTGGGGAGGCCATGGCACCGAGGCAGCCCACAGCCCACAGCCTGGCCTGGTCCCTAAAGCTAGGGGAGGTACCTCGGTTCCCCTCAGTGACCAGGGACTCTGGTGGTGGTTCCCCGTAGTGCCCGCAAACCAGAGCTGGACACCCTCCTCTGGCCCACCTGTTTCTAATTCATAACCGCACTAAGCCTGCAGCAGCCCTTTGGGGCTTTTGGCACCAAGCAGGGACCAAATCTGCTTTCCTCTTTCCTGGGGTTAGTCCCCAGTAGCCAGGAGAAATCACAGCCCCTTCCAGGCCAGACTCCTTCCCCTCCCCACCATGTAGCTCCCGGTGCCGCTGCTGCACATGCGACAGCCTGGTGCTGAAGCTAGGGCAGCCACGGACTGGGCTGGAGCCCACTCCATCACTTCCTGCTGTGGACCTTGGCCAAGTGACCTGACCTCTGTCAGGCTCAGGGACCTCATCCGGGAAAGAGGGAAAGGGGACAATGAGAACGCTTCCTTCTAGGGCTGGCATGCAGGTAAGGGGGCTGACCCAGCAGTGTACGCTTAGCCCCGGCCCTGGGCCCTGGGCCCCAAACGGGCTGAAGAAATGAGAGACAGAGCCACGTCTGTGGAACAGCCCACTGAGCACCCTATTCAAGGCAGAATTCTCATTTTTTTTCTGACTCACAGCACCCTGTTCTTTTTCTTCAAAAGCACTCAGCCCAGTTTGTAATTATACACATGTTTGTTTACTTGTCCGTGAGAGCCTGGACTGTCTTGTTTCCCAGCGCTCAATCCCAAGTGCCAAGGGCAGGAACACAGTAAATGTGGCGTGAATGAATGGCACTCCTTCCCCGGGGCTTCTTGAGGCAGAAGACAACTAGGGCTTTTTACTTCTTTCCCCAGAAGATTGGACTTTCAGAGCCCCACATATTCCTCAGCCTGCCTTCAGAGATGACCCCGTGGTGGTACAGCGGGGAGGGCCGGCTGGTACTCCTCTCTGCAGACACCCACCACGGGGTCAGAAGAGGTGGGCGGAGTCCACCATAGGGTCTGACACTGACCTTGTTGGCCATGCTCCTTGGTGGGTGACGAGGTTGTTCTGGGACTGCTTCTGCCCTGTCACCCCTATCTGCAGCTGCTTGGTCTGGGACCCCAAAGCCACACTGGAGCCTCTGCCAGAGCCCCTTGTCGGCCGTGTCCCCTGAGGCTGGGCCTGAATTTCAGGAGAGGCCTCTCTGCCTTTTTCCTCCAGTCCCATCTCCTAGGTCTCTCCTGCCTTCTGCCCTCAACTGAGACCAGGGCCCCCCTGGCCTTGGCAGATGTGTGAGGCTGGGGTAGGAACTTTGAGTCCAGATGTGGCTGTGTGTTTATGTTTCCAGAGAGTAAGGGGTCGGAGCTCTGGACTGGAGCCGTTGGGGGAGGCGGGGTGGTCTGGCTCCAGCCCCCTGCCCCAGCCTTCCCTCCTCCTACCTCCCTCCTCTGGCCTGTGTATCTGGCCCTGTCCTCAGAGCCCCACACTGTTAAGTTCTATAGCATCAGGCTGAGCCATCCTCCGGGAAGAACCCTTCCTCACTCCTCATCTAAAAGTGGGAAGATCAGTGGAAAGATGCTTTGGAATATAAAGATTGTTGACTCCCTGTGACCTTGGCCCAGTTGCAGAGCATGGTGAAGTCTTGGTTCTATCCCGTGTATAATAGGGACAACACTCCTGCCCTCAGAGGCAGTGCTGACCTGGTTTCAGAATGTGTGCACAGGGCTCTCCAGCTAGTAGCTGGTGATTAGGCCTATGGCTGGGCCCCCTTCCCATCTGGGGCTTGTCGGGGGTCCAGCTCCAGGGCAGCGCCAATCCCAGTCACAAGGTGAGTCTAAAGCAGAATACCAGCCCCTCCTCCCTCCCCCACTCCAGCTGCAAACATTCTCTTTTGCCATTGGAAGTGAAGGGACTTAAGGGAAGCAGAATTTTACAGGCACTTTACAGGCTGATCTTGTTCAGTAGTTTCCAAAGCCTGGGGAGGGTGGAAGCGGCATCAGCCTCCTTCCCATACCTTGGGGTGGAAGGGAAGTGAGACGTTAGTTCCCTGCGATGGACGCTTTCTCCAGCACAGCCTTGCCAGTTGCCCCTGCGTGGGATTTCCGCGGGGGCGGGGGGTGAGGGGGTGGGGAACAGAGGGAGGCCCTGGCGGATCTCGCATCCTCAGTTCCCCTGGAACAGCTAGGGCAGGGCTTCAAGATAGGAGTACGGGGGCCACAGGAGAAAAGGCAACTCCAGGACTAAAGGAGCTTTCAGCGGCCTTCACCCCGACTCTCCGGGTGGACAAGGGCCACACAGAGTCCCAGGGCTTGGGGGTCCCCGCCGACCCAGCTTGGAAAGAGCCTGCAGAGTCGGGCAGCGGGGGAAGTGGGGTGCTGGCTAGGGTGGCCGAGCACAGAGCACAGCGCGGAGGCTGTGCGGTCCAGCCGGGGAGTACCTGGTGGGCGCGGAGAAGGAGTTCGGAGCTCCGGATGGGGCCCTCATGGAGTCGGGCAGAGCAGGTCAGGAATCGTGGTGGAAGAGAGCACCTCCCACTCCACTAGGAGGCGGCCACTTGGCTCCTCTCTCCTTACCCACAGGGCCCACGGTGGCGCCGTTCCCTTTCTACCCGCCTCCCTTCTCAGTGGAATGAAGCAGTCCGGGCCGGCAGCGGTTAGCACGCTTGTACTATGGTTTTAATAGACGTACATGGACAAGTCGATATAGACAGATTTATAATTCTATACAGTCAGTCCGACATACACAGGGACGCTGTAAACAGGGGCGCGGGCCGGAGAGCGGGTGTGCAAAGTGGGCGCGGCGCGCTGGGGTGGGGGGGGGCCTGGCCGCGCCCCGAGCTCTCCCGGCTCGACTCTTGCACGGCAGGCGGTGAGGAGGGGGTGCTCTTCGCCGGGCCAAGGGGACCACTTCCTAGCCAGGGAGCGGAGTGGAGGGTCCGGGCCTGTGGCGAAGCTGGGTGGGGGTGGGGGTGCGCCGGGGGTGCTAGGAGATGAGCCTGCCCCATTCTCCCGCCGCGTCCGCACCGCCAGCTGGGGCTCCGTAGCCTTAAAATAGGAATCTGGTGCTCGCGGCTGCGAGGGCACGCGGGGCACGCCGGTGCTGCGTGCAGCTCCACAGCGAGTCTCCGAACCCAGGCTGGGCACCGTCATCCCCGACCCAACGCCCGCTCCAACTCGGATCCGAATCGAGCTAAGGTACGCTCGGCCGGGCCCAGCTTGGAGGGGGCGCCTTGGTCCCTACGGGGCCCAGGCCGGCCTACGCGGGCTCCGCGCGTCCAGTTCGCAGGCGCGGCGGGAACGCGGGCTCCCAGGGCGCCCTCTCCGGAACGCCGGCCTCCCGCCCCGCGTCCCCTCCGCGCAACGGTCTGCCCGGCCCGAGGGAGCGAACACACACCACCCGCGCCACCCCGAGGGAAATTGCAACTCATCCGTTTTTTTCGCAGCACTTTTCTCCGACGTGTTTTTGTTTTGTTTCGTCTCTTTTGGGAGGGCACAGTGGGGTCCAGAAAAGCAAACACACAACCAGCCCGGAGGTGGGGAGGTGGGGAGGAGAGGGCTGCGCGGGCGCAGGGGGCGCGGCGTGGCGAGGTCCTCCGCGCCGCCCCCGGCCCGGCGCCGCGCCTGCCGCGGGCCCGCGGGGCCTGGCGGGGCGGTCAGCTGTTGTACTGGCACGCGTTGAGGCCCGAGGCCGGGCCCTGCAGGCCGCCGTAGCCGAACGACGAGTGCTGCTTGGACTTGAGCCGCAGGCTGGCCAGGCTCGAGTTGCACGTGTCCCGGTAGACGCTGTAGGGCGAGGCGGGCGTGCCGTACGGGCAGGCGCCCGGCGACATGGCCGAGTTAAGCGAAGAGCCGGTGAGGTTGTTGATGTTGTTGAGGCCCGAGTTGGGCATGCCGGGCACGGCGCCGGGGCCCATGCTCGACGGCATGGTCATGGAGGAGATGGAGCTGGGTGCCGAGAACATGGACTGCGACGACAGCGGGCTCATGGAGTTGAAGAAGGTGAAGCTCTTGGTGGAGAGCGGCGCTGGCGCCAGGCTCTTGGCGGCCCAGTTGTTGTAGGAATAGCCAGCGGCGTACACGTCCTCGTAGGGCTGTACCAGGCCGCTGAACTGCGGCACGTAGCCGCCCTTGCACAGGTCCAGCTGCTGGTTACGCTCGCGCTTCCGCCACTTGGCTCGCCGGTTCTTGAACCAGACCTGGGGGAGGGGGCAGGAGAACGGTCAGGGCTGGCGAGGGCAGGAAGGCCCCTCCACCTCCACCCCTCCACCCCATCCCTCCGCTGCCTCCTCCTCTCCGAATAGCTTCTCTTTTCTTCGTTATTTCCGCCCCTGCGGGCCGTGCTCCTTAATGGTTCCTTTCCTGTCCCCAGAAAACATTTCGTCTTTTCCCCATTTCTGATCTATATCCACTCCCCTAAGTTAAATCTGATGACTTCTCCTAGTACGGATTGATCCTCTTTTGTTTTAGCAAATATTCGTTTGCTTTTTCCTCTCTCAACCAGTCCATCTCCAGCCTTCTCCCCAGAAGGGGCCCCGGTCTATCTCCTAAATATTCTGTTCTTTTTCTTTGCCCTCTAATGTAAAAGGTATTTTTCTTCCCTGAAATGCAGGGTCTTCCGACTCCCTTTATTCTTTTTTCACTTTTTTCATTCCTCAAATAGTTTGTATCCATATTTATTGGGAACATTTGATATTCTCATTTCTGCGCTAAATGTTTATTTTCTTTTGGTCCACCCTGCTCTCTGAACTGCTTTCTTTCCCCTCAGTCCACTTTCTCCGTTATCCTTCATTTTTGATCCTTTTGATTCTTTCCCAAATAGTTTTCCCCATCTTTCCAAATATCTGACCGTTATTGTTTCTCTTAAATAGTTGATTCTTTATTTTTCTCAACCATCTGATCCTTTTGCCCTCCCTTAAATAGTTAATTTCTTCCCTGCCACCTAAATATATGCCAAATATGTTTCTCTGCAAATATTTAATTTCCTTTCACTTCTTAACTAGTTTCTCTCTAATCTCCCCTCTACTTTCTCCCACAAAATTTAATAAGAACTTGTTCTTTACCAACTCCTGGTCCTTGCCCGTCCTCTTCTATACTCCTATGCATGCCTTCTATCCTCCGAAGCCCTCTTCCAGCCCTGGGTTGAGTTTCCTGAGCGAGCCTGCCGGACCCCTGCATCTCAGCCTTTTCTAGTCCCGGGCACTGACATTGCCTGATTCCACCCCACACCACCCGAATCACCATAAACCTGGGCAGGATTAGTGAGTTCAGGATTACTGAGTGCTGTCTTCACTCGTGTCCCACTGGGCTGGCCAGCCTGATGGGAGGGGCGAGAGCTTGCGTTATAGCAGGGAGTCAGTAGGCCAGGTAGCACTTTGAGCTCGCTTGGGACGTCCTCCCAGTATCTGATTAAATATTTGCGTACTCAGAAAAGAAATGATTCTCTTGCTGCTCTGGCAACATAACCTCTTCGCTCGCTCTTGATTTCACTGGGAAGGAAAAGGCGAGGAGAGGGAGGGTGCAGTCTGGTCACGGGTCAGAGATCTTACATCTCCAAAGGGACTTGGCCTGAGGGTCACTCTTCCACCAGAGCTGCTCCTCTTTCACCTGAACCCAGCCCCTAAAGGAAAGGGCAACAGGGAAAGGGTCCAGCTCCCTACTGGCTGACTGGCTGGAGAGGAGTCAGGCGGGGACTATGCTGAGGTTCTGGAGAAGCAGCCTGTGTGGTTGGGATCACTGCCCCGGGAGTTTCTGAGCCTCCAAGCCTAGGTACTGTTCAGGCCTCTGCCAGGTGGCTAGGCAAGACGTGCCTTTCCCTTTCGTTTTCTGGAGAAGGTGCCAGCAGCTCCGAGGTGACCATCAGTGGGAATCCTCTGTGCAGTCTAGGGCGGTCATATCCGAGTGGGCCCAGGGCCCACTGCAGCACAGGGGAAATCCCCCCCCTGGGGCCACAGATCTTAGGGTGAAGCCGCAGCAGAGCCCCAGGGTCAGGTAGGCTGCCAGGCGGTAAGGGCTCTAACCACTAAAGGGCTTAGCAGCAGCCCCGGAGACAGGGGCCTACAGTGGAATCTTCTCCCACGGAGGGAAAGAGCAGGTCTGAGTGGTGGGACAGAGACAAAATCTGAGCAGGGTCTAAAGCTTTCCGAGGACGGCGGCAGAGGTGGCCAGCAGCCCTCCGCTCCGGTCGCCTTAGGCGCACACGCTGAGCTCACCCGCACGCGCGGCTCGGTGAGGTTGGTCCACACCGCGATCTCCTCCCGCATGCTCATGTCGGGGTAGCGGTTCCTCTGGAACGTGGCCTCCAGCTCTTGCAACTGCTGGCTTGTGAAGTGCGTGCGTTGCCGCCGCTGCTTCTTCTTCTTGGCCGGGTCCTCCGCGCTGCCGCAGCCCGTGCCTCCTGCGCCGCTGTCCTCCGGCCCTTTGACTTCCCCGCTGCGCTCCTTCTCTGAATCGGACAGGACAGGCCCCAGTCACCTTGGGCTTCTGCCCTTTTGCACCCATCCCGGCTCCACCGAAGCGCCTGCCACCAGCGCTGGCATGCCCTTCCTCCCGCCAGGAGCCCTAGAATTGTCCCCACTGAAAGAGCCTGCTGGGGGCCAGATCGTCAGTAGTCACCTTTGGTCTGACGCACTCCCGAAGAGCCCAGGAACCGGAGGCACAGGCTGAGGTTCCTGGCTGGGCAGAGCCTGCTCTTGCCGCTCCGCTGGGGCTTGAGCCCGACTGGCTTTGTCACCCGCATGTATATGAAATTTTGAGGGCTCTTTGGGGTGTCAATCAGGAGGGGTTCTGCTTTTCTGAGCCAGGACCAAATATTTCAGCCTGAAGCTAGTGGGTCGGTGGAGCTGGAGCGAGGCCGTGGCCCCTCCACCTTCTTCTCCCCAGGGCTGTGTGGGAGCCACATGGGCAGGCACAACACAGCTGTGTTCCCGGCCTTTGCTCCAGGCCTCAAGTCCAGAGACCCAGAAAAAATCCCTCAGGCGGCAGCCCAGACCAACAGACTGTCTAGGTGACCTGGGGCTCTAGCCTCTCACTCTTTCCAGCTACGCAAAACACCTTCAGTCACAGACACATGGAAATAAAAAGACAAAATTTAAAAACAAAACATAGAAGCCCAGATAAACTCAATTCTATCCTAAAACCATAGAAAGGCTCACAAAATCTTAAAAATAGGTAGGAACACAGCAAATGCAAATTAAGATGCCTGAAATCTCCGTGCAAACACACCCCTAACTATATACAGTGCTGTGGGTGTAAAAACTCCAAGCAGACACAGGCATTTATTTCTCTGGGATTTAAAAAAAAAAAAAATGTACTGTTGTAGATAGATTTTTAACCCCTTCCTAATAATGCCCTTTCTAGAGATAATTTTTAAGTCCCAGGGAAATACAGCACTATAGAGCTACATAATTTAAGTTATCAAAGTAACACCGCTGCAAATAGATTTTGAAGAAAAAAAAAATCCCGGAGAAACGCGCCATTTTGGATTGACTTTTAAAACATCTCCCCAAGAATAATGTTGTATGTAGAGATTTTTAAAATTCCAGAGAAATATGCCTAGTGTAGTAATTCTTTCTACACCGAAAATTACAGTTAAAGAATTAAATATATCCACGTAGATTTGGTTTTACAAAGCAGTCTACCGCTGTATATTCCTCTGGGTTTTAACAAATAAAAACCAACCAAAGGCCACGCTAAAAACTCTTGAAAACAAAAGTACAGTTCCGCGTTGATTGTTTCTTAGCCAAGCAAACAGAACTTCTCAGAAAAAAGTCACTTAGGGATGCAAAACAGAAACAAATAGAGATTAAAAACGCGTAGAGATACACTCAGCGGTGGATTAAGAAATGAGCACAGCAGAGGCGCCCACGGAGCAGGGAGCTCTGCCCGGGCGCCGTCTGCGGGAGCCAAACGGGGACCCCCGGGGCCGGCACCCGGCGACGATTAGCCGCGCTATGTAGCCCGCACCACCCACCCGCGGGTCCAGCTCGCAGCGGGCCTGGGGGGGAAAGCCTGAGCTCCGACAAAAAGGCAGCGCGGAGGGAGACATGCACTAGCCGAGTCAGGGCCCTGGCTGGGCCGCCTGGCAGCTCCGGGGTCCCGCGGCGCACGTGGGACCGGGCTCCCTCAATGGGGGGGTCCTGCCGGGTGCGCACCCCTTGGCCTGTTCGCTCTTGCTGTCCTCTGCCTTCTTTTTATTTGCGGTTGTCCACCGCCGCTCCCCTCAGTTTGTTTTCCTGACTTTTCCCGCCGCCCCTTCTCTCGGATTTCTCCCTCCTCAGTCTGTCGCCCACTGCCTGTCGGGGTGTGTGCCCCCGTCTCAGTCTCTCCCGGCACTTTCTCTCTCGTCCGCTGCCCCATTCCCTTCTCGATCTACTCCTCTCCGGCGGTCTGATCGGCCCCTGGGCACCCAGTTACGCAAACGGATTTTTCTTTTCCTGTTCTCTTTGCTTCTGAACAAGAGGGGCTGTCAGTCCGACCCTCCCGTTGTAGGTTTGTGCATCTGGCGCGTGGGGACCGGGTGGAAGTAGAGCACTGAATTTCGTTTAATAAAGCGCGTAAATTTACGCGTTCACCCTCAGGCCGAGAACGGGAAAAGAAAAGGTCCTGACGCTCCTGGGTGTAGAGGGAGCCTGACCGCGCGGCGCCGGCTCCAGGCCCTGCTTCCCGCTCCCCGCTCTGTGCGCCCGGCTCGGCTCGGTGCGCGCCTCGCGGGGAGCTGCGCTTACCTGGCAGCTCCGTGTCGGACGATTCGCTGGCGGAGTTTTCCAGGGGCTCGCGGGGGTCCGCGGCACGGGCCAGGTGGAAGGCAGGCCCCATGTCGTGCGGCGGCGGCGGCGGCGGCCGGAGTCCCTCCGGCAGCCGCTCCAGGCTCATGCCCCCCTTGAAGGCGTCCATGGAGGCGGGTACCGCGGCGGGCGCTCCAGGGGCCGGGGCTGGGCGCGCCCGGCCGCCCTGGCTGCGACCTGCGGGGACAAGAGCACAGCGCCTAACTGGCTGCCCCCCAGGGCTGCCCGCGCCCGCAACGACGCCGCGCCCGCCCCATGGACCGCCCGGGGCTGCGGGGCCAGGCGGGCGGCAGCTGCAGCGGTTTCTCGCGACCGGATGCCCGGCTTCGCGCTCCGCGCTGCGCTCCCGCCGCTCGGGCCTCTGCCGCCCGCCCGGCCCCAGCTCTGGCTCCCGATCCGGGGCCGGTTTCTAAGGCTCCGGACGGCGCCGGCAGAGGCTGTCTTAAAGCGACAGCGCGCACCGCCAGGTTCCAGCAGTCCCTGCGCCAGGGGTGGTGGGTGGGGTGGGCCTGGGTGGGAGGGGGCTGGGGAGGGAGCGAGCCAGCGAGCGAGGGAGCGCGGGCGGAATCCAGCCCCGAGCCGCCCGCCCTCCCTTGCCCGTGCCCTCCCCTCCGCAGCCACCTTCCCGCCGCCTCCCCGCCCCCTCCCTCCACCCCACCCCCCCGCGGCCTCCCCGCGCCGCTCCCTCCTTCCCCGTTGACACACCGACTTCTCCCTCGGCCGCACAAAAGAAACGCATCTGGCCTCCAAGTCCCGCGTGGCTCGTGCCCACCTCAAGCCCCAAATGACTTGTTTTGCTCAGAATCAACTCCTGTCTGGGCCGCTTCGAAGTCCCCAGCCCCCGGCGAGAACAGCCGAGGATGAGAGAATGTTCCCCGAGCAGGATCGCAAGGAGCGGGCGCCTCCGAGCCAGCGCCAGGGCGGGGGCAGAGCCCGGGGCCCGTTCCGGCAGCTCCCAGCGGCGTCCTCGTCGAAGGGCCGCCCGCCCCTCCTTTCTCGGGGCCTCTTCTCCCGGGACTTGAGCCCGGCTGAGTGACAGCAGCCTGCGTTCTAATGGGCCCCCGGATGCTGCCTCCTAATTAGCTTGGACCCTGTCCTCCAAGGCTGCTTCTCAGGCCTCCCCCTCTGCACCGCAGTCAATTTTCTGGGATTGGGATAGAACTGATGGCTTCTAATCAGATGAAACGTTTCTGTTGGCTCCAGGCCTCTGGCGAGTGCAGCGGGAGACCCCAAGAGCCCCACCAGGCCCCTTAGCCTCTTCTGTAGGGCTCGCTCCCCTTGTTTTGCGCCAGTCCGGCCAAATCAGCCAGGCCCGGGCCTTGGCAGCTAGGGGATTGGCTTCTGCCCCCTTCAGGGCAGGTTTGCAGCGATCTGGGGCCTCTGCGTGGCTTCCCAGAGAGGCAGGCACCTGGCCTGCAGGCGAGGCCAGGTGCCTGCCTTTTGCGAGCCCTGGGTCTCCAGACCAGGAAGGCTACCCCCTTTGAGGTTCTCTCTGGTACAGTGGTGGCTGAGCTCAGCTCAGTGGGGCCTCCATGGGTGCAGGCACAGACGTTCTCTCCCCACCCCAATAATGATGCCCTTCTGGAGTTCTACTTCAATGAAGTTTGTTGAAGGATTTTGCCGAACAATTGTTAGCCGGCCCTGAGACCTCAGAGTCTTGAGCAAACAGAGGGCAGCTAGGGTGGGAGAGTGCGACCCTGACCTGTTCCTCTGACCACAGCTAGACCCCAGACTGCCCTCTGCCCCTCACCTGCTGACCAACTTCCCCATATAGGAGCAGCGCTGGGCAGGACAGCACCCCGATGGAGAAGCACTGCCCTACTCTCCAGGCCCTGCGCCTCACCCCAAGGCGTGGTGCATCTGCATCTCTTCCTCCAGGAAGGTCTCTGCTTGGGACTGACTGAGCAGGCTGAGAGATCTGCGATGTTCTGCAGGCACTGCCTTCTTGCCCTCACCCTGGCTTCTCACCAGAGGGAGACCCACAGCCTCAGGCTGAGCTGTTTGGCGAGGATTGCAGGGGTCCATGGCTGAAGGGTAGAAACAGGCCTGCTTCTCACTCACTGAAGCTTAGCCCAAGGCCCCCAGCCCGGGGGCCCTGGGAGAAAGCATGGCTCCTTGGGGTCTGGAGCACTTTCTCAGTGGTGCCTGTGGCCGCAGGGGCAGGGTTTGGGTCTGAGGCCACAGAGGGACCATGTTCCTCAGGGGGTTTGGTTTTGGGGAGATTCTGCAACTCCTGCCCTTTCCTCCCAGAGGGGAATTTCTCTAAGTCGTGTGTGTGTGTGTGTGTGTGTGTGTGTGTGTGTGTGTGTGTGTGTGTAGGGGGAGGATGGCAGAAAGGGGGCCTGGGAAGTATGGTTGTCCTGCATTTGCCCTCAGCCCCATCTTTTACCACATTTCGCAGTTGCGGTTGCAGCAGCAGGTAACTCTTTTCAAGCACAGTGTGTGACCCAGCCTGCCCGGGCACAGGCAGGACTCAGGAGCGCGCGCGCGTGCACACACACATATGTAGCACGTACAATGTAGGTGTGCGGCACACACAGATGCATACATACTCAATAAATCCACCCATGGGGCTGCATATAGTCACCTAGGCATGCCCACAGCCAGACCTCTGGGTTCCAGAACTCTGCTCAATGCAAAATCAGGCTGGTCGGGGACAGGAGCTATGTTCTAAGGCTGCCAGGTGTCAGGCCAAGGTGGGGAGCACAGTGGCCGCTTGGGTGGTGACGGGGAATGAATGGGGCACCTCTGGGTGTCCAGAGGCTGAAAGCTCTAGCTTTCCACTGTCCATGGGATGTAAAGAGACCATCTTCCACAGATGAATGGAGCGTGTTCTGTGACTCTGAAGCTCTAGCAGGTCCGTCTGAGGGGCTCACCTCGTTCACTGTTGATGCATTTAATGCATTTATCGAGCACCTGCTGTGTGCTGCAGTGGACCCAAGCCTCTGGCAGTGATCTAGGCAGTCACAGTAGTCCCTCTTTTTGGAAATCTTGATGCCTGCTGTGTGGACCACCAAAAGGCCCTCAGTCAATTTCAGGGTGAAGCTCCATATCCCCAGGGGCCCAGAGGCCTAGAGAGGGGCTGGGGGGGTGGTCACTTCACTGCACAGCACTCCCCCCAATGCTGAATGAGTACAGGGCGAGGAAGGGACTGACAGGGAGGACACCCTGGCCAGCCAGGGTGTTGGCTGGAGAATGGACACGGACAGTTTCTCTTTTTCCCAGCCTCACCCTCTGCCGGCTGGGCACTATCCCAGGCAGGGAAGGGGCTTTGAGCACACTAACAGACATGCATCACACACACAGGACAGGACGCAGCTCTCTTTCAGGAGTAAAAGCAGGGGTTCAGTGTTCTCCCCGCTTTGCCATCTGACCTTGGGCAAGGCTTGGCCTGCATTGTGCCCCAGTTTCCATGTCTGACTCGGGACTCAGCAATTCCTACCTGTTGCTTCAGCTTCCAGCTTGCTTGGTGATGGGGACGTGAGGAGAGGAGGGAAGAGGGCTTCCTGGAGCTGGAACCATGTGCCCTAGTTCCCATCCCTTCAGGCGACACAGAGCTAGCGATGAATCTGTGACTTTCAGGAAATTTGGAGGCTTGGAGTCCTGGCTGGGTTGAGTGAAGAAGCCTAGGCTGTTGTGGGGTTTGAAGTAGTCCCCACAGGGACCTTTCCTGAGGTCCGGCTTGCTCAAAACAGATTCTGTGCCCAAGAATGGTTCAGTAATCTTATTTGGGAAGAGTGTTTGGAGGGCCCTCATGGAGGGCATCCTTTCGCTCGCTTATGGGGGGTACCCTGTCCTAATCTTTGCATTAGAATAGAGGGATTTTAGGAAAAAGGAAGGAATGTGCCGTGGCTTGCCCTCGAGGCCATCCATGACTCTCTGGGACATTCCAACCCTAAGCCTCTTAGGCTGTGGAGAAGTTCAAACTAGAAAACCCAGTTTTGGGAGTGCATCTGGGACCACCTACCTCCTTCTGTCTGCTCTACCCCCCTCTCCAATAAAAGCTCTTGTTTCTTTGAATACAAGCAATTACTGGGTGAAGGGGGAAAGGGGTGCTCAGGTGGGGCAGGGAACCATCTCACTGGATTCTCTAGGTTTCCAAGGATCCCAGCTTGAGCCTTCCTGATACCTGGGCTTCCCGAGCCTGTCCTGGTGCAGAAACCTGGGATGTACTCAGGCAGGATGGCTGAGTGGGGTGCTTATGGGAGCAGGGAACTCGGAATTCTGGCACCAGCTGGCAGGGCTGGCCTCATGGCTCACGGAGTCCACTCACGGGTAGTTCTCTGGTTCCTGAGAATGGCTGAGCCAAGGGGCGGAGAAGGGTGGGCGAATGGCCGAGGCTGGTCACGCAACTTGGGAGCAGAGGGTCAACTAAAGCCATTACCCCAGCCTCCTCTTCCCAAGACCTGCTTTCCTGAGAGAAGGGCACTCTGAGTATGGCTGGAGAAGCAACAATGCTTCCCCTGCACCCCAGAGTCCTGGCAGGCTGGTCTCCATGCCCCTGTCTGCCTCTTTTCCTTTTCCGAGCAGAGATGAAGAGTTCCAAGCAGTATGAGGAAAGGGGAGGGAGTCAGCGAGTCCCCCCTCCCCTGCTGCCTCTGCAGTCTGTAGCTTTAACCATTACCCTAGACCTGTGTCTTTGGCCAAAGGGGCAGCAACCTGGGACTGCCTTCCTCTGGGCCCGGTGGCTGTCAGAGTCCCCTGGGTTGCCAACAGAATACCCAAGCCTTAGTTTCTCAGAAAAGTGGGCTCAAATATTTTTAGATTTAGGGGATTCCTGAATCGGAAAACCTTGGAACCGGATTCCAGCCTGGGGTTCCCATTTCTGCGATGCCGGCCTCGGGGCCCTCGCTTGACCGCGGCCGAAACGGCTCAGAGCCGGCTGGTCAATTTCAGATTTCCAAAACCCGGTTCTAGAGAAGCGGCTGTGTGCCGGGGAACCCTGCGTGAACAACCAAACCCCGGAGAAGCCGCGGGAGTGTCTTTATTGGATTTTGCGAAGAGCATTTGGGGTTTCTGTCTGGGTAAGAAAAAGCCCGACTCTTGCGGGCGAGAGCAGGCCGCCGTGGGCTGGGGGCGCCTCGGAGCACGGCGGCGGGACGTCGGGGTCCTTGGTGAAGAGAGCCGGGGCTCTGGCCGGTGTCTGTTGCTTTTCTGCGGCATAGCCGCCCGAAGGAACCAACGAACCAACGAACGAAGCGGTGTCGTTTAGAAAAAATACCCTCTTGACGCGAAGCTGCGGCTCAAGTCCCCAGGCGTGCAGAGGGGCCAGCGCTTTTGCTCGTGCTGGGGCCCCCATTCCGCGGCGCAACGGGAAGCGGCGGGCGGCCCTCTCGCCTGCCCTTTTTCCTAGAGGTCCCCGGAGGCCTGCGCCCCCGCGAGGGGCTGCGAAGGGCGTCCTGGGCTGTGCCCTTAGCAGGGCTGGGGCCCGCGCCCCCGGGGCTGCTGCCCTCTTGGGGTGCCTAGAGCCAAAGCATGGGTGGGACCTCCAAGTAGGTGAGGCAGCGCTCAGCGCTGGGCTCAGGAGCGAGTCCTTGCGCTGCCTCGATGGCGCCCGGACTCCCGGGCGGTGCGCTCAGTCCCGCGCCACCCACTGGACCCCACAAACGCCTGGAGCAAACAGTGCGGAATCTGCCACCGCCTCCCTGCGCCCCAACACCGCGGCGACCCAGCGCCCCCAGCCCAACAACTCTTACCCCACGCGGGTTGCGCTGCGTGTGCGGCTCTTCGGCTCCGGGCTCGCTAGCCACGGACTCTGCCTGAGGTTTCGACTTCGGCTGGGGCCCCAGATCCAGCTGCGTCTCCAGCAGTGCGCGCAGCTCGGGTGCCCGCTGGTTCGCTACATCGCTCCGCGCAAGGTCCAGGCAGCTTCGGCTCGGCCCGCTCCTCCCGCCGCCGCCGCCGCCCGTCGCCCGCGGGGAAGGCGGGGACACGGGCCGGGGAGGCGGGAAGTGGGGAGGGGAAGCGAGGCGCTCGCCTGGACCAGCCGGGAGGGGCGGCGCGCCGTCCTGCGGGCTAGGGGTCCGGGCCTCCCTCGGGCGCAGTCAGAGGTCGGCGCGGGTCGCCGGCGGGGTCTGAGGCCGGGGAACGCGGGCGGAAGGGGGACCCGGGCCACATGCGGACGAAGCCGCCTGGGTCCCGGCCTGGCCTCTGCGCACTTTTCCTCACTCGGCTCCGTTCCCCACCTGGCACACCAGGGGCCCAGGAAGACCTCGGTTTGACGGGTTGTTTGGAGTTTCCCCTGGTCCTGCCTGGCGCGGGTCACGCCGGGGTTCTAAGATTCTACCTTTCCCCTTTCCGCTCAGCCTGCGAGAGGAAGCTGGTCTTGCATTTTGGCAGGGAGTGTCCGCGGCGCAGGTTTTGGCGGCCAAGGAGGTTTGAGGTCCGACCCCAGAATTTCTCTGTGGGTGTTGGAGGGGGGGGGTGTTGTTACTGGGGAGGGGCGAACGCCCGACCCCTGCCCTGCTTGGAGGAGAACCCCCCTCCCTAATTCTCCTCCGGGGCTGGGCTGATGAGCAGAGAGATCAAGGCTACGGAGCCGGAGCGCAGATACATCTGTGGCCACTTGCTCCGTCCCTCGCACACCCTCCATCCCCCGTATAAGGGAGGACTCTATCCATGTGGCCCCGTTGACCTCCTTCTGGGAGATGGGCAGGACTCATGGGATCTGGGTTCCACCCGGTGTTGCCCACAGCCAGATAACCCCTCTGGAAGCCTCTTGGGGGAAAACATTTGGCTGACCCAGGCTCCTGCTTTCCCCAAGCCCCCAGTCTGAGCCTACTGCTGCTGGGGCCCTGCGATGCGACAGGGTCCCGCAAACCAGAATGTCGGGGGACCACCCTGGGGGGCAGGAGCCGCTGAGATGCCCTCCGATGGCCATGGGTCTCTGGGGCTGCCGCTTTGGCTCAAGGTGCTGGAAGATGGCACTGTGAAAGCCGGGCATCAATGTTTCATGAGGTGCAGTCACCAGCGGCGCCTCCCTGCCTGGTTTGAGCCGACAGCTGCCGCGGGAGAGGCCACGGCCCGCGCCCGCTCTGACGCTCTGACACTCTGCTTGCCCGGGTCTCCAGGGCCACCTGGCGCGGGATCGCAGAGACAGGAACTCCTTGCAAACTCGCAAAGCCTACCCAAGTTCGCAGATTCCACACGTTCTGGGCCCTGAGAAATGGCCCCTGCCCCCTGTCTTACTGTTTCAGGACTCCTAGCCTCCCCTCCATTGTCAACAGCAGGAATGCTTTTCCGGTGGCTGCTGTGGCTCTGGTGCACAGAGGATCATAACGGTTAAGAGCCAAGTCCCCTAGCGCACAGGATTTCAGACCTGGACCTGGAGGTGGCCCTGTAGTCTTGCAGCTTAGCTTGGACACTGCATTTCAGGAATTCTAGCTTCTGCTTCTCCGCTGCCGTGATATTGGCTGTTTTATGTGTGAAACTGGTCTGCTGGTGGATCTGGCCCTGCAGGCTGCTAAGCTGAGACACTTCCGACCTTGGGGCAGCCTTCCCAGAGACCCAAGGTGGCCTAGTGTCTTTGGGCATAAGTGCAACTGCTGGGCCCTTACTCTGCACAGAGGGTGTGACATCCGCGTCTAGCTGGAGTGGCTTTCATTCTGGCATCTGCACTGGGAAATCAGACCTCCCTACCCCTGCACACCAACAATTTTCCGGGTTTTGTTCCCAGCAACTGCAGGGCATGTGTATGTATGGATATCTGTGTGCCCTTGTTTACAGGGAGAGCCTGTGGTGCCAGAAAGCTGCCTCTGAGACCCAAGGGCTGGGGTAGGAATCCTGTCTGTGTTTTTTACTAGCCATGTGGACTTGGGCAAATCACATAACTTCTTGTAGCTTCAGTGTTCTTACCTGCAAAATGGGAATAAAAAGAGTTTTGGTTTCATGGAGAAATCTGCAAGCTGATGGAGAGAGGTGCGGCCCTGCCGGGAGTTGAGCAGCTGGGCCAAATGTTCCAATGTTAATGGTGAAACCTGCCAGGTTGCTTTGCTCTTTAAAATAGTTTGCTCTCACTTTTGTTTCCTTCTTTGTGCTCTTGTTGTTTGAGTCAGGCAGGAGCAGGTCCCTTCTCTGGTTTAGTAGGCCTGCCCCTCATGCCCTGCTTAGCTTCTAGGAAGTTTCAGACCAGGGAGACTAGGCAGGTGGGTGGGGGTGAGATCAGGCCCCGAAGGCCTGGAAGTTCTTCAAGAAATGGAGTGGGTCAAAACACTTAAAAAAAAAAAAAAAAAAAGATCTTATTTTCACTTCCTCCAAAAAAGAAATTTTCCCGATTTCCCTTCAGGTTTTGACATCTTGGGGCACATACATTTCCTCTTCGAAGGCAGAGAGATCAGGCTTCAGAGAGAGGAGGGTTGGAGCTGGATCGACCAGGAACAGAGGTAACACAGTCCTCGACCCCAGTATCACGTTTGCAGTGAGCTTCCAGGGACCTAATCACAAAAGATCAGCAGAACTCCTGATGCGTTTGCTTTGTTTTTCCTTCCAAACTCATATACGTCCTCAAATCAGAAGTTTTTGTCCCCAGTACAAAACTCTGGGATGAATTTGTCGCATGACTTCATATTAAACATAATGGGCAAACGTCTTTAGTCGCATTTGTGCAGAAAGGCATATAAATTCTTCCCATAGTTTCTCATCTCCATATCCAGTGAAAGTAGGGAAAGTGTCCTCTTTCTCCTTCATAGCACTTATTGCACTAGGATTGATACCAATATCTGTGTAATGACTGATTAAAACCCGTTGCCCCTACCACTTCTAAGGTCTCTAAAAGCGGGGCTGAGTCTCTCTTGCCAACCACAGGTCCCTCCCTAGGGTGGGCCAAGGGATTTGTTGTGCTGATTGGTTGGGTGCAACTCACATGCCCAAAGGGCAGCCAATCGCCTTGTGAGGAAGAGTGGTTCAGGGTTGTGGTTGGCTAGGCCAGGGTCACAGGATCCACCCCAGAAGGCTGGGAGGGGGAGCTCCCCCATCTTAAGGAGCACACTACCCCAAGAATCCTGGCTGCTGTCCTGAGCAAGTTCTCTGAGCTCCTTGTGGCATGGAATGTGTTGGTTTTCAAAGAAGTCCCTGCACTGTGAAGGTTCTCAGAGGGCTGCTGATGGTGTTGGTGGGGAGTCCGCTGCAGTGTGATGGGGAGGAGTTGGCTTTGTTGGGACAGTCTGAAGTCCATCAGGATTGTTCCTGCATTCATCTGTAGAAAGAGCTGGAGGGCTACCGAAAGTCTGTGGGGGTGAGGCTCAGTGTCTACTGACTCGTATCTAGGGATGGATCTGCAGAGCAAGGGAGGGATATTTGGGTACTCTTTCTTACCTGTGAGGAGGGAATTAGAGTCTCTACAGATAGAGAGGAACACCTACGATCAGGTAAGATATTAATTTATTGGAGCATAATTATATTGCCCTCTGAGCTTCCTGGCAGCCAAAGCAAAAATAGGAACCATTTGGGCATCTTAAGTATTTTCTTTCATTGCAAACGTATCAGCATCTGCATGGAATAGTGGAAAGAGACCTGATCTTGGGACCTTCCTGGACTGGCCTTTATCAGGTCAGCAAGTTTAGAGAGCACTTATTCTGTGCTTGTGATTGCAGTGATACAAGGATGGATGGCCCCTGCTTATTTGAGCTGGAGACAGACATACCAACCCATAACCATTTTGGAGCACAGTGCTGGAGAGGAAATCTATAGCCTGCTTTTGAAGGGTCTTGAGTGCCATATAAGTCTTGAGTTTGTCTGAACAGTTTCTCCACTCCCCATTCCTCGCCGGGAACAGCACTGGGACAGGGGGGAAGGCAGAGAAAGGGAGAAGAGGAAGCTAGAGAATTAAGTAGGAACCAGATATCACAGGGCTTCATAATCCTTGTTAGGAGTGTGGGATGCTATCCTGAAGGCAAAGAGGAGCAGAGGGGGAGTTTTAACAGTGGGAAATTCGTCACATTTCTCTTTTACAAAGATCGCTGTGCCTGGAGAATAGAGGATAGGTTTGAGATGGGATCAGAGCCAATTCCTGTGACATCATCACTCTGCCTCTCTGTCCATCCTTTTATGTGTCTGTCGGTCCATTCACCCTCCATGGGCACAGGGGGCCACAGTTTGGCCTGAGAACTGTGAAGGTAGGAAGTTTTGACACTTGCTTGCCACGAGCTGTCCCTTGTTGCCCCAGATCACCCTCTGCAGACCTGAGCTGTTTGTCCCATCCTCTGGGGCTTTGTGGCCGGGACCTCAGTAGCCCTCCAGATGGCAGCTTCCTACGAGGGGAGACAGGGTGCCCAGGGCCGGAAGGGGCACAGTCACTGCTGCAGACAGACAATCTGGGGAAGTCAGCTCAGAATAGCCCTGTCGAAAGCTTTTAAAATAATTACCCTGGCTTGCTTTCGCTGACTGGCTGATGGCGGCCTATTAGCCCCGAGTTGGAAATTCTGAATTGTTTTGTGACAATTGAAAATATGATTGGAGACCAGGAGGGAGCTGCTCATGAAATATTGATTTTCTCGGTGTTGTGGGATTGCTTCCCGTTGGCTGGGGAACCTTGGGAGCAGAGGACTGGTTGCTGTCCCTGGGACTCCTCAGACTGACTACCCTGAGACCGGGAGATGGGAGTGTTTTTGTGCCGAGTTGTGAGGGCGGTTGGGGCACCTCTACCTCTAATGCGCCACTCCAAGCTATACCCTCCCTTTCCCAGCACTCCAGTTTCGCTATCAGGGCCAAGCAGGATAGAACTTGGGGACTTGAGATGTTCCGTGTGTTCATGTCTGGCCTAGATTCTCCTTGGCACTCAAGGCTCACCTGGAGTCAGATGAGGTGGAATCCCGGTTCTGCCCCTTTGCACCATAAGCCTCACATTCTCAGCCTTTCCATGGTGGATACTAAGAGTTCCTGCCTCGTTGGGCTGTGAGGTCTAGCACAGCCCTTGTGTGCTGGGTCTGGCCTCATCCTCAGGCTCCTGAGCTTGTCAGGAACACTGGGGTCAGGTCAGGGCCAACTAGACGAGTCCGTCCTGGATCCTCAGGGCTTCGTGGCCCTTCTCCTCAGCTGTGTGCTTTGTGTTTTCTCTTTTCTGTAAGTTCTGAATGCATAGTGCTGGGAAGGGGTATGCAGGCCTGGCAGGCACTCCTGCTGGACAAGGTACCCTGGCTTCTTGGTGAGGGACTCTACATGCCCAGTCCAGGCCTTTGCTCCTTGAGGTGAGACTGCCATGGCAGAGGCTGGTGGGTAATGGCTGCCTGGCCCCCAGCCCTTGAACCTGCCTGAGACATCAGGACAGAGGCCCCTGCCTTTTTAAGCCCTTGATCTGCCAGACATGGTAAATGGTTCACTTTTCTCATCCTGAGGGGTGGTATGTACCCATTACATAGATGAGGACAATGGAGGCCATGGTTCCTTCCTTCCACAGACAATACTTGAGCACCTGTCCTATGTGCTGGTGCTGAGGGACACAGAGGTGATGAGCAGCCCCAGTGCAAGTCTTCATGAGGGATTGAGTCTAAGAAGAGTCTGTCTTTAGAAGTGGTGCAGGTTAGGAGCCATGGGAGACAGAACGGGGGGGCAGCAAACTTAACCTGGGGTCAGGGAAAACTTTCTGGAGGAAGAGACCTTCCCATCAAGCTGTGGAGGCAGCAGGAGTTTGCCCCAGGGCTGGGTTGGGGCAGGGTAATGACAAAGCTCGGGGAGTGCAGGCTCAGCCTGGATGTTATCCATCTGACATGGGCTATCCATTATAGCCCCTGCCCCAGCTGTGGCGATGGTAGCCTAGAGAGGCACTGAGAAGGGCCCCGTGGCTCCAAGGTGCTTGACTCCTTGTCTATGGGCCTCTCTGGGCTTAATTTTTTCTTCCCTCCCTCCCTCCTTTCCTTTCTTTCTTCCTTCCTCTCTCCTTCCTTCCTTCCTTCCTTCCTTCCTTCCTTCCTTCCTTCTGAGAGGAAGAGAGAGGTAGGAGAGGGTCAGAGGGGGAGAGAGCGACTCTTAAGCAGACTCTGTACCCTGCGCTAGCCTGAAGCTGGACTCGATCTCACCACCCTGAGATCATGACCTGACCCCAAATCAAGCGTCAGACACTTAGCTGACTGGTCCACCCAGGTGGCCCTGGATGCTATTTTCTTCATTTGGAAAACGGGGGGTCGGATTAGTTTTAGCAGCAGGGCCCATTTTCCAGATGCAGCTTTACCAGGACTGCTAGACAGATGAGTGTAGCTCTGCTCTGGGTGACAGTGTGTGTGAGCTCATGCGCCCTCCCCACTCCCGTATCCCCATCTGGCTCTGCAGCATCTAGTGTGCCCCAGGGCTCCCAGGACCACAGTTGGCAAGCATCAGGGTAAGGAGGCTCCTTCTGGGTTGTCCAGTCCTAGTCTCCTGGACCCTGGGGGCAGCCCAACAAGCGTCTGCTGAATACCTACTGGATGTGTGCTCAGGGGCCGACACTTCCGAGCGCCAGCTGGATGCCAGGTCTACACAGAGCTCTTCGTAGCAGGTCATTTTCTCATCACTGCCGGTGGCCATCAGCCCATTTTACAGCTCAAGGAGAGGATCAGGGACTCGCCCAAGATCACGAATCACAGTGACATTAACATGGGCTCCCATGGATTAAGCCCCTGGTGTGTGCCAGCCCTTTGCCAATATGTCCCCATGCATTAGCAGCTCCACCTCTCAGAGCGAATCTGAAAAGCAGGTGACGTTTCCATCTCCAAGGAGCAAACCAGTGCAAGCCCAGCGAGGGCAAGGAGACCCGCCTGAGCTTCTAGACCCTGCCCCCCAGCCTCTCTCTCTCTCCTGCCTTGTGCTTTGGGGTCTGAGGCAGCTTGCCTGTGTGCCTGCTGGTGGGTGAGCTCCCTCCCATTTCTGTTCCTGCTGTGCATCTAGGGAAACGGAGGCCCAGAGACTCACTTCCCTTGAACTGTCTCTGCCCTCGGGGGTCTCCATCTGGCACGGGCCTCCATGTGTCTTCTCCCTGGCAGTGACTGTGACTTCCAAGTCTGGCTTCTCCACAGACTGCCTGCCTTTCTGGGGACCGTCTGCCCATCTGGTGGCATCGGTCAGGGCACACTGACCCTGGTTGGTGGGCGCCGCCCTCCTGACTTCAGGACATGCAGAGGAAAGGGGGGGGGATGGGGTGAGCCAGTGGCGGCTACTCCTGCTTCCCCATAGCTGTCCTTCTTTTGGGTTTTAGCTCACACTCAGCACCCGAGCCGCAAAGCTTGAGTCCATGCAATCTGTCCTTCCTCCTATCTCTAGAGGCCTCAAACTTGCTGCCCCTGAGGTGTGACTGTCCCATGGACAAGGCCTGCTTGTGATTTTTGCCCTGGGGCGGCTGCTTGACACTGAGGATCGGGTGGGATTTCCTGTCGGGAGGAGGGAGGCTGGACTTTTGGCGGATGGGGAGACACCCAGCCTGCTGTACCTGCAGACGATGGGGCTCCCTCTGAGCCTTAGGGGCAAAGCTTGTCTGTGCACAGAGCCCAGATCTCTGCTGAGTAGACAAACACAGAGTGAGGGGAACGAGTCTTGACAAATGTTTGCCAAGTCCCTGGCTGACTTGGGAGTCAGGAGTGAGCTTGTTTGGCAGAACAAAGGGGAGAGCAGCCTGCAGAGAGCCATTAATAGTGAGGAAGGAGGAGCAGCCTGGCCTGAATGGGGCCTGGTCCTGGGCTGGTGTCTTCTCCTGAAGGATGCCCCCATCCTCTCCCAGAGCTCTGGACCCGCGGGTCGAGGCCCAGACAGCCTTCCTGCCCCCTTGAGCCGCATCTCCCTAGGAATCCTTGGGAGCTGGGTCACCTGCTGGGAGGTGGGTGTGAACTGCACATCCCAAGGTCGCTTTCCTCTAGGAACCAGGAAATGTGGCTCTAGTCTGCAGTGCCGGCACTTCCAAGGTGGAGCTGGTCTGGCACTAGCTTGTGACACCTGGATGTACCCAGGTCAGAGAGGCCCACCCCCTCACTATTCTGGAAGTGTACAAGGTGACCTTCCTATCTCTTGCCCATGGTCCAGGCAGATATGGGCACTCATCTTTTTCCAAGGATCAGGGCAGAACAGAGGAGGTAGGGGGCAGAGGGCATGATACCCTACTTTGGCCTCAGTCTCCTCAGCTTGATGTGACATCCTTTTCCTTGGCTAGCCCCTAGTCCCTGATTTCCCGGTGCAGGTCAGCAGGCTTTCTGGATAGGAAGAGGGGAGATTTCCTCTGGAGCAGAGGGGGAGGCCATATAGGAGAGCGCACGGAATAGGTGAACCCGGAATAGGGAAATGGGGAATGTGGGGAGTACCTGGGCATCTGTCAGTTTGGTTTCGTTCAGTGTGACCCAGGGCAGAGGGTGATGGGGGTGGGATGGACCTAGGCCAGGACAAAGGATCCCCTGGGAAAATGGGGACACATGGAGGGTAACTGAGTTGGGAAGTGGTCTGAGCAGGGCTCTGCTCTAGGATGGTGAGAAGAGGGTAAGAGACAGGCGAGGCAGGCCTGAACGAGAGGCCAGAGGTGGGCCCCAGAGGGCTCCTGGCTTTTCCCTCTGGGCTAGGGAAGGAGTTCCTGAAGTGGGTGGGCGTGGGGACAGGGGAAGCCCAATCCCTGCCCTCACTCTGATGATTTGGCCTCTTTTCCTGGGGCCAGGGTCCTTTCTTTCTGAGTAGAGGTGGCCCAGAGCCCTGGGCTCTGGATCTCTGGGCCCCATACCAGGGAGCTGGCTTCCGGTGTCTCCCTCTCGTTTCCCAGGCTTGCCATTGATTCTGCTTCCCCGGTATCCAGTATTCTCCCAGGAGTCTGCTCCAGGGGTCCCTAGGAGAGGGAGGGCTGGCCAGGAGGCCTGGGAGACAAAGTCTAAGTGCTGTTGCCTTTTGGGACCCTGTCACAAGCCCATGTGGAGTTCCCATCTGAGCTTCCCTGGCTGTGCACCACACTTTGGTGGTGGGGCTGGAATCTCAGGGACTAAGAGGGGAAGGGACTCGTCCACGGTCACACTCCTTCATTCAGCAACTTTGTGGGAACCCCACTTGGCTAGGGGTCCATCTGTGGCAATGGTGAGGCATTGGAGAAGCCCCATCTGGCCTTCAAGGAGGGGCAAGAAGTGACTTGAGCAGTAGCTGGTTTGCACGGTATGGAAGGGGAAGGGGCAGGGGCATAGGCTGCCCGGAAGACTAGTGGCTCACCCTGGTGGGTGGGATAGAGAAATGCAGGGCTCTGGCTCTTATGGAGCTGCATCCTGGGTTCCTGCTGCCTGCTTGCCTCTCTCTGATGGGCCAGGGTGGGGCTGGGTGGACGGAAGGTGGGCCGAGGGCAGCAAGGTGTCTGCGTCTTTGCTCAGGTGGGGACATTTGATCAATGCTGGTAATGTTAAATTTCTTGAGTTCAGTCTCTATTCTTCATCCCGATTTGGTTTTTGGGGGGTAGTTTTATCGCATATACTTAAAAAAAAAAAAGAGGCCATCTCAAAGATCAGGTTAATGAATGGTGCAGTATCTTGATTTTGGTGGTGATCTCATGCGTCTACACACATGATGAGATGACGGGAGGTACACACCCTTGATAGCAATGTGGGCTTACTGCGGTTGGTGTGTCCTCGAGGAGTGTGGGATGTAGCCATGGGCGACTTGCGGGGGAGGGTCCACAGGCCTGTTTGTACTATCTTGGCAACTTCCTGTGAATCCATATTATTTTAAAAATAAAATGTTGGAAAGCCAGTTTGGGGTTCTGCTTGAGGGGTCGAGGGCATGTCCCCACAGAGCACAGTAGGAGCTATTGGGGAACCCTTGGAAAGGAAGGAAGGGGAAGGCCAGTGAGACAGAAGGGGAGACAGAGAGTCACTGTTTGGTACAAGGAGCTGGGAGCGACACCTCGTCGCACTGAGCCCATCCAGGGCTCTGGCTAGGGGGACTCCCAGAGCTCGGGTGGCCATAAGCACCACCTGACAGGAGCGTGGGGCAACTGGGTTGAGCTGGGCTCAAGGAGGAGCAAGGAGAAGAAGGTGTGTGGTTGTACTCCCAAAGGCAGCTCAAGAGTGGGGGCCCTGGTTGTCACCCAGCAGTGGAGAGGCAACGTGCAGGGTGTCTGCACCTCTAGGTGCTTGGGTTGTCCAGGGGCAGGTGTCTCCATCCAGGGTCCAGGAGGCAGGTGTCACAGCCCGCTGTGGCCCTTGGGGGCTCCGAAGCTGCCAGGCCCAATACCAGGCACCTGGATCTGGCCTCCTGGCTGCCCTGGAGAAGCAGGTCTGCTCGAGGAAGTGTAGGCGGTGGGGCAATTATGTGGCCATGTGGGTTCACTGAAGAGCATTTGACACTCCAGGCAGCTGGAAGGAGCCAGATTCCAGGCCATCCCCCTGCTGCAGCTGCTGCTTTGTCAGATCTCCCCAACCCTCCCCTACCTGCCATCTTCCGGGATCCCAGAGAAGTTCCCCAAAGGCACTCTGATTTCATGTCACCACCGCGCTCCCCCACCCCTTCCTGGCCCTGGACGCCATGTTCAGCATCTTCCGCATCAGCCCGGGGCTGCCCAGCCTACAAGAGAGGCTCTTGCTAACTGGATCCTGGTCTGCCAGTTTCTCTCTTCCCCTGCGGCCGGGGTCCAGCTGTCTCTGCCTCCCCTGCGTGGGGCTCAGCAGCTTCCCAGTACCAGCCATTAACTGACTACAGGCAACAGCTCCCCTTTCCTCTTTGTTTGGCCAACTCTTACTCCCTCTTTTGGTCCCAGCTTGGAGACACCTCTCTGAGTAGCTTCTCTGGCACCCCCCACCCACCCCGGCCCCCAGCCATACTTGTATCCACAATCGTTCTCCCTTTGCACAATCCTGGAGTTTTACTCTTAGCAGATCCTGTATTTGTAGATTTATTTTTGGCTTCAGACTCTGGGCTCCCTAGAGGAGCCTAGGGGTCAGGCCTATGCTTTTCGCCATTTCTGTGACACGTCCCTTTCCTGCAAGCATATTGGCCCATGTTAAGAGCTCAGTAAGGTACGCCGCCTGTGTGGGGTGGGGAACAGGGCCATCATCATTTAGGTGAGGCTGGTCACCCACTACGAAGACTACCGCAATCTGTTGAGCTCCTGCAGGGGGTCCCCTCATGCAAGGTTAGGGACCGCTCACAGGGGCCATTTTACAGATGAGAAAATGAAGGCCCAGAGAGAGTTCCCTGCCCCAGAGAGCAAGGGGAGAAGCTGGGATTCAGATCTAGGTTGCCTGATGGGAGTCCTCCCCAGCCCCCATTGTTTCATAATCCTGGAAAGTTCAGGAGGGTGAGGATGGCAAAGTCCCAGGCCCAGCCTTGGTGTGACCACTGTGAGGCTGTCACGCCCAGGCCCAGTGGGCGGCACCAGGTTATGCCTATGGAGCCCAGAGACTCCCTGACTTCAGGGAGTTTTGGGACAAGGGATCCAGAGCGTCCGGATCTCCGGAGAACCTCAGTCCCAGGCCCCGCCCCAGCTCCAGGGTCGGGTGCCTGCAGCCCAGTCTGGACTGCCAGGAGGGCCTGGCTCTGCAGATTTACTGCCGTGCTCAGGAATGCCTCTCCAGCCCAGATCCCCGTGTCTGGGGCACAGCCGCCCGCCCTGGGAGGAAAACTGGGGTTATCTTGATCTCCAGATGAGGTGGTATCTGCTTGTGGAGTTGCTGGGGAAGGCTCTTTGCCTTGGATCTTGCTCACTCTCTCCTTCCGGCTCCTGATAAAGAGTCGCAAACACAGGGCTGTAAAGGCGGCCATAAAAACAGAGAAGAAATGCTGCCACAGCTGGATTATCAAAGCTCATCTCAGACACCAGCCGGCTCTCCTACTTCAAGTTTATTTCTCCTCCTCTACTCCTCTCCTGCTTTCTCTCAGAAGGTGTCTCGTAAATAGCTAAGAGGGTCATTTATAAATGTCTTCTGCCTTCTCCCCTCGGCACAGAGGCTGTGGCTTTGCTCTTTCTCATCTCCCCCTGGGTGCGGAGCTGGTGCAGGCACTCCCTTCTCCCAGTGCCAGCACAGATGAGAAGGGGAAGCCAGAGCGGTCCCGCCATCCCCAGGTGGGGGTGAGGCTCCCAGAGGTGAGTGATGATGTCATCTTGGGCCCTGGTCCTGTCAACGTCGTCCCTGGACTGTCTTGATATTGATGAGGGAGCAGAGGGAGCACCCCACCCTGGGCTGGCCTCAGGGGTGGACCCATGTCCTGACTCCTGTGTCATCAACACTGAAAGGACGCTAGGGATGGCCTTATACAAGCCTGTCCTGATTCCACCGAGCCCAGGGATGGCAGGGGGCAAGGGAGAGGCGGAGCCAGGATGAGAATGTGGAGGAAACAGCCTCATGACCCGAGTGTGTCTCCAGACATGAAGGGCTTCAGTGCTACCCATTTTGTGTGCTCTTGGCAGTGACCCTCTGGGCAGAGAATGTGATTCCCATTTTACAGAGAGCAGAGAATGGTGCTCCGAGGTGCTAGGTAGCTGCCCGGCTTGGGGGCTCTCTTAACGATGACACCTCTTCGCCCCTCTGGTCCTTCACTGAGCTTTACTTGTTGAGTTTCTTCTCAACAAGAGAGGTTCATGGGAGGTCTCCAAACACAGCCCAAACAACACCACCCTAGCACTGTGGTTCTGGCCTCGTAGCCGGCCAAGCCTGGAGGTGCAGAGCCACCCGAGAAGCAGAGTAGGTGAAGTCTCCTGGGCCTTTTCCTCCTCCTTCCCTGGGGGTGTTTGAGTTCCAGTCAGCTTGGGATGTGGTTGGCGGAAGCCCCACAAATGGTGAGAGGCACTGAGCACTCTGGTCATGGCTGAGAGGGTCCCAGATTTCAAAGGTAGGTGGGTGGGGGTAGTTGTGGTGGTGGGTGTCGGAGCAGCCCCAGCCACCCGACCAGGACCAGGAATCTCGTCGGAGTTCCTCTCTCCTTGGGAGCAGCCCAGGGCTTGGCATGTGGCAGGAAATGCTAATTGCGCAAATTAGCCTGGCCTAGGCTGGCCAGAGTAATTGCACCTGCCTTGACCCCAGAGTGACTTCCTGTGTTTCTCCCTTTCTGTTAGAAGGTAAGCGTCTATTAGAGCCTATTATGTCTGTATCCTATGTCTCTAGAACCCTCTGCACCCCAGTCAGGTGCAAGAGTTTCTGCATCGGTAGCTGCTCAGCCCAGCAGGATGTGGAGGGTCTTGCTGTCTTCTCGAGCAACGTTCACCCCTTGCCCGGGACCAGGAGCTCATTCTGTACGTCTGCCCTTCCTGGGTTATCCCCTTGCCCAGCTGGTTCCTTCCTGTGGCCTGACTTGATGCGTGAACGGTCCTCCCGAAGCCGGTACTCCAAGTTTCAGCAGAATGGGTACTCCATATTTCCTTCACTTGGGAGGAGATAGAGGCTCCCCGGGGGGGGGGGGCAGGCGACTTTGCTGGGGGCCACAGAAGGCTGGCGGCAGAGCCGGGGGCAACAGGCTGGGGCTTGGTGTTGCTTCTTGTCCCTTGTTTCTTGTGCTTTTCCGGTAGAACTTGCTGAATGGTTAGGGGAAGGTGCTGCCTGCAGGCCTGTGAGGCCATGTGGGGGAGGCCCCGGAGCGTGGGGAGGTGGCCCTCCTGTCTGCCCCAGGTCTGTAATATATTTGAATTATCTCCGCAGATGAGCCGTGATTTAGCCGACAGTCTAGAGTAAACCTTAGCTGGAAGACAAATACAATTGACACTGGGCTTGAGTGGTTCAAAGGTTATTGGCACAAAACCGTCAGCTTTGTTTAGCCGAGGGGCTATATTTATGACGGGGGATATGGCCATGCCATCCATAACTTGTCGGCGGCGGGGCAGACATCGGACCAGAGACAGCCTATTTACACTGAGCCTGGAGTTTAGTTTCTCTGCGGGGAAGTGAAAAGGCAATTCGATTCTTGGCCAAGTCACTGGATGGCTTGCTGGCTTAATTCGGTTCCTTGGTTAAGCTTGCTGGGGATGGAGAGCCCCACTGGAGGGAAATCACTTTCTGGGGGTGTGTGCCGTGGAGGTGAACCGGAGCGCGAGACTGTTTGGGAGGACCTGGTCAGTGCGTTTCCCTCTGAGTCCTGAGTGAAGGACCACAAACATGGGAGAAGGAACTCTGAGTCCCTGGGCCCCGGGGCCTTGATATTTCCTGCGTCTCCCGGCTGGTTAGTTTAGGAGAACAGAACGGTGGGCAAGCATTGCCCTGAAAGGAGACATTTGTCTGCAGCATGAGGCAGATGTGTGTTACGGACACAGAATTCCTTTGCAGAGAAAGTAGCCCACGGAAGGGGCCACGGCCATAGGTGACAGAGGTGCGTGTGGGGTGACTTTTTGGAAAAGAGGATGCAGGCTGTCTCTGGGACCCTGACATGTCCTTCTCCTGTGACCCATTCATTCGCCTGCTGGGAATCCAGCCTGAGGAGATCATCACGGATGAGGACAAAGACTCTTGTACCAGATGTTCACTGCGGCATGACTCAGAAGAGCACGAGGGGGGAAGCAACTGTATGTAGATTAAAACTGGTCCATGTGAAGGATTTCGGATGATTCATCGATACGTTTCTAAGTAGAGGAAGGGAATGCTTTACAGGTTGTCAAGTGTTTCTGTTGTATAAAACAAAGAAGGAGGGAGATACGACAGAATTTAAGTAGAAGTTAACGTAGAGGATGGGTATTGTGATTTTTAAATTCTCTTATATCTTCATGGAATATATTTTAAATTTCTCCTAGGGGTGTATATTACTTTTTATTCTTAGGGACACTTACTTAGGGAAAAAACAGAAATTCAAGTTCTCACCCCTTTAGTGGTCTCTGCTGTTCTCCAGGCCTCAGTTTCCCTGGCATGAAAGGGGACTCTGGGCTGCCATTCTTGCTGTGCCCTGACTCAAGTCCCGAGCAAAGACGGATGACCCTCTGGGCAGCTTTGGCTACCTGCCCGTGATTGCCGTGTCCTGGGTCTGATGGGTCACCTAATTTTAGTGCCTGATGGGGCAGCTGCCTAAGTGTGGCCCCAGCCGCTGGGCAGACGGTCAGGGTGGTGTCCGCAACATTGCCAACATTTCTGCCAGGCTGCTGAGATCAGAGCACAGCTTTGGGACTCAGGCTGGTTAAGTCACAGAGCCTCAAGGGCATTCTCAAGTGTCCGTGACACAGAACATCACAACCTGCGTTTGGGAAGAAATCCATGCACCAGGACCTCTGGACTGAGTGGAAGGGTAGGCGGCCCTTTGGGCGGGTGAGGGAGAAGAAAGCTGCTGGCCCTAAGAACCCAAAATTCAGTCCTCTGGAATTCCAGAAGCCAGTCTGCCGTTAGGGGTTTCCAGGGTATGTCTTGAACTGGTCTCTCAACCCAGCGCCATTGTCAGCCGGGAACTGAATGGAGACATGAACATTTCCCCAAAGGTCTTGACTTCTGGTAACAAGCAGCTGTGGGCACCATGTCCTTAAGTAGAATAGCTGGGAATGTGGGGTCTTTGGGGGTGTGAACTTGAGAACATGTTCTATGAGGAAAAAAGTTCAAAGGCAAATGGAGAGCGGGGCTCAGTTGGTGGAGGGAAGACAGACTGCCATGGTCTCCTCTTGGGGTCTGCTGTCTTTAGTCCTATGTCACCTGCTTTGCAAGTGGAGCCATCTTTCTGAACCCAGATCTTAATTGTCACTTCTCCTCTGACTTGGCCCTGCATAACCTGTGAATAAAGCCAAGAACCCTTCGTATAGCATTCAGAACTTTCTCCAACCTGGCCTCAACCCATTGCCTGCTTTTATGCCCACAAACTTGCTGTTCTAGCTAAATTATGTACTGTCCTTTCTCTGTCCCTGAACACACCAGAAAATCTCAGTTCCTTTGGCTGCAATGCCCTTCTTCTGCTCTGTCTTGTTTAATCACTACCTATTTATGGAACACCTGTTATAGGCTGGTTCAGAATCAGCTGATAAACTCCTATTCAACCCTCAAAACCCAAGTGTCTTCTGGTCTCATATACCTTCACCAACATGACCTTCCAGGTCACTCGTTCTCCACTGTTGATGATGTCTTATATCTCATATTCTCAGAGTGTTTTATCTCCTTTTCCTACTGGGCCTTGGTAACTTTCTTCTGTGTTCCTGGCATGAGGCACCATTCTCTGTAAATAGCTGCTGGGTGTTGTCATACAGAGCAGAGCCATTAGTGAATGCCAACAAAGCAAGTGGGAGGATCTATTCCCTGGAGTTGTAAGGGCATGGGATAATGATAGCAGACAGGATCAGCTTACACTTACCAAGCATGTACCATGAGCCCGGCACCGTACTGAGTGCTTTCCATGTATTAGCCCACTGAATCCAACCACAGCCCAAGAGACTGGTGTGGTTACCTTCTCATTTTACTGATGAGGAAACTGAGATGGTTTCCTATATAGGATTTGAGCCAATACAAATTTGATTTAAGCTCAAAAACTATCGCTTCTTCCTTACCAGGTATTATGGTGACACTTGTCCCCTAGGAAGTGTAGGGCCACCCCATTCTGGCTGGGTCCTAATGCTGATGTCTGTTGGCAGCCTTGCATGGAGGCATGGTTTGTGGGGCATACCCTCGGAGGGTGGAGGGCTTTCCTGATTCTGTCTTGGAGAGTTATCTGGACCTGTCTTAGCGTCTCTTTTCCTCACCCTCGCTATCTGCCATGTGAGGCCCGGCAGTACCTGACCATGGTTTGTGGGGCATACCCTCGGAGGGTGGAGGGCTTTCCTGATTCTGTCTTGGAGAGTTATCTGGACCTGTCTTAGCGTCTCTTTTCCTCACCCTCGCTATCTGCCATGTGAGGCCCGGCAGTACCTGACCTTGGTCTCTCCTTCAGGAAATGTATTCATTCTGTACACATTTATGAAGGTTCTATTGCCTGTTAATCCCATGTCAGGCCTTGCGGGTAGAGCCATCCCTGTCCCAGGGCAGCATGATCAGGTCAACCAGCATGGTTTTCAAGTATGGTCCAGTGTTGTTGGCTGGGCACACATTCCAGGTGGTGCCCACACCTGCTGGCATTTACCTTGAACCCTGGGCTAGCCTGAGCATTTCTTTTTTTTCTTTTTCTTTCTTTCTTTCTTTCTTTTTTTTTTTTTTTTTAAAGATTTTATTTATTTATTTGACAAAGAGAAAGATCACAAGTAGGCAGAGAGGCACTCAGATGGGGGCGGGGTGGGGTGGGAAGCGGGCTCCCCGCTGAGCAGAGAGCCTGATGCAGTGCTCGATCCCAGGACCCTGAGATCATGACCTGAGCCGAAGGCAGAGGCTTTAACCCACTGGGCCACCCAGGTGTCCCAGCCTGAGCATTTCTGAGGACTTCGAGCCTTCCTCACCGTCCATCAGTTTAGGGCTTCCTTTGCTTAGTGTCTGGACAGATTGAGTAGGAGCCAGAGCTTTTAACTTAGTGACACACTCAGCCTTAAATCTCTAGAGAACAGATTTTAATAGTATGGCAGAAGGCCCCACTGGTGATGGCAATTCTCTAATGAATTAGCCTGTGTAGCTGGGAGCCCGTTGGTGAGAGGAGGGACCTGTCTTATCTTGAGACTGATGGTGAGCTTCTCTGTGCTCAGTTTTCAGTGCCCACACCCCTACTTGAGCCAGAGTGAAGGTGTCTTGGATGAAGGACTTGGGGGTGGCCATGGACTTGGTATTAGGGTCCTGGGGGCATCCTAAAAATGTACTTCGGACAGAGTTACAGAAGTTCACTCTCCCCTTTCAGGAGGCCAGAAGCCTGAACTCAAGGTCTTACCAGGGACAGCCCATTTTAGAGGCTCAGAGGGAGACTTTTGCCCATGCCTTTCTCTTAGCTTCTGGCAATCCTTGGCCTTCTTTGTTTGGTATATGCCTTGTGTCGTTCCCTGATGCCATCTTCCCCTGGCATTCTCCTTGTGCAGCTGTATCTGAATATCCTTCTTCTTCTTCTTTTTTTTTTTTTTTTGTTGAAGATTTTATTTATTTATTTGACAGAGAGAGAGAGATCACAAGTAGGCAGAGAGGCAGGGAGGGTGGGGGTAAGCAGGGTCCCTGCTCAGCAGAGAGCCTGATGCGGGGCTCGATCCTAGGACCCTGAGATCATGGCCTGAGCCAAAGGCAGAGGCTTTATCCACTGAGCTACCCAAGCACCCCTGAGTATCCTTCTTCTAAGGCCACCGGTCCCGTTGGCTCAAGGACCCATCCTACAACAGTTTGACCTCCTCTTAGCTAATGACGTTTGCAATCATCCTAATTTCCAAAGGAGATCACGTTCTGAGCTACTGGGGAGTTAGGGCTTCCAGAGACACAATTCAATTCATCCTAGACTCCCTGAGGGAAATACTTGGGGACTGCTTTGTGGAACCGCCAGATTTGAAGCCCTGTTGCCCCTGTCCTCTCAGCGGAGCCCAGAGGAGTTGAGCTGTCCAAGGGGGGCTGCTTGGGTCTTGGGGAGGCAGGTGCTGGTTGGGGGAGCCCACCAGGGCCCTCAGCTGGAAGGGATTCCTGCAGGGCCTGGAAGGCCTTGGGAGAGGAGAGATGATCAAAGATGACAGAGGGGGTGGAGAGCCTTTCCTCTTAGAAATGCAAATGGATCCGTGAAGGAAGGGGATGAAAGCAGTTTTTAAAAAAGACATTAATCTCCTCACTCATTTCCTTCTGATGGCTGGAGATGAGTGACAAAGCCTCGTAATTGAAGATGGTAGGGCCGATAATTCCTCAGCCTAGCCCGGGGAGGGATGTCTTGGGCTGTGAATCACCGTGCACTACACAGATTGGAGTGTCTCCCTGATTGTATCTCCTGGGCTCTCGGAGCCTGTTGCTGGCGCATGGAGACGCACACGCGTGTGAAGGCTTGAGCTGAGCCGGCTGTCAAGCTGCCCAGATGAAGCTTCCCGGCCCAGGGAAGTTTTCTGGGGAGGAGCTGCTGCCGCGGCCAGGAGATGAGTGCCTACTGTGTGCAGACATCCTGCAGGGTCTGGGTAGAGAGTGCCCGGTGCGTGTTGTCTCTTGATGGTGTCTGCGGATGGGAGCGTGAAAGGCTCAGGGTAGGAGCCCCAGTGCTTAGACCCAACCCATGCGAGGCCCCCCAGTGCTTTCCTCATCCCTTCTCCCAGTGGCTCAGAAGGCACAACCAACTCTAACCCCTGGGGGCTCTGACCAGGGTGGGGGTGGGTCAATGTGTGTACTTAGGGCCAACTTGTAAACACCTCCGCTTGTGGAAGTACACTTGGATCCCCTGTCCTTGGCCAGACTCGTGGGCTGCCAGAGGATGCTTCAAGGACAGGCAGGCAGCATCAGGCAGAGAGGAAGCAGGAGGAGGCTTACAGCAAGGGAGAACCCCCTACCCCTACCCTCTTTCCATCGCCTCTGATGGCTGACCCTTGGTCTGTGTGGCTAGCACCTCGGACAGGTCCAGCCCCGAGCCTGGCAGCATCTAAGGAGTGGAGAGGAACAAGCGCCCTCTCCCCTACCTCCGTCCCAGGACCACTTCCAGGGTGGGTCCTGCGAGGCCCCTGAGAGGCCAGCTCTTGGGTGTGTGCTATGACAGCGTGCTGAGAGGCTGGGTGGAGATTTGGGGCTACTCTCTGTATGTGCGCGCACGGGCGTGTGTCCGTGGGACACGTAGGGAGTGTTCAGTAATTCGTTCCCTTGTTCATCCCATTATTCATAATTATTCACTCACGAGTTCCATCACTGTGTGTGATTCTGGGGTTCCAAGGTGGGAACAAACTGACACGGTCTCCACGCACGTGGGACTCACAGCCCGTGGAGGGGGACAGAGGGGACTCCGACAGTCACAGTAGAAGACACAGATACTCTGATGCCGGGTGTGAGGCTGGGGGTGCATGGGGGGCACTCTGCGGAGCTTTGTTGCTGACTGGTGACTTTGTACCTCAGGCCAGAATACTCACATTTCTTTTTTATCCAGAGGTCCCTTTGTGGAAGGGATTTCTGGCTTATATGACCTCAGAGCAGCTGGGGCGGGGGGAGGGTGGTTCAGGATCTCTGTTCACTTGCCTTTCAGCCTGTCTCCCCCAGCCCCCAGGGGCCTGGATGGTCTTGCAGCAGGTAGTGAGAGGTTGGAAGTGCCGTAGCAGCAAGGTGCACGTGGCTCTGAGCCCGACGGCGGCCGGGAGGACTGACGGGGGTTGGGGGTGCAGAGCCCTGCAGGTGAAGCAGCCAGGGCCAGGTGTGCGGTCCGAGCTGGCTGATGAGATAACGTTCTGCTGGGGCCCCTGGCTGCCTGTGGGCTCGGGTGGCTCTAAGCACAGACTCTGGCCCTTCTTCAGAGAGCAGGCCGCCTCAGGCAGCTCAGCTCAGAGCTGAGCTCCTTAAACAGCCTCCCAGGGGAGGACCTTCTGTCCGGAGCCTGAGGAGGCGGTTCGGCCAGGGAGGCCAATGGCTCTGGGGCCATATTCATTTTCTCCCGCTGCTGTAACAGATTACAACAGACTTAGGGGCTTAAAATGACACGCGTTTATCATTTTACAATTCTGTGAGTCCGAAGCTGACAGGGGCTCACTGGGTTAACATCAAGGTGTCGGCAGGATGACGTGCCATCTGGAGGCTCGAGGGAAGAATCTGTTTTCTTGCCCTGGCCAGCTTCTAGAGGCCGCCTGCGTTTCTTGGCTGGTGGCCCCTTCCTCGGTCATCAAAGCCAGCCACACTGCATTTCTCTGGCTCTCCTTGCACAGACGCTTGTCTCTGACCACAGCTGGGAAATGTTCCCTGCCTTTAAGGACTCACAGGATTAGATTGGGCCCACCCAGGCAATCCAGGATCATCTCCCCATTTCTGGACGCTTAAACTTAATCATGCCTGCAGAAACCCCTTTTTGTTATGTAAACCATGTGATGGTAGATTCTGGGGATTAGGACATGGGCATTTTGGAGGGGGCCGAGGATGCCCCCTGTTCCCTCCGAGGCTCAGGGATCTCCACAGCCAGAAACAAGAAAGCATGGGACTTTTCTTTGGCTTCTAGGGTAGGAGGTCCCCCCTCAGACCCACAACTGTGGAAACTCCTCAACCGGAAGTGGTGTGGAGGACCCCTCCTCAGAAGGCTGCCTTACCCTACCTCATCTGCCTCCTTTTCCAGGCCTGCACCTCGTTTACCTGCAGTTCCCCAAACGTGCCAGGTTCTCCTTGCTTCCACACTTTGCACGTTTGCTCTGCCCACAGCCCCCTCCTCCTTCTACCTTATTCTCACCCCAAATTGGTGCAAACTGCTTGCCCCTGGCTAACCTCTCCCCCTGCCCCTCCCAAAAGCTGCTCTGCCTGCTTGCCTTCTTGCCTCTGCTGCTGCCTGGGTCAGGCAGCTCCCACGGCTCCTGCCTGAGTAGTCAAGGCCCACGCTTGTGTCCTCCCCCTCCTGTGAGTTTCTGAAGGTGGAGCAGGACCCTTCCATCTCTGAGGCCAGTTTGCACCCCGCCCTGAGCTTGCGACCAGTGGGCATTGTGAAATACACGAATAAAAGAATGAATCAGCTGAGGGAGTAGAGGGTCCTGGAACGAGGCTGGTGTGTCAGGAATGATGATGGGGGTGGCTGGGTCCCCCCAGCTGTCCAGGACGGGGGCCATGGCTGGTTCACATGTATGCATGCGTAGGTGGGGCTACAGGAGAGATGGGGCTGGGAGGTCTCTGGGGGGTCTGGGTCCCAGTGGCCCCAGTTACGTGGTAGGGATGCTGAGGGGCTCGGGGGTCTGGGTCCCAGTGGCCCCAGTTACGTGGTAGGGATGTTGAGGGGCTCTGGGCAACTTGGACATGGTCTCACCCGCAGGGGTCAGGTGCAGGCATCCTGACTGTGAGGACTGCCCATTCTTGGCTTGTCCTACACCCAAGGTGGGTTTTTCTTCAGGCTTTTGCTGTAGTGTATCTGAGCTTGGGGCTGGGTGTGTGTGTGGAGCAGCAGGGGACAGTGGCTTCTGAGCTCCTGGGCTGGAAGCCCCTTTCTGCGATGGGGAAAAGGCACAGATGCATCTTCCCCCGTCCTACCCCTAGCTGTTGACAGGCTCCTGCTGACCTCTGGACACTTCCTTCTCCAGGAAGACCCTCAGGGGTGGATGATGACCTTCTTATGTGTCCACACCCAGGCAGACATTGCTGCGGGGTGATGGAGGCTCCGGAGCACCCCCCGGTCAGAGGGGTCTTCCTAGCTGTGCTGCGTGGAACCCCAAGGGAGCCTGAGTCATTGGAAAAACCAGTAACACGGAGCCTGTCTTCACTTAAAATCTTGGTATTTTATTCATCATGGACTTTTGCCTTAATTTTGATTTTAAAAAATATTGCACAGAAATAGTTATCATCTTGGTGACTGGGTTTTCTTGGTGCTTCCTTACATTTGTGTCCTTTATGTTTTGTGCCTTGCTTGCCTCCCTCTGGTCCTGGCCCTGCTTCTAGGAGAAGGCCCCGGGATTCTTCATCCCCACAGGAACTCACTCTGGCGTCTGGTCCTCTCATCTGAGGAAGGAGAAGGGCAGCGTTCATTGGGTGCCCAGGACAGGAGGGGGTGGGGACAGGACCACCTTGGTCTCTTTTAGGACCTGTCAAGGCCACCGCAGGCCTGAGTGTGGGCTGAGCTGAGGAGACCCCTGATGGTAGGGGGTGCTCCTGGAATGGAGCGAATCCTCCCCCTCCTCCTGGGGTTGGAGGCCCAGGGACCTGGGCTTTGAAGGTTGAGGGCCGGAGAGGGGGGGCTCTCGGAGGCTGGGCTGGGACCCGAGCCACCAGCCCCGGCAGCTGCGGGGGTATCTTGGTCTCAGTGGATCTGGGCTGTGTTGGCTGATGGACGGCAAGCCTCGTTGGCAGGGCCTGGGCTTCCAGGCCTGATGCTCAGCACACTGTCAGCTCTCAGCAAATAATAAATAATAATAATATCCCCAGCATGTTCGCAGAGCCAGAGGAGGGAGAGAACTCAGAAAACATGTGTTCCGCCTCACGGCGGGGGCCAGGAAGCTGAAATCTGTTCAGCGCCTCTCTTGGTGTGGGATCTGGGGGGGCCATCCCTCTGCTCCGCAGCTTGGTGCACTGGGAACTGGGGTTCGGGGAGACTTGTCTGGGGGTTGCCCTCAAGGGTAATTCTTTTTCTTTTTTTTTTTAAAGCTCAAACTACCCTCAGATATCTTCTGGCATTTGGGGATGATCAGCCTTGGGTTTACACCCAGAATCTAACCCTTCAGACAAGCCACGTAGCCTCTGAGGGCCTCCCTGGCTGTCTCAGGTATAAAATGGGACACTCACAGGAACCGTGAGGCTGGGCTAAATGAGAGTGGCTGCAGGGCCTGGGCACAGAGCTGGTAAAGGCCGGTGCTGCTGGCGCTGGAGCTCCGTTGGTGGGTCTCTGGTCCTCATTGTGAGGCCGAGTTTGGTCCTGCGTGGGGGAAACCATGAAGGGCAGGACTGGCTGGGTGGCTGGCACTAGCCCTGGGTCTGGGGAAGGATTCTGCAAAGCCCGCATGTGTGGCAAGTTGCCCCCAGTGTGCTAACACCTGCTGCCGTTTGTTGACTGACTCTGGGACCCGGGAGCTTTCACAGAGCAGAGAATATAGGATGTGTACTTTGTGTGGAAGCCCACTGGGGACTCAGTGGTGTGGGCAAAGCACCGTTGGCCGACTCCGCATGTGGGGCTTAGTGCTGACGTCTTGGGTCGTGGCTCCCTGGGATGTGGGAGAGCTGATGGGGGCGGGGACGGCAGGGCCACCTGCCACCTGGCCACCGTCCCCCATGATCCCATCTCTCCCTGGCCTGCCTGCTCATGAGCTGGGTCCGGGCTGGAGACCCACTGCAGGAGCACGGGGAGGTGGCGTGCTGCTCTCTGTGTCGCGAGGCGCAGTCTCCCCATCCACTCAGGCCTCCGGGCGAGGTCCCCTTGCTGCAGCCCTGAGTCTGCCCTTGTGGCTGTAGCTTCCAGCCTCCTTCCTTCCAGAGCTTTTGTGGCTCCCCTTCTCCCACTTTTCTCCCAGGTAGGCCACTGTCCTACTTACCCTGAGCTGCCTGCCTTCTGCCCTGAGGTGGGGGCTCTCCTGGGTGGGCCAGGGAGGCCTCTTCTCCGTCCCTTTGGCCTGGCTCAGCCTGGAGCCACAGGGGATGGGCCACTTGTCAGATGTTGTTGTTTAATTTTCCTCGCTCCGACTCTGCTTGTTCCAACACCCTGCAATGACACGGGTGTTAACCGAGCACCAGGGACTATAATTACCAGGGTTGAGAGACAAGAATCTCCTGGTGGCGGAGCAGCTGCAGGCAGGAGCCCCGCCTGGTCTGTCCCCAGAGGGGAGCTGCTCTGACTCGTGTCTGAAGAGCCGCAGGGTTCATGCCCCTCACCTACCTTCACGTTTCTCCGACGGTGGCCCCAGGGGGACTTCTCCCCGTGGAGGTTCCTGCGTGCCTCTCTCGGTGCGGCAGCTACGTGGCTGGTGTTCAGCTGGAGTGTGGCTGGGCGTCGTTGTGACGCTCTGGGCTGGACAGGCACCCTGTGTGGTCTTGCTGGCTGCCTGGGGCTGCCGAGCTGGCAAGGGACAGCTTGTGACCGCAGGGGTGCCGCGGAGGTCATGGCGAGCCCCAGCCAGGGAGTGGGACTTCTCTTAGGGTGAAGGCAGTGTTTGTCAATCAGTTCCCGAATTCTGCCAGCAGACAGACAGACTGGACTCAGCAGCAGGGGTTCTGGCTAGAGTGGGAGTCAGCTTGGCCCATGAGATGATTGTGTGATAAAAGGTCCATGAAGGCCGCCTCAAAATGCCCTAATGGACGTTTGGTGTCTCGACTGGGTGAGGAGACAGCATGTGCACTTGGGGGTGGGTGCCTCGTTGTAAGAGGTGGGGGTGGCCTGGAACCATGAGGCTGCTTGTGGAGCTGCGAATGGCCTGGGAAGGGGTGCTTACCTTTGTCTAGGTGTGTGAAGGATGTGTGTGATGAGGAGGCAGCGGACAGGTTTTGTTTGGATTGTCACGGCTGCTGACACTCAGAGGACCCAGAATGGACAGGATTGGGTTGCCAGGGGCTGGGTCCCCCAGTGGTCAGGGTCTCTGGGAGGCAGAGCTGGGGTAGTTGTTGTTGACACATGGAGAGGACAGTTCTTTCCTGGGGAGGAGCTCAGGCTCTGTTTGTGTGCCTGGGCACAGGATCTCGAGCCCTGAGGCTACTCTTGGCTCTGCCACAAATGGGTACCCCCGCTCTGGGTGGGTCCCTTCCCTTCACTGTGCCTCCGGTCTTGCTGCCTGGGATAGAGGGTAAGGCCCAGGTTCCTTCCGATTTTGTCCTGTGGGTGCTATAAAGGGGATATGGGGAGTAGGGTGCCGACAGGGGCTCTGGGAACTGTCTATGGGCACAGGGTGCTGGGGGGCCCATGGAGGTCAGTATTTGGGGATGGAACACTTTCTCATAGGACTTCAGGCTCCCCAGTAGACTTTGGGATCCTCCGGCCTTGGAGATGTGATGTACTCGTGCGAGTTCCATCGGGGCAGGGCCAATGCTGGGATCGAGGACCGTGAAAGCCCTCTGAGGCTGGAGGGCTAGGGGAGGGGTAGGCCCTTGTCAGGTCTTCTCCTGGCCTAGCTCCCATGAGCACTGGCGCAGACCATGTGCACAGTAGGCTCTTTCTCCGCCGGCACATCCAGCAGGCTCTGCTAATGGCACAGTCTGGGAGCTGATGGGTGAGCCTAATTTGTGGGAGCCAAAGATGGGCTCATCCGGGGTCCCTCCGGCCTTCTGGGCTTGCTCTGGGGCAAGGGGATGAGGTCTGGGGGGGAAGGAGAAACTGGAGCTCATAGGGAGCATCAAAGGGCTGGTGCGAGGTTTATTGGGACCTTTACTACCCTAGTTTTCATTATTTACACCCTGTTGATTCTAGGAGCTCCCGTTAAACGTGTAATAAATATAAAAATATTTTACAGGCCAGTGAAAATTCCACAGCAAAAATAACTCTATAAAGAGGGATTTCGCCCCGCTCTGCCCGCTGCCGAGTTCTGTGTGGCATTGCTCTGAGCCTGTTGGCTGGCAGCGGGGCAACGAGGTGGCTGGGTTCCCGGGTCATGGGGGGGCGTGGGCTGGGTGTTTAATTAGCCCCTTTACCAGCCTGTGAATGAAGTGGCTGCTCCCGGGCCAGGCCTGCCAGCTCTCGCAGGTGGTGGTAGGGTAAGCCGCCCAAGTGCAGCCGGTGGAGGCCTGGGCTGTGAAAGCAGGGAAAGCCTGGGAGGTGGGGAGGGGAGGAAGAGAGCTGCTTAAAGCTGCCCTCCTGGTATTGCCCTGCTCTCCTGGACAGCCTGAGGTGTGGCCTGGGGCCGGGGAGGGGGTAGGCAGAAAGGGTGGGGCTGAGGAGACAGGGTAGAGCAGGGATTTGGAGCCTGGGCTCTGTGTCCCCACTGCCTGGTTCCAATCTCACCTCTACCACATAGTAGCTGTGTGACTTTCGACAGATGACTTAACCTCTCTGTGCCTCAGATTCTTCCTTTGTAGAATCTGGTCTCACCCGATGGTTGCGAAGTGCGTGCCTGGCCCATAGGAACGACTCAGTGATGATTATCTCGTACTCCATAATTATAATCATTTTTAATAAAAAGCAAGGCATTCACAGTTCCAGGCTTGTCAAAGTAGGTGTAGAGTGAAGGATTCCTGCCACTTCTGTGAGACCTGGACTGTACAGTTCAGGAGCCACTAGCCACATGAGGGCTGCTGAGCGCTAGAAACGTAGCTAGTCCAAACCGAGGTGTGCCATGAGCATACCCAGGATTTCAAAAGTTTCGTATGAAATAAAGTTTCTTAAATATCTCATTAATAACTTTTTTTTAAAAGATTTTTTAAACTTTTTTATTTAAGAGAGATAGTGAGCGGGAGAGAGCAAGCAGGAGCCGGGGGCCAGGGGAGGAACAGAGGGAGGGGGAGAGGCAGGTTCCCTGCTGAGCAGGAAGCCTGACACAGCCAGGTCCCCGGATCCCGGGATGCTGGGATCCCGAAAGGAGACGCCTAACCGACTGAGCTACCCAGGCACCCCTCATTAATAACTTTTTAATATTGATTACATGTTGAAATGATAGTCTCTATTACCTAGGATTAAATAAAATATATTGTTATATTTAATTTCATGTTTCTTTTTACGTTTTCCTTTCTTTTTTTTAATGTGGCTATTAGGAAATTTAAAGTTCAGTACGTGGCTCTCATTGATGGCTCATGTTGTAGACCAGCCGACGGCTCTGCCCTTCTCTGGAAGGACAGGCCAGAAGCCCTTGTACTCTCCTGTCCTGGCCGGTCCAGCCACCCGTGTTACAGGAAGGGAGATCCAGGCATTAGAGGGCAGTGGCCTCCCTGAAATCGCCCGGTTGTTGGTGGTGATGCTGTGTCTCAACTGCAGGCACTTGCCTCCTTGGATCCCAGAGATGTGGAGAGAGTTGACATTCCTTCTTCCCTCTTTTGGTTGTAGGGAAGATCCTGTCCTGGGAGTTAATGATAAGCGTGTGCTTGCAGGTTTGTTAAATGAGGCCTGCGGCCACTGATGGACGAGTTAGGGACATGTAGCTTCCATGTGGGTACGGCAGGTGGCTCATCTGGCCCAAGGAAGCAGACTGGTGCTGCCTCTCAGAGGTGAGATAAGAAGCTCCCCTCCCCCCCGCTCCCCCCGACCTACGCTGTGTGACTCGCAGTAAGTCACTTGACCTCTCTGAGCCTTGTCTTCCTACTCTGTAAAATGAGAAAAATAATACTGCCTGCCTTCCAGGGCTACTTAAATGCAATGCTGTGTCCCGAAGCACAGTGGGCACCGAAAAAATAAATAATCATAGCGCAGTGATGATGCCGATAAGGTTAGCGGTTGGGTAAGGACCGTCGAGCATGGGCACACTGCACTTTTCAAAAGTAGTCTTCAGAGTGAAGACAGATTAGAATTTTCCTTGAACTCATTTTGGAAATGTGTCTTGTGTTTGCTCTTTTCCCACCAGGTGGAGGGCGCACACCGTCCAGAGTCATCCTCGGGTAGCTGACCAGTGGGCCTGAGGGTTGCTTCTGAGTGTGACTGTGGCCTTGCTGTGCCTCCTGGTGCCTCTTGGGCATTGGCTGTGAACACCCTGGGAGATGCTCACTCTCCCCCCTTCTCCAGTTTCTCTGCGGCACTCCTGAGCCCATTCTCTACTGCCTGAAGAGGGAGGGTGGGCTTTGAAAATGCCCTCTGGTTGGGACTGGACAGGTCTCCCCCTCCCATCACTGCTCAGGGCGTCTCCGTTGACATCCAGGCCAATGGTGGCTGCAGAGGAGCGGTCCCCCCAGTCAGGGAGCTGGCCTGATGGGTCTCAAGGCGTTTGCCACTTGTCACCTCCTTTGGTATGACCTACGGTCCTGGGGAGGAGATCAAGAGGGCATGAGTAGGGAAACTCGGGACTCTTCCTTTAGGACAGCTTGCTTCCCGGGGGAGTAGAGACTCAGGGATCTGCTTGGATGCTTCTCCAACCTGTCTGACCCCACCTTGGGACCCTGGACCCTCCTTCCCGAGAACTTGGTCCATTCTGTTGGAGTCCTCCAGACCCCTGGACCTATTCCTGTGTGCAGGAGGACAATTTTCAGACTCTTACAGGGGATCAGGTTTCTTCCCTGCTTTCTTTGATTCCCTGTCTCTGCCTATCCTAACTTTCCAAGGAGCCCTGCGAGGAGGCTGGTTAGTGGAGATTGGGAAGGGAGCAGCAGACGGTGGAGGCAGCATCTTCCTCCCGCCTGACAGTGGGGCTACAGCCCCAGTCCCAGGGGCGTATAGGAGAGAGGACGGCAGCGTGCCAGCCTGTGTCAGGCCACTGCCTGAGACCCGGCACCGGCCCTTTGGTGTTGGCGGTGGGGGGGCTGGTATGACTGCCAGGGCTCCCAGGGCTGGATGTGAGCCAGGCTGAGTGCCCCGGGGTTTAGACACTATTTTTCCTTGTATATCCTCAACCCCAAGAGGCAGGTGCTAGTGTGATTCCTAATGTAGAGATGAGAACCCCAAGGCAGGAGAGTTTAGCAAGGAAGTAGCGGAACTAGAGTTTGAAGCCCTGGTGGTCTGAGCCCGGCCCCGGCCCCTGCTCTGGGGCCACTCTGCCAGCTCCCAGGCCGCTGGGGGCTACCTCATGCCTAGCAGAGCAGCGTGAGGACTGCTGTCCCGGGCGCTCTGCCCTCCCTACGTGTGGCCAGGCCACCCACCATCTCTACTCCCCTGATGCTCTACCCTTTCCTTGCCACACAGGAAAACTAATTGGGAAGCCAATGATGAAAGGGATGTTGCTAGAGGAGCTTTCTTAAATCTGCTCCAAATCTGTAGAAGTTGTTCCCCAGTTTTGGTCCTTCGTCTTAGCCACAGACTGGAGACACACATGCGAGCATCAGAACCCTGCTAATGAGAAGGAGCCCCAGGGTGAGAGCCACATGTGTGTTTTGAGCAGTGTGATACACACTCCCTGGTAATGCCTCCTCATTTTCCTCCTTTGAAGTGGGGTTACAGCAGGGGCCATTTCACAGATGGGGACACTGAGGCCCCGAGGCAGTTACTTAACTGCTCATGTTACAATGGCTGGAATGCTGTGTTGCCATACTCTCCAGGGAATGGAGTCAATTTGGGGGTTGTGGTGCTCTCTTAGCTCTTGGAATGGTCTGTCGCCAGCCCAGAGCACCCCTCTCTGCTGAGTTGTCTGCCGGAAGGGCCAACTCTGGGGACCCTGGTTTCTGGGTCAATGAGAAGACTGGTTTCGTGGCTCTGGCAAGTCTCTGCCCTAAGCATGTGCCCACCACAGCCTGAGGGGGTCTGACAGGAGGCGCCACCTGGCCCCGACCACAGTGACAGACAGCACAGATGGAATGCGGGGTCCTCAGCAGGGCTGGGAATGTGGAGAGCATCTCGAGGCTGCTGAGTTGGCATGCACTTCAAAGGCGGCGTGGACGAGGGCTTCAAGCAGGGCTGAGGGGCTGAGGGGTGTAGCCCCCTCAACATGGGGGTTCTCCCTGTTCCAGGGACCCTGCTGCTGGTTCGGGGCCCCTGGCTTGAATCTGCGGTCCAGGCTCCATTGCTGCCTATCCTTTAGGCTGGTGGGTGGCAGGCCTACCACATTTGTAGGTAGGCCTACCTACCTACAGGGTCACATGTCTGACCCTGCGTCTTCCTGTCCTCCTGGCCCCTGCTTCTTCATGGTCAGGCTGGGGCAAGAGTGGGAGACTCTTCCCTTTGGTAGACCATTCCTTGACTGGTCTGGCCTGCTTTGCTTCCTCCCCTCTGCAAATGCATACTGGAACACCACCCCTCCGCCCACTGCCATTTCGGTTTGAGATATTGTGCTTCTCTTGCTGCTCTAAGTCTCAGCCCTGAGTCCCTAGCTGGGCCAGACCCTGAGCAGGTGGCATCCCTGTATTTCCCTCTAGGCACGTGGGCTGGGATTGGGGGCCATTCTAGAGACTGGGGTGACGTTACTCAAACAGGATGGAAGCCTTTGGCTGCTCCTCTACCCCGGAGCGCACACTCTAGCTGGAGGGCCTCAGGAGAGGAGGAACTTAGGCTGCCCTGGGTTTCCTTGAAGCTCACTGTCCACCACTCAGTCATAGCATTTTCCAGATGTGGTTTGGGAGGGCCAAACCCACCCAAGGCAGGGAGCTGGAGGGTGGGGATGATCAGCTCATGGTAAGAGCTGTGCCCATCAGGTTGTGTCCCCACAGGGGCCTGCTGATCCCACTTGGGCTCCGCCTCCCCCATCAGAGTCAGTGGCTTATTCTGTCCTTGTGACTTGGCCTTGGCTGCAGAGAGATGGCAATGTGAAGTAGTTGGCCACCTTTTGAGGTCATGGACACCTAGAAAGAAGGCCCGAAGTGGGGAAGAGGGCTGCAAGTGCTGGGCCATTCAGCAGCCTGGCTTCTGTGCTAGAAGGCCATATAGTCACGCGGTATCATGGAAGGAGACTCAGAATTTCACACAGATCGTGGCTGCTGAACATCTGTCCCTCTTTTCCTCCACCCTGCTCTGGCTTCTCTGCTTTTGGGATACAGACCCGGGCTCCTTGGCCTGTGGCAGGCAGTGCTTAATCTCTCCTTTGTGTCATCACACGCTGGGGTGAGAGTTCATGGGAGAAGAGAGTACCCAGGCTATGTAATTAAGTCGCACACTTGGCACAGAAACCTGACTTTAATGCATGTATCCCATTTGTTGGCTTTTCTAGGCCATTGTCCCCAGCCTGAGCCTGTGGCCTAATTACAGGTGTGGGCTCTGGGGCGGTCCAGTGGCCTGGCTGGCTGCGTTGAGTTGTGCCTGCTTGTGGCCTCCGTGGTAGGTCTGCTGTGGACTGGGCAGGCCAGAGGTCTGGGAACTGCCCTGCGGAGGGGCCTGGCAGCCCAGTGCAAGGGGCCTCTCACTGGGGGAGAGGTCTGAATTCTCCCATGCGCTGCTGGTTGGCCTGACCTCTGGGGAGGGCTGCAGCAGCCCATGGAGGAGAGGGAAGGATAGAGCAGGGGACGGAGCTCCTGCCTGGGCTTTCTGGGGGACGTGAGGAAGTGCATTCTGGAGATGTGGGCTCTCTGGTGACCATGGTGTGGTTCCCAGAAGTGGCTGGGAAGCTCTTGGCGTCTAATGCATCTGATGACCTTCTCTTTGGGGCTTTGTGTTCTGGTCCTTGGGCTATGGCGGGGACTCCATTCCTCCCCAGAGGCAGATGCTAAACAGCATATCACAGAGGAAGAGCCCACCTTGTCATGGTGAATTACAGGAGTTGATGTGAATCCCACCTGTCCAGATGGGTATGGGTGAACTGTCCATACTCACATCTGGGGGTATCCCCGGAACCAAGAGCGCGCACGGAGCACCGAGAAGAACTCCTCTCGCTCCCAGATTTGGTTTGGGATGAGTATGTTCATCGTGACTTGTATTAACTCTACGTCCCCTACTGTTTGACTTGCCTTTGATTTTAGAATAGATTTGAGGAATGGCTGGCCTGATGCTCAAGTCTGTGACAAAAAAGTGCCCATAAAAATTTGAATGAATTTTTTTTTTCTCCCAAAGCTTTGCCTCCCTCCCCCACAGCAAACAAGAGGTTTCCAGGGTTGTTTCTGTTAGGTCCCACATGCTCCTGGAGTGGAGGAAATGCTACTTGGGAGGTCACTGACAGTGCCTCCGATGGCCTTCCCATCCCTGCCATCCAAAAAGTACTGGAATGATAAGAGCTGACCGGACTGAGAGCCAGATTGTGCAAAGATCTCCTGGACCCTTGATGTTCATTATTTTACTCTTCAGACAACCTCTTGGGCTATGGGCTATTAGGAAACTTATTTGTGGGTGAGGAGGCCGAGGCACAGAGAGGGTAAGTGACTCCCTCAGATCACACAGTGAGGAGATGATGGTCTGGGATTGGGAGCTGGGCTGTCAGTTGTCACTCTCTGCACCCTGTCAACATGTCACCCGGCATGGAGTGCCGGCTTCCCCCTACACAGGCACACCTGCCCCACGGTGCAGGGCCAACTGCATTTGGCTTTATTGGGGTTTGGGATTCATATATTTTTTAAAAGATTTTATTTATTTATTTATTTGACAGAGATTACAAATAGGCAGAGAAGCAGGCAGAGGCAGGTGGGGGAAGCAGGCTCCCCGCTGAGCAGAGAGCCCGATGCGGGGCTCGATCCCAGGACCCTGAAATCATGACCTGAGCCGAAGGCAGATGCTTAACGCACTGAGCCACCCAGGTGCCCCGGGATTCATATTTTTAAAACAGTGTTAGTTTCTGCTCTGAAGCCTTTCTCAGACTAGGTGACCTAGGTGACCTACTGTGCATGACTTTACAAGAGACAGGGAGCCAGAGGTTGGAGCGGGAGAGCTAGACCTGGTCGTCAGGCGGATCGCAGGGTAGGTGATAGAGACCTAGCAGAGACCACTTGGGCCTTCTACTGTGGGGCCACCAAAGCCATCCGAGCAGACACGGCCAGAGTATGGCCCTAAGCCACTCCCTATGTAACTCAGATAACCAGGAGAAGTCATGGGAGGATGCTGGTCAGCTGCTTCTGGCCTTGTGGGGCTTTCCTTCCACCCGGCCGAGTTCATTCTTGTCCTCACTCTTGTCCGGGAGCAGTGTGGTCAGGGAGCACCCCCCCCCCCCCTGCTGCAGGAATCTTGGATGGAGACTCCCATAGAATCCGCCCCCCCCCAGCAAGAATGGAGGTGCCTGTCTTGGAAGGTGAGGTTTGGTTTCCTATGAGCTTCTCTTGGGCCTGGAGTCCCCTTCTGCCCCTGGTGAGCAAACAGGGAGAAGCGGTGGCCTTGCTTTTTGTTGGGTGCACCTGGCACAGACCTCTCCCAGGATGGGAGTGCCTCTGTCAGTCCCTCCTCCCTGCATAGCAGCACGAGTTGGTTCAGACCTTCTCACTGGGGCTCTGACAGCTGTGTCAGCTTCTGGCCTCACTCAGAGGCAAAAGGCACGTCAGAGAGGAGGTTTAAACCAGCTGCCTTCCTGCCCGTCAAGCCCTGCTGCCCGGGCCCCAGATGCGAATCTGTTCTGCCTGCCTTGGTGCCAGGGTCCAAGACCCAGCTCATCAGAGGTTTCTTGATAGCTCCTAGACACAGAATAACCTCCTGGGTCTTGTACCCTTTTCTTCAGAGAAGTCCAGAGCCCTCTTTAAATAGGCGTGGAGAAATTAAGTGTCACAGTGACCACAGCTAGCTTGCCTTTCTTCATCGTTTGTGTTGAGGTCAGCAGCAAGCCAGAAAAAGGGCAGATCCAAGGTTGTTCTTGCTGGTCCTCGAGCCTAGAATTGAGACATCCCTAATTAGGCTGTTCAGTAAAATTATTCTTGATAATTCTCTTTTGTACTAATAAGTCACGTCACCTGCTGAGAACTCAAGCTTTACTCACCTTTGGCTGGTTACTACAATAATAATTAGAGGTATCTCGTCTTCTTTGTAAACTAGCAGCACAATGGCTGTTAAATAAAAAAGGGAGCTATAATTTATTTTAAGATTCAGGGATTTTGTATGTGCAAGTAGGCAGCAATTACGGAACAAATACTATAATTATAATCACTTTGGAGAAAGGCAGTGAGGTGGTAACTGGCTGAGAAAACACATTATCTCAGTTCTGAGCAAACTCTGCTAGCCCTCCTGTCCCTGGATTCTTGGGAGCTGAATCAGAGAATAAATAAAAGCTCGGAAAAACTCCATCTCCACCTGATTTGCCCAGGGAGCGATGGGGCTGACCCTTTGCAGATGAGCAGGGATGTTCTTTCAAATATCAGGCGGGTGAGGTGCTCAGGCTGAAAGACATTCTTCCTCGTGGCTCCTGAGAGAGGCAGGCATGAAGCTGCTGAAATGGCTGAATTCTATCCCTGAGCTTCCAGAGCTGTCTTGATTTGGAGCCTCCATTGGGATCTACCAGACCAGATCTGCTGGTCATACATGGCCCAGGAGAGCACGGCCCTTCTTTCTTGTCCCCCCTGTTTGGAACATACTCTGGAACCCACAATTAGATCCCACAAAACAACTTCTCTTTATCTGGTGATGTGTTTTTCTAAGAGATGGTTTTAACTCTTGGGCACAACTTTCTTGAGGGCATTGCTGAGACATCTCAGGACTTGCTAGATGTTTTGAGACCTCTCTGGATTCTTGGTAGGTGGTCTGATGCTCAAAGTTTTCCCACAGCCGGATGGCAAGGAGTTCAGAAATGTTGAACGTAGGCTGACAGCTGACCTCTCTGGGGTAACTCAGAAACAGAAGATAGGACCCCGTGCTGTAATTCAGCGGTCTCTTTTCTCAGCCTAGAACTAACTTCAGGATCATGTGGCCCTTTTAATAGATACAGTGATTGGGGCTACGGTTTACACGTTTGAGAAAAATGAGACTCTTGACAAAAGTGTGAAGTTGAAAGGATTTTGTCACCTTGATTAGGAAACAGATCAGCAAAACTGAAAACCCCATACTAAAAACCATAATGGGGGCACCTGGGGGGGTTCAGTCAGTTGAGTGTCTTGATGCTTGGTTTTGGCTCAGGTCATGATCTTAGTGTTGTGGGATAGGGCCTTGCTTTGGGCTCTAAGCTCACTGGGGAGTTTGCTTGAGATTCTCTGCCTCTCCCTCTGCCTCTCACCCTGCTTGCACGCATTCTCTCTCTCAAATAGATTAAAAAAAAAAAAAAAGAAGTGAGCTCTGTGAGGTGGAGGATAGGTCTGTTCTATCTTCTTTGTTCCTTGCTGCTCCTCTATCCACTGAAGTGGGGTTTAGATCATACAGATGTTAGTAAAGAATGGATCTCTTCTGGAATAACTGGGCTTGCTTGGGTCTCTCCTGTCCGAACAAGACCTGCAAGATGGATGTTCATTTGTGGTTAGGGTCCAAGGTCTCCTGGGAAATACTTTGGGGACAGAGAAAAGACCAATGGATCTGTGCTCCCAAGGAGACCGACCCAGCTTTGTTGCTCAGGAACTCACGGAAGCAGCAAGTGTTGATTTTTAAGGGTGTTGATTTAGTGAGAACCGTGTTGCAGATTTTTGTTAACACTTTCCAGTCTGTTTGGGTAGCATTCACATCACCCAGATTTTGTACGTTAGCTGTGTGTGCCTGAATGCGTCTGTATTTATTTCTGTACATAAATAGCAAAGATCAATATACGCAGAGAATTGAAGGTGTGAAGTTTTGTAAGTGTCCTAGTGGGATGTATCCTACCGTTTGCTTATCTGAGCTCATGTCAGATATGTAACTCAGTAAATGCACCTCATTTTCAGACACAGATGGGGCTTGCCTGGTGCTCATTGTGGTGTAAAATCAAGGCATCGAATCGTCTCTGGGATCCAGGCTCCAGTGGGTGTGTGCCGCTGAATCCATCTTGTCCTCTGGGTCAGGGCTCTGAGGCTGCAAATGGGTATGTGTGCGTTTTTTCTTTTTTAAGTGGACTTCTAGAAAAAAATTTCTTTTTGAGGGTAAGTAACTGGCTGGGAGAGCAGCTTACAGCTACTTGATAGTTGCTAACTATGGATTATTAGAGTCCCAGGGTCCCTTGTGCTATGGGAGCTGAGCAAAAGAGCCCTTTGAGGTTTCGCTCTGGGCTGGCGGGTGTACAAGGATGTCTCAAGCCCATTGGCTCTCTTCTCTCCAGGGCAGGGCAGTGGTTTCCAAACCCCCAAGCTTTGGTTGCAATCGGTCAAAGTAAACACAGAACACATCCTCTCCATCTCCAGGGCCCTTTTCCTCTCGCTCTGAATGCTCAGGTTTGTGTCATCATTAGTTCAGCTTTTGTGGGCCTGATACGTGGGGAAGAAGGTGGCCAGAGGCTGGAAGGTGACAGACGCTGCCTGCAGCCCGCAGAGCTCGGGTGGTGTGTACACAGCATGGGTTCGGGCCCAGGTGAGTCAGCGCCAGCCTGGGAAACGCACGGGCGATGATGGATGGCCATAGCGCTCGGATGCGCCCCTGACACTATTTGCACAAACAGGAGCTCAAAAGAATGGGGTTTTCATGAGCTTATGTAAGTTACTTGGCAGTGCGCGGCGCCCCAGCTGTGTGGCATGACGGGACAGAGCTTGCGTTCCTGTTCAGAAACAGGTGACTTTAAGAACCAGTTTGCCTATGTCAGGACTTGAAATGGTTTACTCTGCCCTTCTGCTGTCGTTAACCCTCCCCCACTCCTCTCTTTGCCTTTCTCTTTGTAAAAACTTTCTTTGCAAAGGGATTCTTACAACTGGGACAGTAGGGCTACTGTTGCTTCCAGGAGCCGCCCAAGGGGTTTGCTTTTCTTTGGGACTCTGACTTCCTTGAAAGATGCGTTGGGGAGGGGACAGCAGGTGTGTGTGGCTGAGGGCTCGACAGCGGGGTGGGGATGGGGATGCGGGTGTGTGTGTGTGGGGGGGGTGGGCTAGAAACCCACCTTAGCCCATTCCCGGGGGGCATCTCCAGATTTTTGCCTTGGCTCTGTGAGAGTCAGGCCTGGAGGCTATGAGGAACAGCTTCTCGCATGTACCCCACCAGTGCCTGGCATGTGGTAGGCCTCTCTTTTGCTCCTTTTGTCAGCCCTATTTCGAGGTAGCCAGAATAGGAGTTCTCATCGTCTGTGACGATAATAGCATCAGGATGCCTGGGGGGCTCAGCCACTTGAGCCTCTGACTCTTGATTTTGGCTCAGGTCATGATCTCAGGGTTGTGAGATTGAGACCCACAACGGGGAGTCTGCTTCTCTCCCTCTCTCTCTGCCCCTTCCCACTGCTTGTGCTGCTGCTGCTCTCTCTCTCTCTCTCTCTCAACTAAACAAATCTTAAGAAAAAAAAATGATAGGGGCACCTGGGTGGCTCAGTCGGTTAAGCGTCTGCCTTCAGCTCAGGTCCTGATTATCTGGGTCCTGGGATCAAGCCCTGAGTTGGGCTCCCTGCTCTGTGGGGAGTCTGCTTCTCCCTCTGCCTCTCCCCCCAACCCACTCCTGTGCGCCTGCACATGTGCTCTCTCTCTCTCAAATAAATAAATAAAAATCTTAAAAAAAAAAAAAGCAATAGCATCAGAGAGGGGACGTGGCCCTTGTAAAGGTCCCCCAACGTGCCAGAACAGGACTAGCCTGCACTCCTGATGCGGTACCATGCTCTGCTGCCATGGTCCCAGCCTGGGATTAGTTCCCTAGCCTTCTGGCCTCCTTCAGGCTCAAGGGGTCAGGAAGATAGGGACTCTTGAGTTGGGGAGCATGTATTTCGAGACCGCATCCAAATGTGGGCACTGCCCATTGTCAAACCTGGGGCACCATTCGTTCCCTTGGTCCCGGCGGACATGCTGGGAGTGTCAGGTCTCATTGCATTGGTGATGGTCTTTTCATCACTACTGAGATTATGGAAACTATCAGTTTTATACAGAGGCAAGCTTCTCATGCAAGACTTTGCTCTAGCATTAGCATTTATAAGAGAGAAGTTTTTTCATTATTGAAAAGAAGCACGTGATTATTATAGAATGATAATACAAAGGAAAAGAACTTAATAATAGCACCATCTGGATACAAAACCCAAAGCGGGGTCATGTTGACTGTACAACATTTCTGTGACTGAGATGTTGCTCTTGCTGTATTGGCCATGCGTGTGGGTCTTGGTGGACATTCCTGACCATCTTCCCAGGGGCTGCACTCCTGCTTGCATTGGCTGGAACCATACTTTGTGGATGGATATGTAAGATGCTTCTTCCTTTCTTCTCCCTCCATGTGGGCGAACGTCCGCATCACTGGATCTCTGCTCACATTTATTATTCAGGAAATATTGGTGGAGAGCAAGACACATTAAATTCTTAGAAGTGGATTTTCTGGCTTACATCATGTGGGTGCTTTTAAAGTTACCACATTCATGGTGAACGTTTAAAGAGTGCAGGAGGGAATATAGCAAACACTTGAAGCCCATCAACCTCTGCTCTCCGAAATAACCTCTGTGAATATTCTGAGCCGAAGGCAGAGGCTTTAACCCACTGAGCCACCCAGGCGCCCCTACCTCCGTGCATATTCTTAAGGATCCTTCCAGAAGTTATGTGTGTGTGTGTGTGCGTGTGAGTCTTTAATATAATTGATTGGTAACTTTCTTTCTTTCTTTTTTGTTTTTTAAGATTTTATTTATTTATTTGAGAGAGAGAGCAAGAGGAAGCATGTATGGAGGAGAGGGGCAGAGAGAGAGGGAGAAGCAGACTCCCCACTGAGCAGGGAGCCTGACGAGGGGCTCGATGCCGGGACCTGAGCCAAAGGCAGATGCTTAGTGGACTGAACCCCCCGGGGCACCCCTGATTCGGAACTTTCATAACAGCGTGAAAAGTGATTGTTCTACTTAATAGTGTATTCTGGACAACTTCCCACGTCAACCCAACAGCTTCACGGTGGAGCTATATCATTTCCAAAAAAAAATGACAGAGTGGGCTGTGGTGAACACCCTTATGTCTTGGTTTGATTGTGCGGGTGTCACTATAGGAAATGCTGGGAGTCGAATCACTGAGTGGGAGACTTCTGCCCATTGAAAATATTTCCCGCTACTGTGAAGTCAGCGCGTGTGTTTGGTCACACATATTGCTGATCAGTTCACAGAAAGGTTCTGTTTACTCTTTTACTCTGTTTACTCTTACCAGCAGAGGCTGAGAATGCCTGCTTCTTGACCTCTTTTACTTGGTCTGTGGATTATCAATTTTAAAAATGTCTATTTGGTAAAAAAAAAAAAAAAAAAGAAGGAATTCAGTATTTGCACATGAATTTGGATTTCTCTGATAGTAGCATGAGGTCCTCCCCGCACTCAGCTGGAATGGTGCTTTGGAGGCGACATCTATTGTTTTTTTTTTTTTTTTTAAGAGGCAGAATTCATTTCCTAACCTTGGTAACCTTGGGGAAGTTAGATCAAACCCTAGTTTCCTTATCTGCAAAATGAGGATCATAGTATCTGTCTCTCAGTTGTGGAGCCTTCCTGCCCAGCCTCGTCTCTCTTGGGAGATCATCTGTTGTGGTTTAAGGACGCATCCCCACTTCCTCATGTGCGCTTGTGGAAGGCTGTTCCAGTAAGAGCGCTCTGCCTTTCCAGTCAGGAACCTTCTGCGGTTGTATTTTTACCCGGCACTGCCATCCTTTCACGTTTTCACCTCCCCGCATGAGACACTGTGCTGGCTACTCTGTGTGACGCATTCCAGTGAATTCGCCGGTGGGTGTCATTATCGTGGCGTGCAAGGTTTGGAGTGGTTGAGGGCCTTTCCCAAGTCAGACAGTACCCACCGCAGAGCCCAGGGCTGGCTGACTTGCTCCTTCAGGCCTGTGCTGCTTCAGTCATCGCTGTGTGTTGAAGACAGGGGCATCCCTTGCCTGTACCTGTTAGGAGTCTGGAACCCCACTGCCAGGGGAGCTCTGTTAGTTGAGACTGGAAGGGAGCTTGGCGCTTTCTACGGGCTGTGAGGGATGGCTTCTAGGCTCCAGAGAACATCCCCACTTCATGCAGCAGTGACTAGCACACGGACCTCACCAGGATCAGGCCAACTGGGTCCCTCTTCTGGTCCCAGCCAAGTGTCCCAGTCTCCAGTGTGCGGTCCTATTGTGCCCGGGAGATGAAGAGCCCTGCTCCCACAGGGCCGACTGTAGGGCTGGTGCTGTTCACTCTCCAGTGTGGCAAAGGCTCCTGGCTCAGAAAGTGGAGGAAGGATCCACCTACAGGCTCCCAACTTTCTGGAACAGTCCCTTTTGAGCCTTGGTTGATTGGCTCCTACATCCTTCCATATCCTCTGGGTGGGATTTTATTTATAAAATGAAAACAAATTTTAATCAACTATTTTAGTCCCTATTTTTTCTTAGTTCTTTAAAAAATTTTTTTTTTCCCAAGATCTATCTTTATTTATTTTAGAGAGAGGCCGCGGAAGGCTAGAAGGAGAGGGAGAGAGAATCTTAAGTAGACTACAGGCTGGGCATGGAGCCTGGGGTGGGGCTTAGTCTCACGACACTGAGATCACGACCTGAGCTGAAACCAAGATTCAGATGCCACTCAGGAGCCCCTTGTTTTTTTCTTATTTTTAAATCCTTGTTTATTTTCTTCTGATTTTTATGATAAAAATTCCAAGTACTATAGCACATGCCATATGCAGGTGCTCAATAAATATTTGATTAACATATGAATGGACTATAGAAAGTATCAGTTCCCTTGGTCTATCTCCCAGAAATACCCATTGTTGATAGATGGTTGAATAAAGCTTCACCATTCTTTTCTAGAAATATATGTAGACAAACACACACACACACACACACACACACACAGTTACTTCCACAAATGGACGCATATGATACATATTTCACTGTGTTCATTTAATAGCATGTCTTGGGCATCTTTCCACATCATCAGCACACAAAACGTTAGGTCCTTTCAGACATCTGCTTTGTGTTCCATTGGATGGATAGTCTGCAATTTATTTAAGTCCTTTACTGATGAACACCTGGGATGTTTCCAGTTTTTCATTTTTTTCAAATACTGTTTGCAAGTAGTATATTTTGAAAGGGCTCTTTGAGATGAATAGAAAAATTCTATTATCGATCACCTGCTTTTCAGAAGTCTTTACCAGTATGGCTGCTCAGAATTCAGTCCTTTCCCCTGGGTCCCCCTGCCCATGACCTGCTTCTTCTCTTTTTTTTTTTCTTCCATTTCCTTTCCTTTCCTTTCATCTTCTCTCCTCTTCTCTTTCTTTCTTTCATTCAAGATTTTATTTGACAGAGAGAGAGAGAGAGAGGGAAAAAGAGAGAGAGAGAGAGAGAACACACAGGTAGGGGGAGTGGCAGGCAGAGAGAGGGAGAAGCGGGCTTCCTGCTGAGCAGAGAGCCCAGGGCTCAATCCCAGGATCCTGAGATCATGATCTTGGCTGAAGGCAGATGCTTAACTGCCTGAGCCACCCGGGCACCCCCATGACTTGCTTCCTTATCCTCCACTTGTTCCTCAGCCTGGCATGGATGGATGTCTTGCCTGCTGGTTTTTGAGCTCTTGACAGTGGCAAGCACACTGGTTTCTCTGGGTTTTCTTTCCCCCTTTTTTGGTGGGGGGGGCAATTTTCCTTTTCAGATTTAGTTTCCACTTGTTACCAAAGTTGTACACTAGCATAAGAACTAAATGCTTACATAACACTTGTTATGAAAGGAAGCCCGTCTTCCACCTATATACTCATTTGTCCTCAGTTTCACATCCCAGAACTAATCATTTTCAACCCTTTTAACTGATCGTTTTTAGTATCTATTTCCATAATTCTACAAAACGTGTTTGTGTTGCTATTTTTTTAATGTTTTACTTCTAATCACTATCTACTGACTTCTCACTGTAGAAAGTGAGCATTCTTGTCCACTTACACACACACCACACACACACACACACGTGCTTGCACACCCTCTCATACTGTGCCCCCCCTCCCCGCCCCTGTGCTTCCAGGGCAGTTGTAATAGATGTTTTGATAGATCAGTATTTAGTGTTTACATTATTTGGCCTATGTCCTCGGAAATTGTGAGTATTTCCCTTTGGCTAAAGAACCTTGTGTTTTCGCCACAATTAATCGTTGTTGGTATTTGCTTAATTTTCTGTGCATCTGTCACTGTTTTGTTTCCATATTTCCCCTGACTTACAAAGATCTCCTCTCAGTATATTCAGCGCATGAATATTTTACCAGGATTTTCTTGCTGAGAAAGTGTCTCCTGGAACCTTCTGACTTGCCCTGATCTGGACTGGTTGTTCTCTGTGCTGGGTGTATGTCTATATTCTTGAACTTTTCCTTCACCGTTACCCTGAGAATTGGCTTCTCTTCTCTTCTGAGTAGGATTTCCTGTTCCCTGTGTCCCGTGTCTTTGTAATTCTTGGTTTACCCCTTGTTCTGGCTTCACATTCTCTGTGGCTTCCTAAGAAAACATGTCCCAGAGGTGAAGCTTTTAAACCTTGTATATGTTATAAACTCTTAATTTTTCTGTCATACTTAATGTGATAGTTTGGTTGGGTATGGAATTCTAATTTGAAAGTATTTTCCTTAAGAATTTTGAGGTCTTTGTTCATTGCCTTTTAGTTTTTGAATTCGCCTTTGAAAATCCAGATGTCGGGGCGCCTGGGTGGCTCAGTGGGTTAAGCCGCTGCCTTCGGCTCAGGTCATGATCTCAGGGTCCTGGGATCGAGTCCCGCATCGGCCTCTCTGCTCGGCAGGGAGCCTGCTTCCCTCTCTCTCTCTCTCTGCCTGCCTATCCATCTACTTGTGATTTCTCTCTGTCAAATTAAAGAAAAAAAAAATCTTTAAAAAAGAAAATCCAGATGTCATTTTGGTTCTCCGAGTTTTGAATGAATCCTGTTGTAGCTTTTTTCTTTAGAGAGTTCTAGGAACTTTTTTTTGTTCCCAGTGACCTGAAATTAATATTTGGTGTGATTTTTGGTATGATATTATTTCCTTTTGTTTGCTAAGATCTTGGTGAGCTATGCAGTCTAGAAAAATCATGTCCTTTAGCTTTAGGAAGTATATTGGAATTATTTATTTTGTGATATCTTCCTATTTTTTCTATTTTCTGTCTTAAAAAAAAACAAACTCTTACATGGTCGACTGCAAGAACAACCACTTCCTCATGAACATATCCTTTGCAGTGTAATGCAGCGTGCCCTCTTTCTCTGACTCTGAGCTGAGACCTGTGCCTCGCTCTGGGCCAATGGGATATTGTAATCATAACAGAGATAAAGGTCTGAAAGTCACTTATAGAGTGATAGAGTTCGCTTGCTTTTGCTTGCTGTCATCACCATGAGAACGCACCCAGGTTAGCCTACTGTTTCCAGGAAAAAGATGAGAGACACATGGAGCAGAGCCAACCGTCCCCAGGCAAGGTCAGCAACCATCCCAGATGCATACGCAGAACATTCTTATTGTTGGATTCCACTGACGTGTTGCAGTTTATTATTTATCATTGTTGTGCTAGTAACTGATATATTTGATCATTCAGATGCTGAACCTAGCAGCATCGCTCTTTAGCCTTCTTTTTACTGTTCTTTCTGGGAGATTCTCTCAACCATATCTTTCATTCCTTCTACTGAATTTTTCATTGCTACTGTTGTATTTTTTTTTTAAAGATTTTATCTATTTATTTGACAGAGAGAGAGGGATCACAAGTAGGCGGGGGGGGGGGGGGAGCAGGCTCCCCGCTGAGCAGAGAGCCTGATGTGGAACTCAATCCCAGGACCCCGAGATCATGACCTGAGCCAAAGGCAGAGGCTTAACCACTGAGCCACCCAGGCGCCCACTACTGTTGTATTTTTAATTTCCAAGAACTCCTAGGTTCTTTGCATGTTGTTGCTCTGTAGCAATCTATTAATTTCCTGGAAGCATATTTTGACTACACTAACTGTTACTCTTTAAAGTTTTACTCTCCTTGCTTTGTCTCTTCCCTTTTTTATTCTGCTTACTTTGTCTTCTTTCTTATTAGACAGTTTCTTCTAATGTCTGATAATACTTGCCTGTTTATTCACATTCACTAAAAAGTGGGTTGGAAGCTCTGGTATATGTGTGTGTGTGTGTGTACACTGTGCACAGAAAAGCAGTCCTTTTGGGGGAACTTCTGACTCTTCTTTTCTTTAGGGCTGGCTAGGTAACCAAGAGAAGCCTCTTTCATCCTGCAGCTTTGACGACATTCACTGTGCTGCCAGCATTCTGAGAATCTGATGGGGGAATCAAGCAAGGGGGTCTTAACATTCCGAGTGTAAACCCATGCTTAATTCCCCTGTTTTCAGTGTGGTATCTCTGCTCTCAACTGCACCTGGTGTTCCCAAACCAGAGATCTTCTGCGTAGCCCTTCAGAGAAAATAATCCTCCAGTCTTCTGCCAGCAAGGTGAGGGGCAGCCCCCTGGCTGTGGGGAGCTGGAGAGGGATCTCTAGACCTAAAAGCTGATCACAGGGGCTTTCAGCCGCCCTCTTGCTCCACGCCCCACCTCTCCCTGGTCCCTGGTGCCTGTAATTCCTAAGGCTTTGTGTAATTCTTGGTTGAACATCAGGTGGCTTTTTGGCTTTCCTCACTGCTGACTTAGGATTTAGTTTGCTTAGGTCTGTTAAGTCAGCTCCTCTCATCTACCTGCTTCCTAGTTCCCCAAATTTTGTCGCTCTTGTCTCCCTCCCTCCCTCGTTCGTTTGTTTGTCCTTCCTTCCTTCTCTCTCTCTCTCTTTCTTTCATTTTTTTACAGTTTTGTTTTAGTTTCGGTTAGTCAACATACAGTGTTGTGTTAGTTTCAGGGGTGCAATACAGTGACCCGGCACTTCCCGGCATCACCCAGGGCTCATCCCAGGTGTGCTTTTCCATCCCCATTCCCTATTTCCCTCACACCCTTCTCCTTGGTAACCATCCGTTTGTCCTCTGGAGTTAAGAGTCTGTTTCTTGGTTTGCTTTCCCCCCGTCTCTTTTTTTTTTCCTTTGCTCATTTGTTTTGTTTCTTAAATTGCACATATGAGTGAAATCATATGGTATTTGTCTTTCTCCGACTGACTTATTTTGCTTAGTCTTATACCCTCTAGCTCAATCCATGTTATGGCAAATGGCAAGGTTTCATTTTTTTTTTTTTTTCATGGCTGGCAATATCCCGTTGTGTATATATATCACAATTTTTTAAAATTTTTTTTTAAAGATTTTATTTATTTATTTGACAGAGAGAAATCACAAGTAGATGGAAAGGCAGGCAGAGAGAGAGAGAGGGAAGCAGGATCCCCGCTGAGCAGAGAGCCCGATGTGGGACTCGATCCCAGGACCCTGAGATCATGACCTGAGCCGAAGGCAGTGGCTTAACCCACTGAGCCACCCAGGCGCCCCATATATCACAACTTTTTTAATCCATTTATCAATCAGTGGTCACTTGGGTTGCTTCCATATCTTGGCTATCGTGGATAATGCTGCTATAAACATTGGGGCACATATATCATTTTGAATTCATGTTCTTGTATTCTTTGGGTAAATACCCAGGTATGAGATTGCTGGGTCATAGGGTGGGTCTATTTTTCACTTTCTGAGGAACCTCCATACTGTTTCCACAGAAGCTGCACAGTTTGCATTCCCACCAACAGTGCGACATGGTTCCTTTTTCTCCACATCCTCACCAACACCTGTTGTTTCCTGTGTTGTGGATTTTAGCCCTTCTGACAGGTGTAAAGTAATAGCTCATTGTAGTTTTGATTTGCATTTCCCTGATGATAAGTGATGATGAACATCTTTTCATGTATCTGTTGGCCATCTGGATGTTTTCTTTGGAGAAATGTCTGCTCCTTTCCTGTTCTTTGTATCCATGTGTACTTAGGCCTGTTTTTTCTTACCTAGTGCTTTATTTTAATGGGATATCTTTATTACTTCTTTGATAAAATAAGAAAAAATTAGAACAGTCCAAGGTCATTGAACCTCCCTCAGAATCCACCTCTTCATGTAGAGCTGATCAACAATTTATCTTTCCAGATAGTTTTGCTTTTATGAATTGTGTGCCTCTGTAGGCTGAACTGTTCATACTTGTAAGCCCCTGCCCCTACACTTCATGAATATACATGAGATCATACTATCCCAGTATAGACTATACCATAATATTCTCTAACTGGTCTTCTTCCCTCAACATTGGCCAAAGATCAAGCGGCATCTTTTAATAATAAATTAAGAGTTTCTGCTTTCTTTTTAACATGTTGCCCAGTTTTCCGTTATGTTACAACTTATGCATCAAACATTTAGGATGCCTCCAATTTTTTGTTCCTGTAGAGGGTGCTGCTCCGAATACCAGTGTACCCACGTCTTTGCACTCCAGTCATTTTGTTTCCTCACATGTTTCCTTGGAGTGGAATTACCAGATGGGTGTTCAAAGCCCCGACATTGGCAGATAGCCCCGATTGCCCTCAGCCAGGTGACCGGTTTATATTCCGCTCTTTGGTTTGTGAGAGGGCTTTTATCATGGCTCTTTGCTTTCTCCTGTCTTATCGTTCTTGGTAATCATCTCTGGTATGTTGGGTGAAGACAGCATCCCATTGCTGATTTAGTTTGTGCGTCTTTCAGTAGTAAGATGGAACCTGCCTGCCTTCCTTCCTTCCTTCCTTCCTTTAAGATTTTTATTTATTTATTTGACAGAAAGAGACACAGCGGGAGAGGGAACACAAGCGGGGCGAGGGGGGCATAGTGGGAGAAGCAGGCTCCCCGCTGAGCAGGAGCCCAATGTAGGGCTCGATCCCAGCACCCTGAGGTCATGACCTGAGCCTGGGATTGAGGACAGATGCTTAACCACCGAGTCACCCAGATGCCCCAATGTGGAGCTCTTCTGTGTGCTGGCCATCGTGTGAACTGCTTGCTCTCTGTGTGGTTTTACTCTCTCTTCCAAAACCAGTTCTCAGACCCCACTTCATCCTTAACTTTGCTCTCTGGGTATTGTGGGTCCTGGGGTCCAGAGGCTGGCAGGCTGTGTGGGTGGTGGAAAAGGCGTCAGGCTGGTGAGTGCCATCTCGAGAGCAGTGTGTGCTCGTCTGTTTCTCCCCTTTCCTCCTGCCAAGGCACTTAACTGGGAGTCGGCGGAACCTTCTCCCCAGCAAGTATAGGCCTGGAGCTGCCAGGCCCTGGGCGCAGAGTGGGCTTCTAGGGTGCTTGGCTCCCGGGGCTGCTCTTGCTGGTGGCTGAGTCCTGGGTGGTGACTCTGGCATTGGTCTGAGTTTTGACGTTCACCAGGGTTTACATTCCACAAAGACGGTTGCCTTTTTTTTTTAAGTCTTAAAAAAATTGTGAAATACAACACATACAGAAATGTTCAGTTTAACAAATTATTATAAAGCAAACACCCGTGTAACCACCTCCCTGGGAGACAGTTGACTTTTAACAATACTGTGGCAACTGGAGCTGGCACCTTGCCTTGACTGTTGGGCTGTATCTTTCCCGGGCAGCCCACCCTAGGGCTCTGGGCCAGCGAGGGGCACCCCTTGGTCATGGAAGGACCACTTCAGGTGGGGCAGTTGTGGTTTAGGGTGCCGTGGTCTGGTAGGGGATTGGGTCTGTGACTTTTGCTTCACCTCTTGGCCCCTTTCACGGACCTGTGTTCTGACAGACTCAGGGAACATTCAGACCCCAGGAATTTGGGTGGAAACCAGGCAGCGGGGAAGTCCAGGAATCCAGAGTACAAAGCTTTGAACCAGCCTGAAGGCCGGGTCTGACTGGCTTGGGCTTTGGGGCTAGCCACAAAGCACTCACTCTGCACAGCAGAGCCTAGCCCTAGTCTGTCTGGGAGCGAGGCCATGTCATGTGGCTGCAGCTGCCCTCTCACCAAAGAGGGTTTGAGGAGGACCAGCCTCGGTGTGGGAGATTTTCCTCATGGATTGGGCTGGGATGGTAGCAGCTGAGGGAAGGTCTGGACTGTGGCTCTTCACTCTGGGTTGGGACAGCTGAAGAACATTCCTCTTCCTGGCAACTCACTTCCCTTTGCTGCACCAGCCTTTGGTGCTTCTCCAGATGGGATGTCTTCCCTTAGTGACTAGGCCCCAAGTGGAATGACCACATCCAGCACAGCCCCGACACAGAGGAGATGGGCCTCAGGCCACTTGCCCACCTCTCCTTTTTTCCCTCTCAGCTGCCCCTTCCCTTGTTCAGCCCACATGGAGCTTGCCTGTGTGTGCCAGGCCCTGAGTGACAGTGAGGGGCAGGCAGACTCAGTCCCTGCCCTCATGAAACTTATGGTCTAGAGTGTCTGGGAGAATTTTCTGTGGTGATAGGGTGTTCCCCCGGTACTGAATAGTGCAGGGAGGGACATGATAGACAAGAACCTGGGAACTACAGCGCTTGGCATGAAGCAGCGGTGGCCAAGGAAGACTTCTTGCATAAGCTAGTCCTGAAGGAGGGGAGGGGGACCCAGGCAGAGGGGTCAAGTTGGGGGAGTAGCACGTGCAAAGGCCTGCTGAGGAGGGGAGATGTGCACACATGTCCAGGAGGGAGGAAGGGCAGTATGGCTGGGGCAAAGAGGATGAGGGAGAGGTCATGGGAGCTGGGATAGGAGAGGCCAGAATCATAGACCCTGGGATCACGCTTCACCTGGAGGGGTATTTGGTGATGGGCCTGCTGTGGGCATCTTTGCATGTTAAGATGTTCCCCCTGGTGTTGTGTAGAAGGAGAAGGGTCCGGAAGGTGAGACCAGCTGAAGAAGCGCAGCAGTGGGATGGGGGGAACTGAAGAGAGACTTGGAACTGTGGACGCTGAGGGAGGGAGAGCAGGGCTCACTAGGGACCAGGTGCTTCCTGCTGAGGAAATGGGGAGGCCTATGGAGCCTCTGTGGAGTCAGGGAGTGCTGGTGGAGTGGCAGGTCCTGAGGGAGAGAGGTGAGTTCTGCTTGGTGAACTGTATTTGAGGTTCCTGAGTGTTTGCATGGAGGAGTCTGCTGCAAGCACTGAGGTTGGGCCTGGGAACGGAGATGTGGGAGCCCCCGGCATGAGGTCCAGCTGCGTGGGCCCGCTTATCGCTGGCTCTCCCACTAAGCTGTCACTCTTGACTGGCACAGGTCCAGCCGAGACTGGGGAAAGGGTGTCCTGACTGGGATGTGGCCAGGGCTCTGCTACTTCTGCCTGTGGGGCGTGCACGTGCACCCATGTGTGCGTGTGTGTTGTGGGGCTTTTGCCTACCTCCAGCCTGTAGTTAGGATGAAGGGGGCTGAAGACGGGGTGGGGGGAGGAGCAAGAAGGGACCAAGTGGGACCTGCTCCAGAAAGAAGAATTTCACTGTGTGGGGTCAGGCTCCCCTCATGGACACTAGCTGATCCTGGAGACTCTGGGCATTAGCAGGAGGGAGAGGAGCCATGCCAGGCCCTGAACTCTGCCTCCTGCCTGCATATTTTGCCAGACTCATTTCTCTTGAGATTTTGATCTGACCTCCAGCCAGCGGGTTGCCTAATTATACCGGTGTCCCTTTGGGGGACTAGAACTTTGGAGTACGAGCTGAAATTCAGTACAGGTCAAATCCCGATTAGGCTGTTTAGGTATGGGCGGTGTTCTAGGGCTTCATAGGATGTAAGCCAGCTTAGCTGTCCCTGCTCCGTTCCCCCCCACCCCCTGACACCCCGCCAGCCCCTACTTCTTGCCTGTCTTTCACAATCTGGACTTGGCTCAGGCTTTTGGTATTCAGAAGTACAAAACCTTACCATGTTCAGCCACATGATCCCTGGAGAGCACGTTCTATGGAGTCTCTTGGGTGGGGCTCTGGGCTAAGAGTTCAGGCTCACTTTGTCCTTACCTACTGCAGTGCCAGCTGGGAGAATCCACTGTGCCGGGGGAGACCCAGCCTACTGGGGGGAGCCATAGAGAGATCAGTGATCTTGGTCTGTGGCCTTCTCTGTGGCCACCAGTCGTGGCTCCTGCCTTGGCCACGTATGTAGTTGGGCCCCATAAATGAGCATGACTATCTTCTTGGGAGGCCTAGTGCCAGAACCAGGTTTGCTTAGGATGCTTGTGGTTTCCTATCTGTGCACCCACCAGCCAACTCTACACACCCTGCCTTTGTCCTTTTTCCTAAATGCGTCTCCTTCTCTCCACCTGAGTCACTGCCCCAGCTCTGGTTTAAGCCGTCATCCTGTCACCTGTCTCTCACAAACCTTCCTGCCTCTCTGCTCCATCCGCCCCTCCTGGGCAGTCAGACCCAATCTTGCAACTCTTATCTTTGACCTCTTTGTAGATTTTGTTTCTTTTACCTAGAATGTTCTCATCCTGTTACTCCCCTTCCCTCCACACAGCCGGTTTCTAGGAATTCAGTATCCCTCACATAACAGGCATTCATATATTTTTCAAATGAATAAATGTAAATTGATGTAGGGTGAGTCCTTTTGATCTCAACTGATGGTTACCTCAACATTAAAAAAAAAAAGACTTTATTTATTTGAGAGAGACAGCATGAGCAGGGGGGAGGCAGAGAGAGAGAGAGAGGGAGAAGCAGACTCCCTGCTGAGCAGGAAGACTAACACGGGGCTCCATCTCAGGACCCTGCGATCATGACCTGAGCTGAAGGCAGACGATTGACCCAATGAGCCACCCAGGTGCCCCTGATTGTTACTTCATAAGCGAGTCTTTCCTTAACTCCCCTTTTTACTTTCCACTGTGCCTACACTCTGTGCTAGTAAGTGTATGACCATGAGTTCATCTGCTCCAGCAAATACTGTCTCATTGAATGGTGTAGCAGCATTATCTTTCCATACTGAGAAGTCACTGAAGCTCTACGAGAGCCTTCTTCTCAGGCACTTTTCCTGACACTCTGTGAGTATCATAGATGAGATCTTGTGTCTTCGTTTCTGGTCTCTGGCTTCACAGAGAAGGTGGCTTTTGTGTGAACCTTGGAGGATGGGAAGACTTGGTTCTAGGAAGAGAAAGTAGAGAAGGTCTCTTCAGGCAGATGTGAGAAGGGTGAGATGTTTTTCTTCCACTCAACCCATAGGTCATCATCCTAGGGGCCAGATTAGTGGCCCTGCCTTGTTAGTAGTTGACTGGGAACTTCTTTCCGGGGGTGAAGTCCCTCTGAATCTGACCCTCCTTTCCCCCTCCTTCTCGCCAACTTCATTTTCCCATCTTCATTTCCCCCTACTTCTCATCTCTAAGACTTTATTCAGGTTGCTGTCCTTGCCCAGGACACCATTGCTCAGGGGACGTGTCCCAGAAGCCCCTGCTTCTCTACCTCCTGCTGCAACTGTGATTGCTAGTACCTGCACAGTTTGGATATTTCTAAATGTTTCTCCTCAACTGCTTGTTTCTTGCTGTTCAAGTGACGTCAAGCGTCATCTCTCTGTACACTGTCCTCTAGTTGTTTCTTTCTTTGTGTGTCTACTGCATGCTTGTCGCCATCCCAGTCTATGGAGGAATCAAGCACATAAGACATGGCTTTTGTCCCCAGGAGCTTCCTGGTCTACTGAGGACTTGAGACATGAGAGAAGTGTCTCCCATGGTGTTATGAGACAGGTCAGAAGAAGGAGTAATCAACCATTGCTCCCAACCAGCTGGGAGCATCAGACAAGACCTCATGGAAGAGGAAGCCCATGAGTTGAGTCTTGGCATGCAAGGGAGGGATTTGGTCCTGCAAAGTTGGGCTGGAGAAGGCTTCCAGGTGGAATAGTCTTGAGCAAATTTAAGAAGACAGGAGACTGGGGGCTTAGAAGGGGGCTGGGGGACATACAGATGGTGTGTAGAAGTGAAGCCAGAGATGACATCTTGAAAAGTAGGGAGGACCTCTGTCTTAGAGGAAATGAAGAACTCCTCTCTGGGGATGGAGAGCTCTTGCCAGGATTGAGCAGTGATGTGTATGGTGACTTTCAATAAGGCAACATAAAAACAAAAATGAAAGAAATGTGACTGGGTACCACGAGTAAGATGGTTTGGGGTGGAGAGAGGTGATTGTGAGGGGCCAGGCAGAGATGATTCAGGTTGAGGAGAGAGGTACTGAGGGAGAGCGAGCCCCAGGTGACCTCTGCCTTGGTTTCAGTAATGGCTGGGGGCCGGGAGGGGAATGGAACTGTGCAAGTTGTACTCGGGTATATCAGCGAGCCGTGGGTTCTCCCGAGGAGAAGGGACGACGCCATTCCTCTGCCCACAGTACCCATGTGGGGATCAGGCTTGCATGTTTTATACGCTTTGGATCCATTTGAGATTTTTACAAAAATACAGGCTGCTAATTAAAATGATAAATGTCTTGTTTTCATGCCAAATAAAAAAGGAGACAGGGTGTGTGAAGTCACATGGGTCCAGATGGGTTCTGGGGGCTGAGCTCTGCAGAGTTGTTCTGAACCACGGTGGGTCGGAGGCGTGTGGTTACAGCCCAAGGGAAGGTGTCTTTGGAAATCCGAGGCACTCAGTCAGCACCTTGCTGAGAAGGGTACGCCAGGTCGTGATACAAGACAAACTGTCACCACGGATTAAAATCCTTCTTCGATCCAAGGGCGCTAGTCATTTCTTGGAGCATTTGCTAATCTGTTGAAAGTTTAGGACAAATGGGAAACAAATCAACTGCTTGAACCTGGCTTCTTAAGTGTTGGATGTCCATTCATGTGTTCACGTGACTGATATTTAATTGATTTAATTGATTCGTTGAACTGGTGCTTTGATACTAACCAGAAGGCAAGGTGAAGAAGGTGGGCTCCCAAGAAGACGGGAGTGAGAAAATGCTCACTTTTCACCCCAGGGGACATTAAGATGCTATAGTTCCTGAAAGTAGGAAAGGCAGATCCGAGTGCAGGTTTATTATACTTGTGATTGTCAGATGAACGTGAACAAATGCAGCCTGGGAGGAAAAGTCAGGAGTGTGGGGCATGTTGTGGCCACCGTACAGGCTGCGTGTTTTGGGAGGAGGGATGGGAGGGCCAGAGGAGAAACAGGCTTGTCCCAGAACAGTGGGTCCCACTGATGCCACTGTAAACTCTTGGGTGCCGGCTAAGCATGCAGATTTAGGGCCCGCCTCCAGAGATTCCTCTAGAAGTCTGGTCTGGAGCCCTGCAGCCCAAAGTCTTAATCAATTGCCCAGCTTAGGTGGTTCTGAGGAGCTGTGCTCTGGAGAGGTGAGCCCCAGGCTTGCATTTTCCAAAGATGATTATTGGCAGGGGGGGGGGTGGCACCTGTTTTAGGGTTATATTGGATCCGTCCACTTGTGAGGATGGAAATTCCAGGCCCCGCCATTCATTCATTCATTCATTCATTCATTTTTAAAGATTGTATGTACCTATTTGACAGAGAGAGAGAGAGCACACATAAGCAGGGGGAGCGGGACAGGGAGAAGCAGCCTCTCTGCTGAGCAGGGAGCCTGATGCAGGACTCCATCCCAAGACCCTGGGATCATGGTCAGCTGCTTAACTGACTGAGCCACCCAGGCACCCCCAGGCCCCACCATTTAATGCCATAGGCATCCCCTCTGCCCCGTGTATCCTAGGTTTCAAATTCCAGGCCTGGGCATCCAAGGTTGGCAGGCCGGTGGGGGGGCTCAGATAGCAGGCTGTGGACATGGTGTGGGCTCTGAGGGGCAGAATAGCTCCTGGAGGAGGAGGTCTTGAAGGATTGGAAAAATCCTGGGATCTGAGAGGCGCTGAGTGGGTGGAGGGAGACTGTTCTGAGTTTCTGACAGGTGGAGGGTGCTCTGCTGCTCTGGTTGGAGCCTCAGGATTCTGCTGAGGGTGGGCAGGTCTGTGTATCCACACCCCTTCCAGCCTTCATCCATGCCAGACCTTGACCAACAGACACGTTGGAATGTTCTGATACCTGTTAGAGGGTGAGTGCTGATGTGTGTGTTGCTGGGGGTGGAGAAATTGTTTTTCCAGCCATCTCACTTTGCAAGTGGGTAAACTGAGGCTCCGAGAGGAGAGATGACCCTTGGGGAAGAGAGAGGAGGATGAACTGAGCAGTCAGACAGAAATGGGCCCTTCTCCACCTCTGCCACCCAGCCGGAGGACCTTGAACAGATGATGTGGCTTCTCTGTGCCTCACTCTGCTCATCTGTGAAATGGGGACAATGATACCCCACCTCTTAGGGTTGTTATGAGGCTCCACCAGGACTTTTTGCAGAACCTGGCACCCAGGAGGCACTACCACTGCTGATGTCTAACATTGGGTCCATGGCGGCCAGAGCTGCCAGGCTGCCCAGGCCCCAGTCTAGTTTTCTGGTCCGTACCCCACTGCCCTTAGGACCCTCTGACCCTCTACAACTTGGTCATGCCCTTGCTCCGGTAGGGACAGTTGGGATTGGGGTGTGGGACAGTGAGCATGTTCTATTTGCTAACTTTGTATATTGCTTAATAAGGAAAACACGGCTTGTCCTGGCACACAGTGGATCCGACCATATATGGGGAAAAGGATTAACTTGGATACGGTCAAGGACGCAATTCTGAGCTCTTCTTATTTAAAACAAAACCAAAGACAATAAGGAGTTGCCTCCTCTTTGTCCAGTTGGGTTATGGAGGCATTTCTGGTTATAAATAGGCAACATCTTGCAATGTGAGCTTTAGAAATAGCTGTGAACTGTTTGGGGAGCAAATCCTTTCTGCACTTGAAAGAACTTGGCATAGAGCAGGAGCCTAGTGGATGGAGAGAGAAAGCAAATGTTTGCAGCCATGCAGAGCAGATCGAGGCCTGCTGTGGCCCAGCCAGTCTCGGACTGAGCACTGCATCGGTGGGCTGGGAAGGGCCAGGTCGTGTCCCAGATCTGAAGTGGGGAACCACAGACCACACACACCCTCTTTCCTTCAGCCGTCTGCTTCATGGTGTCTGCATCACCCGAATTCCTCGGGCATCACTTACTCACTAATTCATTGACTTCCTCAGCCACATATTGAGCACCCTCCTGGTGGGTCAATGCTCTTGACTTTCCCCTGGTGGCCTCCTCTCCTTTGGTTGCTCTTTGCTCATGGCTAGAGCCCTGGGCTCTGTCCTTGGTCCTTTTCTTTTCTCTTTCTGTACATTTTCCCATGTCCTTGGCCCAGTTTCCATCACAGAGTGATTAAGTGGGGGCCACTCTGCCTGCTATAGCTTTCCAGCTGTGTGACTTTTGGCATGTTTCTCAACCTCTCTGTGACACGGTTTCCTCACCTATAAACTGGGGACGATAAGAAGGCTTCCTTCTTGGGCGGTTATGAGGCTGGGCAGAGTTAATCTCTACAAAGCTCTGAGAATGGTGACAGTACTCAGACAGCAGGTCAGCACTCAAGAGAGCTCTGGGCGCTGCCCTTCTTTGCTGAATAGCCCTTCTCTCAGTAGCTGCTGACCTCCAGCTGCCTGCTGGGCGTCCTCCCTTTAGTCATTTCAGGCCAAGCTCCTGTGCCGTGTCATCACGTGTGTGGCCTTCTGTCAGGGCTTGTGGTGTTGAGGAAGCCAGGTCCTGGCTCTGAGGTGTACAGAGGGGTGGGTGGCCAAGAGCTGCATCATGTGTCCTGCCTGTAGGGGGCGCTCTCCAGGTCACACGCAAGCTGATGGTCTTTGTCCACACCCCTTCCCACTGCTGCCTCTCCCGTGGACAGCCATCTCTGGGAGGCCAGTTAGGCCAAGGGCACGAGGAAGAGGCAAGAAAGGTCCAGGTTTTCAGCCTGAGTGGCGGATTGTGTCCCCCATCCTGGTGCTGAAGTGTTTCTTGATTCTTTGTATCCTCTCCAGGGCCTCGGCCCCTGCCTGGGCCTGGCTTACCACCACTCCTCCACCCAGATGGTCTCCCTGTAAAACCTCTTCCACCTCCTCTTCCTCATCCTCTGGCCTCACTCGGCCAAAGTCAGGTCAGGCCCGTGTAGAGCCCCTCAGAGGGTGCCCGCTGCCCGTTGCCAGGGTTTTCTGGCATAATGGGACCCTGTGCCCGTGCAGCCTCGACTTCCTCTGCTTGAGGCTGGCCTAGGCACTGCCCCCGTGTGTGTCCACTTCCTCTCCTCCTGTTTGCTGAGCGCCCAGCCCCATGGAGTCCTGAAGGAACTGCGTGTTGCCCACCTGGGGAAGGAAGGCTGGCGAGCTTGCGGGCTGCCACAGGGGCGCGGGCCTGCATGATTCACTGTATTCCAGCCATGGCTTTTTCCAGTCAAGCAGAATCACTAAGTGATTAGCTCCTCAAGTCCTTGGCGGCTCCCCGGGTACCGCTGCTACACTCCCACACTCTCTCCCCTCACTCCTCCACTTCTGACTGGAGCAGACTTCGCCACCTCCCGGCAGGGACCTCTTCTTGGGCTCATCCTGGGGGGTGTTTCTGCACTGGATTCTGAAGCTGATTTTGCTTCTTTCCCAGATTAGACCTTCAGGTCTTCCTGAACTGTCTGCGGTCTCTGCCTCAGGAGCCACTCTGTCCTCAGGATGGCCAATGTGAGCACTCCCTCCTCTGACCGACCTCTGCAGAGTCCCCTATCCCCACCTGACTGTGCTTCTGGAAGGCAGGACTCTGCCCCCTCCTCCTCCTCCCCTCTCACAGAGGAGCACACAGAGCTATCACACAACAGATCCTCAGCCCCCAAGTCTTCTTGCCCATGTGACTGCCTCCTTGGGGTGTGCATGTGTGTTTTTTAACCGGGGTTCCATTTTAACCTTTGCTTGAGCCGAGGTTTCTGTGCTGAGACTTCCTTCATAGAAGGCCTGAGAATTCCTTGGGTAGTCAGACTTAGTTTCCAAACTCCCTCACCATATTCTTCTAGGTCCTGGGTTCCTTCTTGTCCCACCTTCTCCCTGCCTTGGGATCCCCAGTGTTGAGGCCTGGTGCCCCAAGTCCATCTACCCGTCCGTGCTAGATTCTGAGCAAAAGCCTTGACCCAGGAGGCCTGTAGATCTCAGACAAGGCTAATCTAACAGGTGGATTGTGTATGTGTCTGGGGCAGAGTATGGGTTGTGCCTTCAGGATGTTGCCCAGGGGTTGGCTTGGTTTGTGAGTAACTTTATCTGCACCCAGATGCTGGGCCCTCAGTGCCCACCCATTAATCTGGGGTCTTCCTGCCTGAGATGTTGGAGCAAAGATATAAGACAACCTCCCTCTCATTCCCACCTAAGGAGGGCAGGTGGCCAGGGTGTAATTTACAAACCTCCTGCTCTCCATCATGGAGCGTGGAGGTTGTCCCCTGTGGACACGTGCGGCCTCTTCTCTGGATTGGATCCCCAGGACTGAGTGGATGCCTCCCCCTCATCACGCCATCCCTCACACAGTGGGCAAAGCTGAGCTGTTCCATTGTTTTCCAAGGGTCGTGCTCAAACATGCCCTCCCCTTCTAGATTACATTGTGCCACCACTCTTGTGACATTCACGAAGGAGCCTTGGGCTTCCCACCTCTCTGGCTAGTTTAGGCAGGGAGAGTGTTCTCTGAATATCACAACTGACTTGGCAAGTCTTCCCTTCATGCATATTTAGGTTGTTTCCAGTTTTTCTTTGTTATAAACAAACTTTGGTGACCGTCTCTGTGGATAACTCTCTTTGGAGGATCAAAATGCCCTAGTATCATTTCGATGCCTAATGCCAAATTGTCACCCTCCGAGGGCACACACGAGGCATGAGGGTGTGTTTCTCCACCCTCCAGGCAACCTGGGTTTGCTTAATGTTTTTATTTTTTGCCACTATGGTAGTGGAAAAATGATATATTGTGTTTGTTTGCATTGACTTGATTCTTAGGGGCCATTTTTAAAATTTCTTGTTTTACAAATTGCCTGTTGACGTTCTTAGCTCATTTTTCTACTGGGGGCTCATTTTAAAGAACTGAATACTGAGAGCTCTTTGAATGTTAGGAATGTAGCAAGTGGTACTCAGCATGCCCGACAGGCCCTTCATAAACCTTTGTTGACAAGTAACTTTGTTTTCTGTCTTGTCTTGATGTTCATTTAACCATAAATTGATTTTAAATTAGAAGTTTTAGGTTTTTATGGCTTTTTCTTCTTCTTTTTTTTTTAAAAAAAAGAAAAACCATCCCTTTTTCCTGCAGGATTTTAAAACTATTCACCTGTGTTTTCTTCTAGAACTTGCAAGTTTTTATAGTTTATATTTGAATCCATGCTCCATCCAGAGTTTTTTATAGTTTAAGGACAAAGGTATAGGTCTAAGCATTCCTTCCCCTGACCTTGCCACCAACAAAAAGCAGCAATCCATTGTCTTGACACTATTTGTTAGAAAATCCGTTTCAGTGCCACTGACTCACTGACTAGAAACGCCACCTATGTCATATACTAAATTCCTATCGGTATTTGCATCTGTTTATGGATTTTTCCTTGTCCATTGGTTTGCTTGTGTTCTGGTTATGAAAGTGCTTTGAATAATAATCACCGAATATTGAGTTCCTACTGTGTTTCCGGTACTTTATATAGTTTGTCTTAAATGTTTCCCAACCCTCTATGGAGTATAGTCCTAATGTTCCCAGGGTCAACAAGGCTTGCCAGCTAAGTGACCTTGACAGGTTCAAAAAGGTAGTGAGTGGGATCAGTCAGGAATCAAACCTAGTGGTGTGTGGCTCTGAGTCTGGTCCTTCTCACGTCTCTGACCTGCCCAACGTGACCCCGCTCCACACTCTCCACAGCACATGGGAGATGGGGCTGCGAGAGTGTCAGCTGGAAGGTAACTGGCTCTTACGTCCCATCACTGAAAACAGAGACTGTGGGGAGCAGAGACTTGCCCCAAGCCTGTCGTGGTTAGAGGACAGTCAGATCTGGGACTGACTCTCAGCTCGCTGACCTTGGATCCCCAGAGCAGTGTCATGAGAGAGCTGGCCTGTTGGCATGGTGATGGGATTATCTGTGCCCTGTCTCGGAGCGGTTACATAAGATTCTGCCTCAGACAGGGCTGGCTGGCGGTCTCCTCGGAGAAATAAGTGGGTCAGGCTCATGCCCAGGTAAACTCTTGCCCCAATGCTGAGTGGAGGAATTACAGGATTCTTTCAGGTCTTAGAGCTATAGAACAGACAGGTCCTTATTGGTCGCACAGTCCACTCCTGCCATGTGTAGATTAAGAAGGTCTCCATATGGTGGTGATCTTGGATACACTCTGAAATCCACAGCCCGTAAAGAGGCCCGTTGGGTAAGAAGCACAGCTGAAACAGCCTTTGGCTGCCAGGGACAGTGGTAGGAAGATATTAGGTAAAACCCCAGCCCGCTCTGCAACTCTGGGACAGCCCTGAGGACAGGCCTTGCTAAACAGCTGTAGGAAGAGTTGGGAGGCTGGCGTGCTGAAGCTTCTCCTCCAGGCCCTCCTGTTTCAATGGTCTTCATGCCTGACACTTGGGGAGTTTTACAGGACTTGATAAGCATAGGTGTGGAGATTGGCACCTCCTGGTAGCTCTTTCAAGTATTCCCGCAGGCTGATTCCCACAGAAGTGCCCTGGCCTCAGATTTGAGTCATTACTGGCCAGTGGTGCAGTGTGCAGGGTGTGTGTCCTTGTGCACGCATGCACACACACACACACGTGTGTGTGTGGAGCCGTTAATTTCTGGGACGGCCATGTCCCCACAGCGCTGTCTGCGCCAAGTCACAGAGTCACTTGGCTACGGTCTGTGGGTTCAGTTCTGCATCCTAGTCTGGGGAGTCCTGTCTCTTGGGCTTTGGCCTGGGCCCCTCTGCCCAGCCATCCTGCCAGCTCCCTTTCTATCACCCATCACCATGCTGGCTCATCTCAAGGGCTCAGCTTGGATCTTCCTCTGGCTCTTCCGTCAAGTCTTTTCTCCCTGACCCAATCCAAAGGTCCACTGTTCTCCCTCTTTTGAAGGCCAATGGCATCTTCTCCGTCACTCATATGGTATTTTTGCACATACTCACACTTTCCCTTATAGCTTGTATTGCTATAATTCTTTCATGAGATGAAATCTTGGTGATTGAATGAGGCAGTAATCCTGTATTTCGCAGCATTAAAAAAAAAAAGATTTTATTTATTTATTTGACAGGCAGAGATCACAAGTAGGCAGAGAGGCAGGCAGAGAGAGAGAGAGGAGGAAGCAGGCTTCCTGCCGAGCAGAGAGCCCGATGCAGTGCTCAATCCCAGGACCCTGGGATCATGACCTAAGCTGAAGGCAGACACTTAACTGGCTGAGCCACCCAGGCGCCCCGTATTTCACACCATTTTATCTCCTCATCAATGCATGGTGCATAGTAGGCTCCTAGGAAATGTCGGTTGCCTGGTCGGTCTGGAGTTAGCCTGTACATTAACACCGACGGAAGTACTCTCAGGCCCGGGAGAGCAGTAGGGGCTAGGCTATTCCGTGGGGTAAGGTGGGCTCATGTACCCTGTGGGCGGTTTTGACCTGAGACAGCCATGGGGGGACACATCAGAGAGAAATACTGAGGATGAGGGGCTGGTGAGCTCATGGGGCCCTGTTGTTGTGAACCTGGCTGTGCTTTATGTGCTGTGCAGGGGGAGAGGGCCCTTGGTTGGTGGGTGAGAGGAGGGGCTGCATCAGAACTTAACTGCTCCCTCCACCTGGAAGGCCTCCTGGATAGGAGGGCTGAGGGGTCTGGCATTAGGCCGTGGGATGCAGTTCCTTCTCACACTCTTTGGGCCTGGATCTTTGTTCTAGTCAGCCCTGGGAGCTCTCAGAAGACTGTACTAGGAGTGGGACATGTTTTCCCTTGAATTCTCAAGGGCTTCTAACTGGGGGCCATTTTTGAGAGAGAGAGAGAGAGAGAGAGAGAGGTGTATAGCGCTTGCCTTTTGTTTGTATGCCTGCCTGGCCTTTCTGGGCTGGATCTGGTGATGTGAGGCTGGTCTGCTCAGTGGTCTACACTGGGCTCACCTGAGTGCAGCTGGCGACGGTCCCCAGCATGGGGGACAGGTTTCAGTTCTGCTCTCCACCATCCCAGATAACACTGAGGCCCCCGTGGCTGGCAAGGCTTCCCCAGGCTCCGCCGGCTGCTTCGGCTCTGTGTTCTCCAGGACTTCCTCCAGCTTCCCTGAACCTCTTCTTTTTCCCACATGCGCTGGCGGCCTCCCTCCCGCCGCCAGGCATTTGCTCATGCTGATTTCTCTGCTTGGACCATCCTTGCCTCCTCTGGGCTCAGGATGACTGATTCCCCGGCATCCCGGTTAGACTCCCCGGCAGAACCCTGCAGCAGAAAGAACGTGGGATTTGGAGTCCGCTAGATGTGGGTTTATACCCTGCCTTCACCACTTCACAGCTGTGCGTGTTACTTCTCAGGGTCTGTTTCCAAAACACGTCAGCATTGACCTCACAGGGCTGATGGGAGGGCTAAGCCGAGGGAGGATGTGCCTGCCCTTGCTTCTCCCCCTTCGTCTGCTGCCATTCTTAGTGCGAGGCCCGTGGGTGCCCCGTCCCCTGGTTGTCTCCGAAAAGGCCTCTCACTCGGAAAAATGTTTCCTGAGCACCTACCGTGGGCCGAGCGCTGGGCATGGGGAACGACTTTTGCTGGAATGTGTGGTACCAAGGGTTGTGAGAGTCAGTCCATACTCCATTCTGGGAGGGAATGCCACTCACGCCGAGCTCTGGTGGCTGGGACGTGATGTGGAAAAGACAGGAAGAAAGTTCTAGGCGGAGGGAAGCAACAGGGTAAGTGGGACCCAGTCGGGCAGGAGCTGTGTTCATGTATTCATCCTAAGAGTAGTAGGAGCAGTTCTCTGTGGTTGTGGGAGAGACATGTCACCTTTGCACCCCTCAAAACAGACCAAAGACTGAGAAGGTCCGAGAGGAGCCTGGGAGAAGAGCGAGGAGGGCAGCTGAGCCCGGGAGAGCCGTGGTTGCTCGGCGTGGGGGTGGCAGCCATGGAGACCTTCTAGAGTCAGGTGGGTCAGTGTGCTGGTGGGTGGGGCATGGGCAGTGAGAGAGGGAGGAAGGAAAAACAATGCCTCCTCCAGATCTTTGGGTCTTGTGAGAGGATGACATATGGATGCACAGAGAGTGGGTTGGGGGGCAAGGGAAGACCAGCCCTCAACTCATCTCCCCGCCAGACTCCGGAGCTGATCTCAGACTACAGGGCTCCATTCGGCCTTTTAGGGCCCAGGAGGATTCCAGAAGACTTGGTCCTAGTTGAGGTTGTAAAATTAGCCCCTCGTTGTTCGTCAGTTAGCAGACTCAACTCTGGATGTGTCCCCTGGTCTCCATGGCTGTCTGTGTTGGCGAGGAGGCCCAGCTTCTCCTGAGCTTCATGCTGGGGCCGGGGTGCTCGGCCTCCTGGGTCTCAGCAGAGCCATCCAGGGTGGGGGTCCCGCCGCCTCACTGGTGTAGGCCCGGGGTCTGCCTGTCCCCCGGCTGTGCTGTATCCAGAGGGAAACAGAATATGTGAATGTAAGCGGCTGCTGGAGACAAATCTACAATTCCTCCTTGTATTGAGAGAGAGTGAGACTACCAGAGGCTACCAGATGTTCTGTGTCTTACAATGTATGTTTTATGGCAAATGAAAAAATATATAAAATCTGTACCCAGAGAGCGCCCTGCTTGCTTAAAGGGAGCTGGATCCTTCCTTTTACTCTTACCCTTTCATATTTTAGGCAAGAATTCCCTTCCGGGCAATGAACTTATCTGCCAAGTTGGGGCCCAGAGGGAACTCTTATGGGGGACTTGTAAACCCCGTCTTTTGAGGAAATCTTGGGGCTGAGGCCACATTCTGCCCCACATGTTTACACAATCGTCTCTCTCAGCTCTGAGGGGCCATTAGAGTTAATTGGGTGAATAATCTGTGTTTAAAAAGTCCCCAAATACGTATTTACATAATCCATGCTTTGCCCAAGCCTGTTCAAGCCTATTTGTGGGATCTGGAGTGGATCCTGGGCTTAGCATCTTATTCCCGCGTCTCTAGAGCAGCTTCTCCTCTTGGTGACTGTCCTTTGGTGGGGACGGGGGCGGGCAGGTTCGCCTTCCGCTTGGTGTCCTGGCAGGGCCTCGTAGCCATGAGATCTTCCTCAGCCTTCATCAAACATGCTTTATGGATCACTGGTCATGGCAGGCGCCGTGTGGGAGGAAGGTTTCAGGGTCTAGTAAGTTTGGGAAGCACTGCATCTTACCTTGGCTCTTGGAGATTACTCAAGGACAGGATTACACAGAGACATGCAGTAGGGAAACTGAGGCAGCTTTGTCTAGTCTTGCTTCTGTCCAATGCATCAGAGCCTCTCTGGCCCACAGCCCTGATGACTATCCCATCGAAATGGAGTTCTGCAGAAAATGACCTGGCAAACAGCGATCCCACTCCCATTTTTTGCAGGGGGACCATCCCCTCGGGTTTTGGTCATGCACCCCAACACTGTGTTTGCTGACTTTGGCCAGTGTGTACAGTCATGTCAACTATGAGCACATGATCCCCAAGAGTGCTTTCTCCCATGAGAACAGTCTTGCCTGATTCTCGGAGTATTTGAAGTAGGCACATGGGGGTTGCATAGAGACACAACACCACGGGTCAGGGGACCCTTACAGTCCTGTGTCCACCTAGTTGCTGGAATTTCTTCTACAGCATGGTCTCTATGGGTCACATCAGGGTCGTAGGGCATCACGAAGTATGTTCTGAGGCCAGAGCCTGCTTGCGACACCGGCGGCCCACTCACACTCTTGCTTTCCTGCTGTTTTGAATTGGCCTCCTTCTCAGGGACTGTGGGTTACCTCACCTCAGGTAACCCACAGCTTCCACATGACCCAGGATTGCCATTTCCCAGGGCAGAAGCTCAGGAGCAGCCTAGCTACAGACTGTTCCTACATCACGTGGATATTCTCCGGTGATATCGCGGGGATTGGAACCGTCAGCGGTGAAGAGTTCTTGGTGTGTTACCCGTGCAAATCCGTCTAGTCCACGTGGGCAGATCCCAGTGTGCATGGGGACTGTGGCCGGGGTTTGGGGGAAGAGAAACAGAGCCCGCAGGGTGCTAGGGCCAGCATCCACACCGGCTGTGTGTCCTCCTTTGCAGCTGACTTCAGTGACATCCCCCCAGGAAGCTTGGAGTCAGCCCCAGTGTGAGTATTTACACCACAGAAATCGGCAAACACTCCAAATCAGGTTTTTATTTATTTTCTCAGAGAGCTGGCTGTTAAGTGTTTGCCTGCACATCGCTGGACAGAACCCAACGTCCTAGGCCCAGCTCTTTCAGATTAAGCACAGAGGAGAAGCTAGAGCCTGAGGAGAGAGAATTGAATGGAAGAGGGGAGGGCAATGAGCTTCTGTGACTTGGGACGATACATAGGGTGAGACGCATTTAACATGGAGTAAATGTTTATCTCTCTTAAAATGGAGGTAGTTGCAAAAAAAAAAAAAAAAAAAAAAAGGCTGTAGAGACTGAACTGGAGATGAGGGAAGGGCAGGGACCCTTCTGGAAATATCTGCGAGCCCGTACGGAAGCAGTGCCACACCACGGCAGGCGATGAGCTCACAGAAGCAAGTTGCAGCCTGTGCACGCTGGGCTGGAAAGCCATTGGTGCGTCCGTGTCTTGAGTCTGTCTCTTGGAGGGGTGTGGACAGGGGCTCCAGCCGTGAGATGGTTAAATCAGAATAACAAGGGGTGATTTAGCTCTCAGCCCCTGACATTCCCTTGCTCCCCGCTCTGGCTGGCCCTGCTAATGCTCCCGGGTTGCAAATCTACCTATTTGTCAAGCCTCTCTCCACCGCCTGGCTCTCTGTGGCTGCTTGCGTGCTTTATTAAAGAGGCGTTTGCTACCTGTCATCTCAAACGGCCTCCTTTATCCAAAACAGAATAATAGAGATATCTCCCTCCAGGGACTCCGGATGCAAATGCCCGAGGACAGGTTGCCAATTTGCTGCGTGTATTAGGGGAAGGAAGCTGTCAAGGGAAACGGCCAGGATCCAGGCTCTTCTAACAAGCTCATTTCTGGGTTGAGGGGAGACCCAGGCTGCTCTAGTTTAGATTACGCGGGCACGAGCCTTCGCCTTCCTACGGACAGCTGTCAGCGGCAATCTCGTTTCTCCCCAGGAAATAAAATTGGCTTTTCTTCCTCCTTCCCCTCCCCCAGCCCGGCCTCGGGTAATAGAGGCGCTGCCAATAGCGGTCAGGAAGCCCTTGCGTGAGCGGGGCTGCGGGCAGCAGGCTCTCTGCTCTGTGGCATGTTGGGCCCTGGTTTGCAGCCTGAGGATGGAGGTCCTGGCAGGTGTGGCCTTGTTCGCTGAGGGCTGAGAGAGCACGTCCTTCTCCCCCAAGGGAGTCTAACTAAAGCAAGAACATGGTCCTGGTGGCACCTGGGCAAAGATGCTCCCCTTGACCCTCATCCCAGAGGCGGGGCACCGGCTTCCTTCCTGATCAGGAATTCCCCCACACTTAGTGACCACGTTATGGACCCCATATAAGGTTGTTCGGTTTGACTCCTGCTCACCCTGTAAAGGAGAACCGTCCCTGCTCTGGGACCATTCAGCATTACACTCTGGATCCAGGGACTTTCTGTCCCCAAGAAGACTTTTGGCAGCAGAGGACTCAGGCACACGAAAGGGGTCCTGCGACACCCCCGGGGGAACCCTGTGCACTCTTCCCTGCCCTTTCACAGGTGAAGAAGCTGTGACTCAGGGCCTTACCTGTAGCTGGTAAGTGCCAGGCTTTGGACGTGAACCTGGGACAGGACTGTTCCATGTCCTGTGTGGTTCTGTTTAGGGTCACAGGGGCCGTGCTTCACTGGGGGTTCACAGGGCAGGGAGAAGCTGGCTTCCTGCTTCTCTGGGTTATTTCAGTGTCACTTCCTTGTGGGATTGAAGTTGTCCATTCACCCCGGGGACCCTGCAGCCCTGCAGGGACTCCTGACCGGGGAGTGGTCGTCTTGCTTGGTTGGATGTGTGTGAGGCCTCTTGGGTCGCTATCTGTTGTCTTGACTAACAGGATCGCTGCTTGCCCCCATGTCCTTACCTCCACTCCCTCCCCATCCCCCAACCCCAAGCAGCCTCAGGACCAGGAGAGCCCCGGGCAGGACCTCGAGTGCATAGATGTGTTCTGTGAGTGTGTCAGGGGCTTGTGTTGGGGGTGGGCCGAGGTGACCTAGTACGTGGAGACGCCTCCTGGGTCCATGTTGTCGTCTGAAGGCAAGAGCTGGCCAAGGAGCACAGGGCCCTGGGGCCAGCCATGGAAATGAACCTCAGCGTAGAGTTCAAGGTCCTGTGGGGCAGGCTGGCCCTCGGTAGCTCCCCTGGGCTAGACAGTGCTCTTTATGCATTTGGTTGCCCCCCTGTCATCTCACGTGTTTTTGGTAGGTACTTAATGCTTGTTGCTACTCTGTCTCACCCCTTCGGGGCCTCTCTTGCAGCCCCTACCAGAGCCAGTGGTGTACCAGGTATGTGCTGCGTACAAGCCTCATTCATTGACAGGTCCAACCCTGCACTTGCTTTGCTCTTATTTCCTTCCCAAGGAAGGTGTCCTAGCCTTCTTGCACACCTGTTGCAACCTCTGCCCTCTCCCAGCTCTTCTCCAAGGTGGGCTGCTTGGCTCACCCCACCCCACTGCCTGGTTAGTACCCCCATTTTGTTTTTAAAGATTTATCTATTTGAGAGAGAGAGAACGGGAATGCAAGGTGGGGAGGGGCAGAGGGAGAGATAAAATCTCAAGCACTCCCTTGCGGAGCACAGAGCCCGAAGTGGGACTTGATTTCATGACCCTGAGATCCTGACCTGAGCCGAAATCAAGAGTCGGCAGCTTACCCATCCACCCAGCCACCCCTCAGTATCCCCGCTTTACACACGAGGGAATAGGACTTCGGAGAGGTTAAGGTCAGAGCAGAATCTGCAGCCAGACCTGCTGACATCAAAGTCTGTGCCCCTTGTCCTGCCAGAGATGTACATTGCAAGTAGCAGAGGACTTGGGGTCAGAAGCCCATAGGACAGAACCACCTCAAGAGGCTGAGTCCCTTGATTGCTCTGGGTGTTGGCTCTTCTGTGCAGAGGGTCTGAGGGTCTGAGATGTCCCATCTGGCCCGCAGCTCTGGGCTAGCTAATAGGAGGAGGGCAGACTGTGTGGGTGAGTAAGCAGAGGAAGAGAATCTGCAGAGCTGGGCTCGAGGGCTCAGATCTTCCTGGGCTGGGCTTGCTGCTGGGTCCTCAGCCTGGAAAGATGTTGGTCTGGGGTTGGGTTTTCTTGCTGACAGGACCTCAGTCAAGCTGGGGCTCTGAGCCAACCCATGCAGCCACCAGCCCCTGGTCTAAGATGCCCTGTGGGGACTCTGCCAGTGTTGGCCGAGCGGCCCCAAGGCAGACGGGACACAGGTGCCTCTGCATTCCATGGCAGGACAGCCATCCCCACTGCCAGCCCAGTATACTGGCCATGGAGTCCAACCGAGGCCGACGAGCCCACAGGCATCTGTCTGAAGTTCCATGCTTCCTAGAATACACCGTCAAAAAGGTAGCCTTTAGAATGAAGGATGACAAATGCAGAAAGAAAAAATGGAGTATTTGTGGGTATTGGCTCATAAATGATAGTGGTATGCTTGAGGTCCCAACTTGGAGTAGGACCTCTGGACGCCTCATTCATTTGAGGCGAGCCCCAGCTGTCTCATCCCGTCCTAACACACAGCCAGGGGTCATGTAGTCATTGAGCAAATCTATCAAATGAGAATGATCCCAGTTCCTGTCTCAGAGGCTTGTGGGCAAAGGAATGAGATGACAACATCTGGTATGCAGTAGGCACTAAATAAGTGCTTGGAGCTCTTCTTCTGTAGGTGGGGCAGGGGAGCTTGGAACACGGTGCTTCCATGACTTGTTCTAGCTTCCTCTTCACCTGCTGTCCCTCTGCTCTGGGATTCTGAGGCCTCACAGCAGAACACAGACGCTGTAATTTCTCCAGGGAAGATTCCCCAGGAGCCAACATCCCGGAAGTCTTTGAGTAGATGTGTGAATGCCAGAGCTGGAGAGGCCTCAGGGGCATCATGGAATAGCCCAGAGGGACCCAAATCTCTTCCCAGCACTACCACCCCTGCAAATGACCTGGGGCAGCCCACCTCCTCTTTGTCCAAGGGACCTGATCTGTCCGAGCCTGGAACTGTACAGAGGTATTCTCCTTCCAGACCCCCTAGGGGTAAACGAACCCCGGCCTTTCATCCTGCTGCCTTCCTCAGGGCCTAGACAGCTCAGGCCGGCAGATGTCCTCTGTCAGGGCCTACAGAGCTGGACTTGGCTTAGGGAGAAGCCATTGTGAAAGGGTTTGTGCATTCGGGGAAAATCAGCCCCAAATAACTCCCAGATTCAGGTCCAAGCAGTGCAGGTGAAGGCAGGTAGGAAATTACAGCCACTTGAGGCTTTCTCTCCCAGGGACTTGATTAAAGCTGAGGAGTGTTGGAGCTCAAATAGCTGGGAAAAGTGCCCTTTGATATGCTCATTTGGTTTTAATTTTGGGGGGCACAGGGCAGGCCCAGCTTGTTTTATTTCTGCTTCCTTTTAGCGGCTTTCACTTGGCTCCTATCCCCCACTGCCACCCCTCCCCTGCTGGAGTTTGTGAATTTCAAGGTCAGCTGAAAGTCAAACTTTACCATGTTGGTGATGAAATGCAAGCAGATGTGGCTGGTTTGGCTGATGGCGGCCACACCCTGTGGGTGATGCCTGGCAAAATTAACAAAGTCTGATCACTTACAACCCTGGGTTTCCATCCCGGAGATTCAGATTTCAAAGTGAGTGCCAATCAAGCTGGTGTTTACCGAGGTGGGTAGAGGGAAGTGATGCCGCCCGGGGAAGGTGTGGCCGTCCCATCCCAGCCTGCTAGCAACTGAGAGCGGGCAGATGGGTGCTTGTGTTGGGGACTGGCCTTCATCACGTGGTGCTGGCCCTGCTGGGGGACGTTGAGCCCTGGGCCTCCTTGCTGGCAGAGAGGGTTGGTGGATCTTCCACTGCTGGTGACGTCCCATGCCTGTCCAGCTGCCCTCTCTCCCTTCGAAGAAGGTTAAGCCATTGGAAGCCATTGGTAAAGGCTTGCCACGTGACTGGCACTGGGTTGGCAGTGACCTCAGGGAGAAGGTCAATTTTCAGCTCGGCTTCCCGGCGTCACCCACACCCCTCTATGACTCACAGAGTGGCCCAGCCGGCTGCCTCCTGCCCCAGCACTCTGGCAGATATGGTCGAGTGGTGCAGAGAGGAGTGGCTTCCTGATGTCCCAGCTGCTTCTGGCATGACCCCAGGCGCTGCCCCTTGGGCTCCAGGGAAGGTCTCGTAGTGCTCCCTGATGGGGTGGGGAAAGGGGGTTAAGGGACTGTGGCAGCTTTGTGCACGGCACACCTGGGATTCCACCTCCTAGTCACATGCCGGGACCGGCTAACCCAGCAAGCAGGGACTCTCCGAACACTTGGGTTTCTTTCTCTGCGCTCACCAGTTCCGCCCAGCCCAGCCCAGCCCATTTCCCTGCACCCACTGCCTCCCAGAGCCCCGTCACAGGGTGGAGCAGAATCCCGCCCGCCGAGAGGCAGGGGGGCTGAGGGGCGGGGGGGGGGTGGGAGTCAGTGCTACCTTGGAAAGACAGCTCCACTGGTGGTCAGCCGTGGACAGGGGCACACTCCTCCGTTCCTCCAGGCCTCAGTTTCTTTGTGAGAGGGGGAGCGGAGCCCTCCTCGGAGCGGCGGTGAGCCCGAGGTGAAATGGTGCGTGTAAAGTGCCTGGCACAGTGCCTGCTGCCTGACTCTCGGTAATGCCCGCTATTAGAGCTATTGTCCAGACCCGGCAAGAGCTGCTGGAGAAGGCAGCGCGGGAGGGCCCTGCCCGGGGCTCCCCTGTGGCCTGCTGGGATTTCCTAGCCGTGGAGCCCAATTACCCAGCCTTCCCCTGCGTCCAGGAGGGCTGGCTCTTCCTCAGGGTCCTTGCCCCCAGCTCGATGGGGGAGCGGAGGCACATGTGGACAGAGTCAGCCCCCCCCCCCCCCCCCCCCCGTCTCCCTCCGCACCCTCCCCTTTCTGAGTGGCAGCATCGTGCGGACAAGTGACCTGTAGAAAGTGTCCTCTAAATTTGGGAGTTGTCCAAAATGGGGTGAGCTTTCACATCGTGTTTTTTTTGGGGGGGAGGGGGGTGGTGGGTAAGAAATCCTGCAAGAAGAAAATTCTGAACGCAGAACAAAGCAGAAGAGCCTGCCGCAACAGCCCGTGTGAGTCAACCCGGAGCGCCTCGCAAACAGCCTGCCTTGTTAAAATCAGTCCCTTGGTGCAGGGGGGATTAGCGCTCTGCAAACTTGCCATCCCAGGCCTGCCTGCATTTTTACTTTACCTCCTCTCCATCTCTGGATCCCCCTTCATACCCAGGGGAATTTCCCCAGCCCATAATGGCGGGCAACTCCCATTGCTAAAATGATGGAGAGTTTTTTTTTTTTTTTTCCTTGCCTTGGGCACAAAAATAGTCACTTGGGCTGGGGATAGAGAGAGGCAGAGACATTGTCTGGAACCCCCCCCCCCCCCGACTTTGTCTCCTGCTCTGGCTGTTGTGGGAAGGATCAGGGAGACCCGAGTGAAAGTGCTCTGACAGTGGGCCCTCTCCAGGTAACCGTGTAGGGAGTTCTAAGTGTTGTTCCTTTTTGCCTCTTCCTCCAGGAAGCCTTGCCTGGTTTATTTACTCTTCAGCGTTGGGACCTCCCCTCTGGGGTTCACAGACATAACTGTTGACACATGGCAGCCCAGGGGTTGTGCACGATGGTATCCACAGGACGTGCTGACCATCCCCTGTCCAGGCGGCTACCTGCTAGTGTGGCTTGTGTGCCGATAGCAGTACGTCTAAGATGGAGCAGCAGGCCACACCCAGGAGAAGCTTCCAGACCTCCCTGCCCCTCTGGGCTGGCTGGAGCAAGACTGGCTGGCTAGCCCAGGTTCTGGAGCACCAGCCCTTTCTCTCCTCCTGTTTGCTGAGCCTCCCCAAGCTTTGGTAGCTCATTATTTCTCCGCTGGCTGGGGGATGAGTGGGAGAGGCTGCGCCAAAGGGAGGGCCAATTACCAGGGCCTACCGCCACGCAACGCCTTGGACGCGTTTTCTCAAATGGCGAAGCCCTCTTTAGGGAGAGGCAATTTGTGGGGAGCTCAGGGTAGCGTAATTTATGGGCCCCCCTCTCTCCCAGTTAAGAATGAGGTGGCTGTGGCTTAATTTAATTAGCTGGGTTTAGCTGAGCACGGGACCAGGATGGGCCCGGGGTCCTGGTTAAACGAGGCACATTTCTCTTCTGAGGCAAGCGCGGCAGAAGAAGAAAAGGTCTAAAGTTACTTGATTCATTTGGATCATTTGGTTAGAGATGTCTTCCAGTTTGAAATATAAAGCCACTTATTTTTCTTAACAAGAACCCAGCCCACCAGCTACAGTGTTCTGCTCATGCATTTAATAGGAATAATTGCACAGAGCTCAAATTATCATAAGCTAATGCTGTTCGCGCAGATGCAGCCTCGTTCCAGTTTTCCCACAGGGAAGCGAGCGTGCTGTGCTAGGGCCGGGAGAAGCCGCCAGCCTCCTGGGCTGCCACGCGTTGCCTGGCTCTGCTCTGCACTGACTCGTCAGCAGAATTTCTGGGAGTGCATGCCACCGGGCTGGGGCCATGGAGGGACTTCTAGAAGGGGCCGGGGTAGCAGGTGTTTCCTATATGTGATACATAGCTCTCAGCTGGGCATAACTCTCTGTAATTTCCCAGGATGGTCATGGTCAGAAGAGAAGGTGAGGTTTGCAAGGGGTCCGGAAGTACTAACATTTCAGGTGACAGCAACGGTTGTAATGATGATTAGGGTAGTGGCCTTGTTTTATAGTTGAGGGACCAGGGGTGCTGCGGGGCACGACACACCTGGGAATCCACCTCCCAGTCACCTGCCGGGACTGGGGACGGACCCTGGACGCAGTTTTTTGGACTTCCCAGAGCGCAGGGGGATTCGATGGAATTCATAGACACAGATCCCTTGAGCAGATATGACGCATGGACAGGGGAGAGGGCCATGAGCTGCTTGATCTTGGGTAAGGGTTGCTAGCCTCCGTTTCCACGTCTGTAAAATGGGGATCCCAACCCCTGCTCCAAGTCGCTCACAATTTGGTTTAGGCTGCCCTTGAGAGAAAGAATCCAGGTGAGAGGGCTCTGCCAAGTGCTGCCAGGTTTTTCGAATCGTTGCCCTCAGAGTGTTGTCACCTGTACGGGGAGAAGCTGCCTGACTCAAGCCAGGCCTCATTTTGAGCTCAAGATGACCAGAAGGGTCAGAGTTGCCAGAACCAGGGGTGGGCTGCTGACTGTGGGTGGCCTGGATTTGAGCCCTGGGGCTTTCCCCAGAAATGGCCCTCGTGTGGATCCCGTGTGGCGAGCTGAGGGTGCTGTGTGTTTGAGCTCAGTGGGTCTCGACTATGTCGGTCCACAGACGCAGAGCCTCAGCTGAATCACCTGTGGGAGGCACAGGGCTATGTTATCAGAGGCCCATTGCTTTCCTAGCCGGCGTGGCTCACCTAGGAACCGGAGAGCGACCGTAGGTAAGTCCTCTGTGTCCTATCCCCTTCTGTTTCTCTCTTTCTCTTTCTCGAGCCTCAGGTGAAGTCTTGAGGAAACCCTGGCAGGGTCTGGCCACCGTGGCCGGGCTTCAGGTGGTGGCAGGCGCCTCGAGTGTGGCCGGTCTTCACAGGGCCAGGCTCAGAGGCTCGGGGCATTTGCCCCATGCCATCAGAGAAGCTGTGCTGGTCCTCAGTCAGCAGAAAAGGGAGTGCAAGTGTTGCCGGAGGCCCTTGTGATCGCTTTCCCCCAAGAGCGTGGCCTGCTATGACTTCACACAGCAAATGGAGCTGTCGCCTTCCATCCCAACTGTGTTCACTGCTTCAAAAAAGCTGAGTGAAGATTATTCCAATATTTATCTTAGCACAAAACTAACATTTCAGGGCCCGTGCCCATAACTCACATGTTGATGGGGAACACATTGTGTGAATGTAGTGCAAATATATACAAGGCGGGAAGTTGCTTATATTTAATAGGGAAACAAGAAGTAAACATTTTTGAATAAAAATGGCAAAGCCTTGGGTTCTACGAATTGCAGTTTCTTGGCGAAACATATTTAACTGGCACTCCGTAGGAGCGGTCGTGTGGGCTGAGCGTTCAGCAAGGTCAAAGTGGAGTTCTTATTACCAAGGGTGCCTGCCTCTGGCGACCTTGGGGGGCGGCGATTTCATGCTCCGGGCCTTGCTGGGCTCTCGCTAATCTAGAAGCCGGCGTGTGGCTCCGGGAGGTTCCCTTCCTCTTCTTGGTGTCTGCATGTGTTCGCCTCATGCAGACACTCACACGTGGCGAGAGCCCGTGTAAAGGCACGTGGGCAGGGGCAGAATGCCGTTCAGGGCGGCTGCCACTTAGCCTGAAGCCTGAGCCTCCCTGGAGCATCTCCTGGGTGGAAAGGAGAGATATGCCTCCCCCTACCCGGACCCCTGCCATGGTCTCCCTCTAGGAATTGTTGAGCCGTGGAAACTGTGGCTGCCGCTGGCAGCTGGCACCTTGCAAAGAAGGGCTTGTGGGACCTCACATAAACACTCAGGTGCCTGTCTGTACAGATGGGGGGACTTGACGCTGGCAGGCTCTGTTTCTGTGACCACAGTGGGGTGTGGATGTGGGGGCACTCACGGTTCCTTCTGGAATTCTCCAGCCTGCATGTCGGCTCTGGGAAGTGTTCGTGGAGCTGGCACTGGTGAGCCCTGACCCCCGGCCTCTGGTCCCTGTGATGATCTAGCAGGTGGCCGGTCTCAAGGAGCAGAGCCGCTCTGGGTTGCCGCGTGCCCATTCCTGGGGCATTCGTTTGAGTTCCCACGGTGTTTTTACTGCAAGGGGACAGCCCTGTGACATCTCCAAGTGAGGCAGGGACACTTCGGCGTTGTTCGCATGGCTCTGTTCATGATCACGGTCTTGTTGCCCAAAGTTTCATTTCCTCCCTGGCCGAGCTTTGTGTTTTTATGGGCTTCCTGGGATGGCAGAACGTTATAAACCTTGATGCTGTACTTTGCAAGGACACCCAGAAGTTCACGGGTGTGTGTGTGTGGGGGGGACCTGGAATCTCTCTGGGCTAGTTCCCCAATAGCGTCCAGCCTAGCTGTGTGCTCAGAGCTATGTGATGTGCTGGGAGAGGGTGGCAGGGCAGAGAGGCACAGAAAGAGGTGCATTTAGGTCAGGGAGGGCTCCCAGGGTACTACTGTGTGACTAGGACGGGAGTTAAGATTTCATGTGGGGGATACAGAGGCCATTTGTCACAGGGGTTTTGTTCTGGCCACCAGAAGTTATAATAAATTGAAAAGTAAAAGAATCATCAGGCTAACGCAGTGTTTATAGACAGGCCAGAGACTGGTGTAGGTACCTCACAGGAATTAATTCCTTTAAACCCCACAAGTCTGTGAGGTCAACATTATCACTCACATTTTACAGATGTGGGTAATAGCCATTTGACCCCAACCAAATGCTCATGTGTTGGAGCTGCCATCCGACCCTGGGCTGTCCACACGGCATATGCCTCTGGCCACTATGGTGGGTTCCCACCAGCAACTGCTTCATGACACTATCTTGGCTGCGGCTTTTCCCTAGGACCTTGGTGTTTTGCTGAAGGCCCCGACCTGGATGTTTCCTCTCTGTGCCCAGGGATGGATGGGATGGTGTTGGGGGCCGTGAGGAGAGGGCAGGTCAGGATGTGGCTGGTCACTGTCCAAAGCCGAGCTGGGCAGGCTTTTTTTTTCCTGGTGGGGAAGGGCCTGTGAGCTGTGCCGACGGAGGAGAGTGTGGGCCAGCTCTGCCCTGTCCAAGCTAAGAGCCTCATTCCAAGAGGGGCAGGTGGGGCTGCAGCACGAGTTGCATGATGGAATTGAGGCCACACTGTACCTTTCCTCTGGCGGTTTCCAGGGAGTGGATACCATGGGATATTCTCCCCCACCTTACCAATGTCTTTCACAGGCGTCAAGCTCTTACTTTGCCCCCCACTGCCCCTACCATTATTATTATTATTATTATTATTTTTTAAGATTTTATTTATTTATTTGACAGGCAGAAAAGCAGGCAGAGAGAGAGGAGGAAGCAGGCTCCCTGCTGAGCAGAGAGCCCGATGTGGGGCTCGATCCCAGCACCCTGGGATCATGACCTGAGCCGAAGGCAGAGGCTTTTACTCACTGAGCCACCCAGGCGCCCCAGCCCTGACCATTATTATCTGATCCGAGCTCCAAAGCAGACAGCAGTACGGCCAGCGCATGTCTGAGAAGCAGCCGGTGGAGAGCCCTTTGGCCGGGCTGGGTGTGTGTGTGCTGTGAGAGCGCAGTGAGGCAGAGGCACGGTGCATCTCCACGCTCAGGCTGGGGCTCGGAAGGACAGGAGCTGTGACAGGGAAAGTGCTGGTGCTGCTTTGGAAGAAGACGCCCGTGTGAGAGCGATTTCTGATATAAGGCATTATCCAGGGCGTTTCTGGATCTTTAGGTGTGTGGTTTGGGGACATATGGCCAACAGGGACAGATTCCTTCACTAGGTGGGTTGTTGGGGAGCATTCAGCTTCAGGTTGGGGGCTGTGGGAATAGTTTTTTTTGGGGGGGGGAATGGAATCTTTGTGAGAAGGGCTACATGGAGAGCTCAGGGAACAGGCTTTTGCCAAGCATATTGATGGAAAATGGGTGTCGAAGCTGAAGAACGAAAGGACACCCAGGACCATCGGTGTGTCCGTGGAGGGTGAAAACTGTAAAACTTGGGATGCTGGTCTCTGAAAGCCCCGTTTCTTCCTGCGTAAACCTGTTCCTGTCTTCTTGACCATGTTAGCTGTTCTCCAGGAGCAGCCTAGCCATGTCCTGTGTGTCTGCTAGCAACCAGCTCCCCGAAGAATGACCTAAGGGGCCACCTCGGGCAGTCTCTGAGCCAGGAAACAGTGGAGGGGGCAGACAAAGCAGGTGTGTTTGCCAGAGTGTCCGATTTCTTCTTTCCCTGAAGCGGACCCATGGATGTTGCCGTGGGATTGCCGGGGAAGGACAGAGGTGGTACCTCTTGTGGGGTGAAGTGACACCTTGCCTCAGCTAGAGGGGGCAGAGAGGTCTGCTTGGGTGATGTGACTGGTCTTCAAGGCTTAACAGATGCCTGGATAGAGGACAGGCAGGGGTGTCTTATTTTAGGGGAGCTTTTTGAGAAAGAAAAACAGTTCTTTGTCTACCTAGAGGACCATCTCCCATTGCCGTGGAAACAGCTGGAGGGAGGGGTGGTGGTGATGGGACTTGCTCTGGGGGAGGTGCCGGGGCAAGAGCTGCAGGCTGGCCCCAAAGCCTCTGTCCCTCTGGGCTCATTCTGGACCCCGCTAATTCCAGCAAGGCCCTCATGGGGCAGAACACACTGGGTATGGAGCTCAAGTGCCTTGAGGGTCTGCTCTCCATCTGAGCCCCCAGTGCTCCCTCCTCCTTCCTGCTTTCTCTGCTCCAGGGGGCCCTGGGTCCCCAGGCATCAGGCTGCTGTCTGCCTAGGGCCAGCGCGAGAGCTATGGGGCTCCTACCCAGGCTTCTCCTGGAGTGTGGTCTGTGTATGACCAGCGGTACCGATGCCTCCAGAAGGCCCCTCGAGAAACTTGTGTTTGGTGTATATCAGAAGATGTTCACCAACATGGGAGACTGCAGGTATTAGAACCAAGATGAGACCCCGAGTCTGTGGGTGGCAGCAGGCTGTGGGGGGTCAGAGCAGGCTGTGGGGGCCAGACTGCCTGGTTCAAATACTGCCCCTGCCCTTGACCGATAGGGAGCCCTTGGGCTTGTTGCTTGCTCTTCCTGTCTAATCAAGGATCAGAGAAGATCCTCCTTCTAGGGCTGTTATGAGAATTAAGTGAGTTAATGCACGTGAAGCATTTAGAAAGTGCTCAGCGTGTATTTCTCAGTTGGGGTCAGTTACGATGACTATTGGTCACTGTTGAAGAGCAGTGTTGAGCAGATCACAGTGAAAGTGGTCTGCAAAGAGCCAGCCCTGAAGTCTTCTTCTTCTTCTTTTTATTTTTTTTTAAAGATTTTATTTATTTATGTTATAGATTGAGAGACAGAGCAAGAGAGGGAACACAAGCAGAGGAGTGGGAGAGGGAGAAGCAGGCTTCCTGCTGAGCAGTGAGCCCCTGATGCGGGGTTCGATCCCAGGACCCTGGGATCATGACCTGAGCTGAAGGCAGTCGCTTAACCAACTGAGCCACCCGGGCACCCCATCAGCCCTGAAGTCTTGTTCTTTGTGCACAGACCAGCCTAGATTCCTATTTCAGCTCTGTCCCTGATCTCTTCATGTGCCTGGGGAGATATGTTAGCTGTCCACCTATTATATATTTGTATCAGAGGAACATTGTGCTGACCTCGCAGATGCAGGAGCTTAAAGATTCAAGACCCACGTGGTGGTGTGACTGGCACAGGGGAGGCACTCTTGTGGCAGTGGCTGGCACATTACTGGCCTTGGTGACACTGCCCTGTGAGCCTCCTGAGGGTTGGGGTCGTGTGTGGTCATCTTAGGGGCCCAGATATGCCCAGCGTGGAGTAGATGGAACAGACTTTGGGGGCTGCTTCTGTATTTTGGGGTTGTATTCTGGGGGTGTATTCTGGGGCTGTATTCTGGGCTGAGGAACAGACGGCTTCTGGTGAGGGGCAGGGCCGGTGGGGCTACTTTCCTGAGAAGCTCAGCTTGCTGCAGGGGCATAGCTGAGGAGGGGCCAAGAGGAGGAGAACGGTAGGATTTTAGGCTGCCTGGAATCTGAAACTGCCTGTTCTTGGGAAAGTGTGAAGAGAAACAAGGCAAGTTGGGTGTTTGAGCCAGAGTCAGCCCTCCTGGGCCACGAAGACTGTGACCTGCCCTCTCAGGGCCTGGCCATGTGTGGTCTGTGAATTGAAGTTTAAGTCCACAGGGCTACCCTCCCATCATGCTCTGGGCTCCACAGCTGAGCCCTTGGTCCCACTGGGAACTGGCTGACCTCTGCCTGCCTTCCTCCAGTCCCTGGAGTCCCTCAGGAGGAGTCTCAGGAGGCTGGAACCATGGCCTGTCAGGCCTGCTTTCGAGAAGGCTGGAAGGAGAGGCCTCTACAGGGCTTCTGTGGGAAAACCTAACAGGTCTTCTGATGCTTGGTCTGAGGGAATGCGGCTGTGGAGTTGGGAGTGTCAGAGGGTGCACAATTGCAGTATGGTGTCCTAGGGCTGGCAGCCTGAAGACTCTAGGGACCTGGAGTGTTGAGAGACCCCTTATGAGTGGTTTGGAGCCCCCTCCCAGGGAGAGAAAATTAGGGTCCTGAGATCTGGCCTTGACACTTCTGATGGAGAAGGTCACAGGCTTCTAGCCATGGTGTCTGGAGCTCTATAGGGGCCATGGGCTGCTTTTGTGAAATTATCTTTTTTGTGTTTTGCTTTGAGGGAAGGGAGGATATTTTAGTCTGTAGTTCTTTGTCCCTTGTTTTCAATGAAGGGGTCTCCAGTTTTTTTTTTCTTTTTTTTTTTTTTTTTCCATTTTTTTGTAGCTATTGTCTATCATCAGGGGACAGAGAGTGGCCATCTGTGTGTGGGAATAGTCCTAATAATCAAAAGATGGTCTTCCCTTTGTATCAGTTCTGCTGTTGAGTTGACATTTATTATGCATTCCTCTGTGCTTGACGTGTGCCTTAGGAGCCCCAGGAGGTAGATGTTAGCTCCATTTTACAGATAGGGAAACTGAGTTTTAGAAATCCTGACTACACTGAATTAAAATTAAAAAAAAAAAAAAAGAAATCATGACTTACTTTGGTTATTACTTGATCTTAATATTGTTTAAAGGAGCATACATAATACACAGCTTAGTAAGTGTACCCAAACTCAGGAATTTTTTTTTTAATTCAAGTATAACTAGCATACAGTGTTATATTGTTTTCAGGCGTACAATATGATGATCCAGTGCTTCTCTACATCACTCAGAGCTCATCATGATCAGTGTATGCTTAATCCCCTTCATCTCTTTCAACCATCCCCCCCATAAGCTCCCCCCCGGCAACCACCATTGCTCTGTGTTTAAGAGTCTGTGTTTCTCATCTCTTTTTCCTTTGTTCATTTTTTTGTTCTTACATTCCACATATGAGTGGAATCATATGGTATTTGTCTTTTTAAAAGAAGATTTTATATATTTATTTGCCAGAGATAACACGAATAAGAGAGCACAAGCAGGGGGAGCAGCAGGCAGAGGGACAAACAGGTTCCCCGCTGAGCAGGGAACCTGACGCAGGGGCTCGATCCCAGGACCCTGGGATCAAGACCTGACCCAAAGGCAGATGCTTAACCAACTGAGCCATCCAGGTGCCCCCATATGGTGTTTATCTTTGACTTATTTTATGTAGCTTTATACTCTCTAGATCCATCCATGCTGTTGCAA